>NC_133407.1:3688214-3994107 GCF_049350105.2 Macaca mulatta | reverse complement strand
CGTCTTCCACACGCCCTGTGGTCCCCGCCAGTGGCTTGGTTTCCTGGTGTTCCATACTTTCGTCTTCCACACGCCCTGTGGTCCCCGCCAGTGACTTGGTTTCCTGGTGTTCCATACATTCCTCTTCCACACGCCCTATGGTCCCCGCCAGTGACTTGGTTTCCTGGTGTTCCATACGTTCATCTTCCACACGCCCTGTGGTCCCCGCCAGTGGCTTGGTTTCCTGGTGTTCCATACGTTCATCTTCTTTAAAGACCATGCCCTGAGCTCACCATTCCTCTTTCTGAGAGAGCTGAGGCAGTTCTTCCGTCTGGGGAGCAACCGTTGTTCCAGGCTCAAAAATACCACAGCAAGTCAGAGAGACACACGTAAGTATAGGATTCTAGGACCTTGACCCTCCACCGCAAACAGGCACTCACCTCTGCATGCTGGGAAATGGTGGTCTGTGTGTCAGCCAGATAAACACGTAAGTTCAGGGGCATCTGACAAACAACTGTCCCCACCCATCTTGTTTTGTTGGTCCCATTTTCAGCACTGCTGATGTGGCTTCCTGAGTTCCTGGCCACTTGAAAAAACAAAGAGCAGCAGCCTCGACGCCCGCAGGACCCTGTGCAGGCAGCACTGGGCAGCTGTCCGTCAGCACCCCTGTGCACACAGCGAGCAGGCAGCAGGCCAGCACCCTGGTCGGCTGGTACCGACGCCCTCCATCTGTCTGTCTGTCCCTAGGGCTGGGTGGACAGGGAAATCTCTTTACAGGGCCAACAGCGGAGCCTGGTGCTGAGACCATCTGACCCGATCTTGAAAGGACTGCATTCTCCTGCCACTCTCTGGCAGATTCCAGCTTGGGGACTGTTTTCTGGAGCTAGCTGTCTCATGAACCCCAGCACGCTGGCTGGGAGATCTAGCCGGGTCAGTTTTATGGCCAAGAGAGAAATCGGTTACTGTCTCAAGCTGGAGCAAATGGATTACTTTAGTCAGTCTGTGCAAAGCTAAAATCAAAATGTTTCTGTTTTTGGTTTGGGAGTGATGCATCTGGGCAGAGGGGTGGTGTGTTAGACTCAGTCCATGCCCCTCATTTTGCAGGGCTGAGACTGAGGCCAAAGGGACTTGCTCAGGGTCACAGAGTTGCAGAAGAATCCCCAGTCACACTCAGCTGTCCTGAACCCCAGGCTGTCCTTTCAGTGCCCCAGCCTTTGTTCCAGGTTTCATCCCCCACAGGGCTGCCTGTCCTCATCAGTGCACAATAACCCGGGCTCTGCAGGAGGGGCCGCCTTCTCTTTCATGCTGTGCTGTTGAGCGTAGACCACAGAACATGGGATACCTTGCCCTGAGTTTCTGTCCAGCTTTGCTGTGTATTTCAATCTTTGAGCTTTAGTTTCCAACTCTGGGGGGAAGGGCTAACAATAGTTATGATACATGCATCAGGAGCTTTGTCATAGCCTTTAACCCAGTGATTTGTCTTCTGGGAAATTCTCCTGTAAAAGTGACTCAAAAAGCTTTATGCTCACAATGTTCGTTGTGCACATAAGAAAAGTAAATCTCCAAAACAGTATTCAAACTCACAAACAGAGCATGATCCCAGCTGGGGGGTGGGGGTGGGGAAAAGAAGGAAGGAGGCCGGGCACGGTGGCTCACGCCTGTAATCCCAGCACATAGGTAGGCTGAGGCGAGTGGATCACCTGAGGTCAGGAGTTCAAGACCAGCCTGGCCAACATGGTGAAACCCTGTCTCTACTAAAAGTACAAAAATTAGCCAGACATGGGGGTGGATGCCTGTCATCCCAGCTACTCGGGAGGCTGAGGCAGGAGAATCGCTTGAACCGGGAGGTGGAGGTTGCAGTGAGCTGAGATTGCACCATTGCACTCCAGCCTGGGCTATAAGAGCAAGACTCTGTCTCAAATTAAAAAAAAAAAAAAAAAGAAGAAGGAAATAAATAAACAATATCCAGGGTTGCTTAGGTGATGGGTTTATAAATAATAGTTTCTTTATTCTTTTACTGTTTCAAAATGTTTTGCAGTGTATATACCATCATGCCTCACTTAACAATGGGAATTTGTTCTGAGAAATGCATGGTTAGGCAATTTTATTGTTGTGTGAACATCGTAGAGTGTACGCGAACTTAGATGGTGTAGCCTGTTACACACCTAGGCTCTACGGTATGGCTTATGGCTCCTAGTATACAAACCTGTACAGCATGTGACTGTACTAAATACTGTAGGCAACTGTTGCATAATGGGAAGCATTTGTGTCTCTAAACATAGAAAAGGTACAGCAAAAATACAGTATAAAAGAAAAAACGTATACCTTGGCAAGGTATAGATTTTAAAATGTGTACATAGTCAGTGCCCTGAACCTATATACCTGTACAGGACATTTACCATGAATGGAGCCTGCAGGATTGGAAGTTGCTCTGGGCGAGTCAATGAGTGAGTGCGGAGTGGATGAGAAGGCCTAGGAGTTGCTGTACATGACTGTAGACTTTATAAACACAAGACACTTTGGGCATACTACATTTACTCAACAATTTTATCTCTTCAAAATAAATTAACCTTAGCTTACTGTAACTTTTTTACTTCATACATGTTTAATTTTTTAAACTTTTTGACTGAGCTTAAAACACAAATGTATTGCACAACTGTATACAAATATTTTCTTTCTTTCTTTTTTTTTAGACAGAGTCTCGCTCTGTCACCCAGGCTGGAGTGCAGTGGCACAATCTTGGCTCACTGCAACCTCCCCCACCTGGGTTCAAGTGATTCTCCTGCCTCAGCCTCCCGAGTAGCTGAGACTACAGATGCATGCCACCACGCCCAGCAAAGTTGTTTTTTTTTTTTTTTTTTTTTTTTTTAATAGTAGAGACGGGGTTTCACCATGTTGTCCAGGCTGGTCTTGAACTCCTGACCTCATGATCCACCCACTTCATACTCCCAAAGTTCTGGGACTACAGGCATGAACCATCGCGCCTGGCCCATATTCCCTTTATATCCTTACTCTATAAACTTTTTCTATTTATTTATTTTTATTTTATAAATGTTTTGTTACAAAGACACAGACACACACATTAGCCTAGGCCTGCACTGGGTCAGAATCATGAATATGACTGCCTTCTACCTCCAAGCCTCATCCTACTGGAAGCTCTTCGTGGGCGGTAACGTGAATGGAGCTCGTGTCTCCTATGATAACAGTGTTTTCCTCTGGAATACCTGCTGAAGGACCTACCTGAGGCTGTTTCACAGTTAACTTAAAAAAAAAATACAAGAAGTGCACTCTAAAATAATGATAAAAGGTGTTGTATAAAAATACTACACAATAGGAATTTTTTGACTCTATTGTAATTTTGTAGGACCACTGTTGTGTACGAGGTCTATCAATGACCAAGGTGTTCCTCTGTGGCACGTGACTGCATGTGACTTTTAAAAGCAGCAAAGCAAGGCTTTGAAATAACTTCAAGCATCAAAAATGAAAGAAGGAAACATTAAAAAATCTAGCCTGTTTTACAGTGTTCTAAGCCAGTGTTTTCAACATCGATTATCAGATTAATTCTCACAGCGGCCCCCAGACTTAGGTATGGACTTGAACTTTGTACGCCACTTACAAATGAGGAGGCGGAGGCGAGGGAAGTGAAGAGACTGTTTCTAGCTGGGAGTGGAGGGGGCCAGCAAGGGACCAGGCTTCTGGCTGTGGTGACGGGGCTGCTGCCATCAACATGCCTACCCCTTAAAGCACAATGTCAAGACTAACCAACGATGGGGCAGGGCGAATTGTTGGGCAGCCTGAGACCTGTATGTGAGTGGGACAGACAGCAGAGGGGGTGCCTGGGGTTCCTGACCCCCCTTCCTCTGGCTAAAGCAGAGAAAGGGCTAGACACAGGCAGCATCCACAGAGAGGCTACCTGGTGCCTGGACTTGCTCCTGTGGCTTTTTCTTTTTTTGAGACGGAGTTTCACTCTTATTGCCCAGACTGGAGAGAAATGGTGCCATCTTGGCTCCACAGGGTCAGAGAGCCTGTCAAAGGTCCTTGGTATTTCAGGCTGCCTTCACTCCCCCTTCTCACTCATTCTGCCCCTTTTTGGAAGCTCAGAGCTCCCCAAGAAAGGAATGCAGGCCTGGGGACTCTGGGTTAAGAAGGCTCAGACGGAAGGCCCAAGCTGTCTCAGGAATTCACACAGAGGCTGGCAGGAGGGAAAAGACAGGCCACTTGGGCTCACAAGGTTGAGGGTCCAGGTATCAGGAAAGGGGAGGGAGCATGCGGCTTTGAACACACGCTTGAGTGGTACCTCAGCATCTCACCCTGCCCAGGTAGCACCGTTTTGCAGTATCGCCTCCAGTCTCTCTGGATAAGGTCTGCATTGCCTGAGCCCCTTGTCAGAGCACCTCCAATGTATGGGCAGTGGCTATGTCATCAGTGCCCTGAAGGATAAGATGTGGCCCTGTGGTGAGTGTGGGAAGACAGCCCTAGCAAGAAGCGAAGAAGGCACAGGCCTTCCCTACACTTGGGTGTCTCACAGGGTCCGTTTGGCTGAAGTGTGAATGAGGAGTGAGTGTTGCAGGGAAGAAACCTCCCCCGGATGCCTGGCAGTGCAGGGTAACGGACAGAGCTCTTGAGGGTGAGATGCACCAGGATCCCTTGCATCATGGGGAACTTATTTAAAAATGCAGATTATGGGCTGTCCTCTGAGATTCTGGTTCAGTCGTCTGGGACGGGGCCTAAGCATCAGTGTTTAAACATGTTCTCCGGATGATGCTGATGCACGTGGTCTCTGGACCACTCTTGCGGATCCCTTGACTAAAAGGTTAGCCTGACTTGCCCACAGCCAGATAGAACTACACAGGCTCCAGAATATGTCCTCGTACCGACACCGTCTCATCTCTGGTCTAGAAGCCCAGTTGAGGCGCCCATATAATCCACAGCAAACAGGCATCTCCTCATTCTCCCAGATGCTACTGAGATGTCTCCCTGGGAGACATGGCCAGGCGTCGTCATGGCCTGCAGGGAGCAGTTGTCGAAGAATCGGGTCAGGTGGGGGTTGGCTGGCATTACCTGTGTTTCTGTGGTGGTCATGGCTGCGGTAGTCCTTGCCATCACCCTGCGGCGGCCAGGCTGTGAGCTGGAGGCCTGCAGCCCCGAGGCCGACATGCTGGATTACCTGCTGGGCCTGGGTCAGACCAGCCGCCGAGGTGCCCTGGAGGTCACCTGGTACCACGCAGCCAACAGCAAGGAAGCCACGACAGCTGCCCCAAACGGCAACATCACCGTCCTGGAGGCTGACGTCAATGTCGAAGGGCTCGGCACAGCCGATGAGACAGGAGTTCCCATCATGGCACACCCCCTGGCTATCCGTAGCTTCAACACACTGGAGCAGTGGCTGGACGGTATGCCAGGCTCTTCCCAGAAGGGCATCAAACTGGACTTCAAGAACATCAAGGCGGTGGGCCCCTCCCTGGACCTCCTGTGGCAGCTGACAGAAGGGGGCAAAGTCTGGCGGCCCACACGGATCAACACTGACATCTTAAAGGGCTCTGACATGCCCATCTCAACTGAGGTCAGTGCCACAGAGTTCCTAGCCCTCATCCAGGAGAAGTATCCCCAGGCCACCCTGTCTCCAGGCTGGACCACCATCTACGTGCCCATGTTCCCAAACAGGATGTACACCCGAGCGATGGTGGAGAAGATGCACGAGCTGGTAGGAGTGGTGCCCCAGAGAGTCACCTTCCCTGTGCTGTCTTCCACGGTGCCAGCCACCTGGCCCCACTCCAGCTGGCTGCTGAGCCAGTCTGAGAGGTACAGCCTGATGCTGTGGCAGGTCGCCTCGGACCCCATGTCGGCAGAGGATCTGCTCTACCTCTAGGACAACACTGCCATCCATCAAGTCTACTATGACATCTTTGAGCCTTTCCTGTTGCAGTTCAAGCAGCTGGCCTCTACTTGGCAAGCTTAGAGAGGATGGCTGTACAGCTGTGACCTACAGAAGGTATTCCTGAATGGCAGCCCCCTCACCTGGGCGATTTGGGGCCCCACAGTGAATGCCACACGGAAGCAAACGTAACACGGGAGGCAGCCTGATCCCTCTTCTCCAGTGGTTCGGGGGTGATGGTCTTGATGCTGCCCCAGGGGTACAGCAACAGTCACCCTCCCAGACACAGAAGGCACGATCCTGCGGAACACTGGCTCGAGGGAACTGTGGCTGAGAACCCCGTGGCCACTGTTTGTGCTCCAAGTGGCAGCATCCTGAGGTTGGAGTCCTGCCTGCAGCAGCTGGCCACACATCCCGGACACTGGGGCGTCCATTTGCAAATAGTGGAGCCTGCAGCCCTGCGGCCGTCCCTGGCCTTGCTGGCATGCCTCTTCAGCTTTGGCCTCTTGCATCAGCCTGTGTGGATGGGGGCCAAAATCTCCCACAGGAGTTTTTCAGTCCCTGGTCACATGGCTGGCAGAGAACTGCTTAGAGCTGTGGCTGAGGTCTTCCCCTGTGAGACTGTGGCACCAGGCTGGCCTGAGGAGGCGCTGGGCAGTGGCTACAAGGAACAGCTGTTCACAGATATGCTAGAGCTGTGCCAGGGGCTCTGGCAACCTGTGCCCTTCCAGATGCAGGCCAGGCCACCGGGCCACAGCACGGCTGGAGCTGTAGCCAGGCTGCTGGCATCCTCCCCCTGGGCCACTGTCACAGTGGAGCGCAGCCCAGCTAGGGGCGACTATGCCTCTGAGAGGACAGTGCTGCTGGGAGCCAGGGCTGTGGACAGGACCCGAATCTACTACAGGTTGCCCCAGCGGTACCACAAGGACTTGCTGGCAGATGTTGGCAAAAACGGAGCACCGAGGGGTGGTGGCCAGTGGACCCAGGGTGGAGGCTGCCCGCGGGGAGGCAAGAAGAAATAAAGGCCTTTGCCTTTCTCCAGGCAAAACAAAACAAAACAAAACAAACAGAAAAGGAAAGGTTAGAAACCGTGGTCTGGATATCTAGCTTATTGTGTGTGGTCAATAGAAGCTTTTTAATAAATGAAAAATGTTTTACTCACCCCTGTCACTCCTTTGCTAGAAAAGACAACTTGGAGCTTCCAAGAGAACAGTCTGTCCCCTGGCTATGTTTCAGAAACGCTCATTCTGCTCAGTCCAGCTGCAGGGAAAAGGATTGTTTCTAGAAGAAAGAGCCTACTTTACACAGCTGTATCCAGGGAAGGCTGAGGGTTGCTCCCCATGGCCCTCTGGTTCTCCCCCTGACTGTTTATGATCAGGCCCATGTGCAGCTTCTGGGATCCCTAACGATGCCTGATATATGGGGAGCTTAAGTGGCTACATTTCAGGCTTCAGATATTAGCAGAGGACTCTTGCGCTGTCTGAAGACGAGCAGTTGATGTATTCCATGTGCTGGAGTCTGCCAGCCCATTAGAATTTAATTAAGCACATTCTTTCCTGACAGCCTTCTGGTGCTCAGGAGCAAGATGCTTTTGGCTTTTGGCTGCAATTGGAACTCATTCTTTCTCCCTTTTTTCCGGAAGCTCTCAGCGTCTCCTCTGCCTTCAGAGAACTCGTGGTGGTGTGCATCAGGGTCACTCCTGGAGATTCTGAGACAGCCGTCTTCCTCTCAGTCGTCCTCCATAGGTGACTCTGAATTGCTCTGAGGCCTAAGAACTGCTGACCTCTGTAGGTTAATGAACCTCAAGCCAATGCCTCCACTCTGGACCTCCCGAGCTTCAGACATTTGCACCTTTCTGTCTTTCGGGCAGCTCCACCTGGAATGTCTAAGAGGCACCTCAAGCTCCAAGTAGATGTCCTATAAGTTTTGGAGTCCTCACCTGCTGTATTCAATTCATTCTATTTATTCCTTCTTCCAAAATGTCTCTCAATTCTCTCACCTCCTAAGGAAAATTCTGCCTTTCGTAAACAAGGTCTAGTCACTGGATGGAGGAGCTGTTTCTCTGATTCACCCGATTTCCCTTTCTCTTGAGAATTTCTCCCTAACCATTGCTCCCATCTCATAAATAACTTATAATAACTTGGGTAGGGGCCTGTGACTTCCCCTGCACACATGCATGCTTCTTCCTTTAGTTTCCTCTAGCACAGCTGAGATGAGGCTGGAAAACCTGACTGGATTTGTCCCACTGGAGACTCAGTGATAAGAGAAGGGAGATCAGCACAGGGCGTACTGTGACACAGGATACCTGGCATTCCCCTGCTTTCCCTTCGAAGCCTGAAGGGCCTGCCTCACCGGAGCTCCCCCTGGCATCCCTATGGTGGGTACTGTCTTGGCACTTGCCAAGTTGAGTGTGTGCCCAGAACAGGTCTTCACCCAGAACAGCTGGAGCAAGGTCCTCTCCCTGCTTCCCTGCTTCATTTCTGCTTCTCGTCAGAGCATCCATCTGGTTCTCAAACGGCTGGTGTTGGATATAACCACTCCCTTCAGAGGAGACCATGCCTATTCCAGGGCCAGGGCTGCATAAGGTTCAGCATTGCAACCAAACCAAAATATGACGTAGTGACCCCAATTGTAATGATGAACTCACATTACAGCCCCTGGCCATGCCATTGCCGCTGCCTTAGTTCCAGGCTTCAGTAGCTCTTGCCAACCGGTAGCAGAAGGCTCCCCTCCCGTTGTTGACCACAGCCAGTCTTCCCACAGTAGCTGGACCCACAATCCTAAAACTACAGAATATCACCGGTTAGCAGTTCTCAAACTATTTGGTCTTAGGATTCTTTCACGCTATAAAAAATTACTGACGAGGTGGGCGGATCACGAGGTCAGGAAATCGAGACCATCCTGGCGAACACAGTGAAACCCCGTCTCTACTAAAAATACAAAAAATTAGCTGGGAACTAATTGGTGGCGCGTGCCTGTAGTCCCAGGTGCTCAGGAGACTGAGGCAGGAGAATCGCTTGAACCTGGAAGGCGGAGGTTGCAGTGAGCCGAGATCACGCCACTGCATTCCAGCCTGGGCGACAGAGCAACACTCTGTCAAAAAAGAAAAAATTACAGAAAACTCCAAGAGTATTTTGTTTATGTGACTTATATCTGTCCTTATTTACTATATAAATTAAAACAGAAATTTAACAAATGTTAACTTACTAATTCACTTAAAAATAGCAATAAACTCATTACATGTCAACAGAAATAACATGTTTTAACTAAAAAGTCATCATATTTCCTAAAACAAGAAACAATTGCTTACAAGAGTGGCATCGTTTTATATCTTTGCAAATCTCTTTAATGCTTGAATCAATAGATTAAGCCAGTGACTTATCGCTGTTCCTGCATCCAATCGGTTGTGCCATGTTGTTTTGGCCAAAGTGTGTGAGAAAAATCTGGCATTACACAGACATGTAGTTGAAAAGGAGAGGAGTATTTTAATATTCTTCTTGACAATTATGGGTTTTGTGTGTTGTTGTTTTGAGATGGAGTCTCGCTGTGTTGCCCAGGCTGGAGTGCAGTGGCACGATCTTGGCTCACTGCAACAACCTCTGCCTCTCGGTCAAGCTATTTCAACTAATTTTTGTATTTTTAATAGAGATGGGGTTTCACCCTGTTGACCAGGCTGGTCTCAAACTCCTGACCTCAAGTGATCCGCTTGCCTCAGTCTCCCAAAAGTGCTGGGATTACAGGCGTGAGCCACCTCGCCGGGCTGGGTGTTTTTTTGTTGTTTTTTTTTTAATACTATACCCAAACTCAAGAAGTGATAGTTTCTTAAAGGTTTGTTACAATATGGAATCTGAAACTATATCAATAAACTTCTTGTACTGTCCCACATTAAAATCCAAACATTTCTCTTGTACTTTGAACGTGTCTTTTACTTGCGTGTAGTTGCCTAACGTCAGACATTGATCATTTGAAAAATATTGGTTCACTGTGTTGTATACATTTTCCAAATGTTGATATTTTTACTCTCCAATATTTAGATAGCACAATTCATTAGTATTACCATTGGAATATCATTGGAAAACTCCTTAAGTATTATTAGGAAGCTGTCAAGCTCACAGTGGTAAACACAAGTTTTCCAAAATTCTGATTCTCACTGGAAAGCTCAGATTTTATTATTGGCAACAAATACCATCAGTTGTTTTCCTTGAAGAAACAGTCTCAGGAGATCCATTTTTGAGAAAACATCTGCCAAAACCCCAGTCTGAATATCCTTAGTTTGTCTGGCAGTCGTTTTTTCTTAAGTAAAAATGTATCTTCTGAAAAAAGTGATTAGTTCACTTAACCAAAGCAGTCACACAAGTCATTTTTCCTGGAGACAATCATTGTACATCGATGTGTGGCGGAAGTGGTACTTCTAGTGGTACTTACCAGTCCACACAGAATGTTGAAACAAGGTGTTACGCAAGGGTTGAGATTTCATAACGTCAATAACTTCTACTCTTTCATCATAGACAAGCTTACGTGTGGCTTTTAAAAAAATTTATCTTTTGCTGTGAGTGTGTGGTAGTGGAGAATATGACGGCTGTCAGTACAGTGTAGTGTCACTATCTTGATCTGTGCTGAGGGGGCAGTCGTTTTACTCCCTGTTGCTTATGCACCATTATTACAAGCGGCAGCACAGGGAGAAAAGGCAAATAACACCTTCATATCATTACGAAAAGCTTGGCTTCATGGAACCCCCACCACAGGGTCCTCTTGGGAATCCCAGGGATCCAGAGCGCACATTTTGAGAGTTTTCTATGTTTCCCCACTTCCAATAGGCTAAAAAAGGCTGGACCAGTGGTGGCATTTCATGAACCCCAATCTTCTTCCTATTCTTCTGCCAGCGCTGTCCATAAAAATGTGACTTGTAAGGAAGAGTAGCTGGGAGCCTGAGTCCTGTCTGTGGGGGAGAACTTCAAGAGCTGCCAGCAAGCCCAGCTGTAATTGAAACATCTCAGGGAGGCTGCTGGGGGACGGGGGTTGACATCAGTCAGGCGGCACTCAGCCCCGGGGCACCCAAGACTTCAGCAGTTTTTTGGAAAGTCTGGTGTGTGCTTTGCTGGAATCCAGAGGCTGTGGGAGGCGCCAGTTCCAGCAATGACCTCATTACAACTGAGTGATTGAACAAGGCAGGCACCTTTCAAGGAAATCATCAGGTTCGCATGACTGTCAGTCAAGGTGCACAGCAGCACTCTGTAGCAGGTGGGAAGGGAGTGTGATTTGGCTTCTGCAGAAGGGGAAATGACATTTACAGAGGAAACGTGAATTGGCGACAGTCGTGGAGGGAACTGGCTTCTCAGATCTATAGATTCAGAGACTTTTAGGGCTACAAGAGAACTTAGATGTCAACCAGACAAACTGAGTTGGAAGGAGTGGGAAGATTGCTCAGGACTCCAGCAGAGCTGCTTTGGCACATAAGTCAGCCAGACAGCCCAGCCGGTTCCAGTCCCACCTCAGCAAGTTGGCATTGTACCCCTCTTTCTCCCATCTCCCAGCGGGGCAGCCTCCTATAAAGGAGGCCAACTACTCCATATATCTTTGGTCTGGTGACACTTTCAGAGTGAGGTTGGCCAGAAGACTCCCAAGTCATAGAGAATTAATCAGGCGGGACACAGAGTTTTTAATCCCCATTTTACAGACGTGGAAAGTGAGCCCCAGAGAGAATACATGACTTGCCAAGATCACATTGGTAAGTGGCAGAGGAGGAACTTGAACTCAGGTCTTGAGGCTTATGGTTCCATTGAGATGCTGTGGTGTAGAGAGGAGAGTACAGGATCTGAAGACAGAAAAGCGGGATTTTTAGTTCCTTTGATATTTAACAGTTGGGTGACTTTTGGTTGAGCCATTTTATTTCTCTGAATCTCGGTTTCCTCATTTACAAAATGACATAATATACATCATCTATCCTAAGCTCATTCACAGGGTTGTTTTAGAGCATCAAATTATGTGGTTTTTATAAATATGCCTTATATACTGTGAATCTCTTTAATAAGTTTGAGGGGGCTCACACGCCCACTTAATGGACCATTCTTTTGCCCGCAAGGATGATCTAGACCCTTGGACTGACACTGCCTTCCTTAACTAAGGCCCTAAGAATCCCAGCATTTGGAAAATGTGAATCAAGAGATCCCAGAGGCTGCAAGCAGGGCGTGGTAATGGATGGGAATGGAAACTGTTATTTATACCAGCTCCCTTCACTTTTCAGGAGATCTGGGGTGATAAGGATGGCTCTGGGTGTGATGTTCCCAGTGTGGCTTTGGTGCAAGACTCCACAATTCTTTGTCCCCCGGCTTTTGCACCACTCCAAGCTGTGACACTCTGACTGCCATTCAAGCAGCACCATTGTGCACTATCCTGCCTCGCAAAGTGGTCAGACACATGTTTTCAAGGGCCCTCTAAGGAAGGAAACTGAGGTGCTGGTATTTGAATGTGGTTTTCAGATACTTTCAAAGAGCATTCTAATGGCTGCTTCACTCTGCTTTCACCAAGGCAGTGCCGTGTCTTAGGGAGAGGCCATCTAGGATTAGCAGTTAGGAGCCTGAGCTCTGAAGCCAGATGGCTTGAGCTGGAATCATTCTTTCTACTTCTCTCTGTGCCCCCTATTTCTTACCCTTAAAGTGGGGTTGATCACAGCACCTACCTGATAGCATTCTTGTGGCAAATCAGTGAATTTGAATGTATATGAAAACAGGACCGGCTGGGTGCGGTGGCTCACGCCTGTAATCCCAGCACTTTGGGAGGCCAAGGCAGGTGGATCACCTGAGGTCAGGAGTCTGAGACCAGCCGGGCCAACGTAGTGAAAACCTGTCTCTATTAAAAATACAGAAATTAGCCTGGAGTGGTGGTGCGCGCCTGTAATCCCAAGTACTCGGGAGGCTGAGCCACGAGAATCACTTGAACCCGGAAGGTGGAGGTTGCAGGGAGCCTAGATTGAGCCACTGTACTGCAGGTAGGGGTGACAGAACCAAACTCATCTGTCAATGGGCTCCAAGGATAGGGACCAGCAGGGGACTTAATGGCCCTGGAGACAGAAAGGGCAGGAGGTCAGGGGTCAGGGCTTCGGGAGCAGCCAAGGGGCACTGGGAGGAAAGAGACTGCAGACTGAAAGGCGACTCATCACGGGACAAAGACTTACTGTGATTACTGATAATGTGCAGCAGGCACTGTTGGGAACTGGGTAGCCTAAGATGAAGACAGCAGGGCGTCTGGTCCAGGGACCCCCCACACGGAGGTGGCTGTGTTGGCAATAGTGGTGTCACAGCAGGTTAGTGCAGACAGCAAAACAGGCCACAGAAGTGTGCACTGGTCTGCGGTGACTCCAAGGAGGACATGATCCCCCTTGTCTGGGAGGTAAGGACAGCAGGCAGCCCACCAGTAGCTGGGAGTGGCGATGTGAGAAGCTGCCGGGCTGGCTTCCTGCAGGTCGGCTCTTAGAGTCGGGCCTTTTTGGCCAATTAAAGGGTCTAACCTCTCCCTTAAAAAGTCCTTAAAAAGAACTTTCTCCATGAATTCTCAGTCCTGCGCTCACCCAGCCTCTGCCACCTCTTTTGCTGTTGGGTGGCTGTGGTCGTCACAGGTTTGCTTCGTTTTAGAGACCGAGTCAGCCTTCTGGACTTCCCACTTGCTGGGTGAAAAACCAGTAACAAGTGAGAGCCGCGCTCCTCAGGCCCCACCCCTTGTGCATGATTGATTTCTAAGCAGGGGAAGCGCGGCAGCCCCGGGTTAGACACGAGTCTGTTTGCTTGCAGATCTGCACACACTGTCTCCAGCTTCTTTTGTGGCTCGTTAGAAGCCCCAGCTTTCTAACTTATTAACCACAGCTCTTCCCGCTGTAGGACTGCAGGTGGGACAGTGCTCTTCCCAGGCTCACGGCAACACTCAGTAGCTGCTTTGAAGGAACAGAAGGTTGCCACATGCCGGTCTGTCCTTGGGTCACTTCAGGGTTCCAATCACCGCTGGTTCAGGGCTTCTTTGATTCTTTGTTTTCTTTAGTTTTCATTCTCTCCTCTTCAGAACAAGAGTAGATGGTTCAGCGTATGCAAATATCACAGTTCCAGGTAACTTGAGGAGAGCAGTTTGGATTTAGGTATTCATTTTTACTTTTATATGACCATAGATATAATCTGTTTATGCAAATAAGACTTACTATTGTATTATAAGAGCAATAACCATGCACTGCTTCAAATGACATCATTTACAGTTTTATTTTTGCAATAAGAACATGTTTTGGCAACAGCATCAATGCTACTTTTTGAGAGGTATTTTCTAATTTCTAATGTTGATGGGGTCAAAGACTTGCTACGAGTACACAGGTCACATACACCACCTCATGCAAAGCAGGAAGGAAATAAATCAAGGAATGAGAACAAGCACCAATGCCATTTTTTTTTTTTTTTTTGGAGACAGAGTCTCACTCTGTCGCCCAGGCTGGAGTGCAGTGGTGAAATCTCGGCTCACTGCAACCTCCGCCTCCCAGATTCAAGTGATTCTCCTGCCTCAGCTTCCCAAGAAGCTGGGACTACAGGCGCGTGCTACCATGCCCGGCTAATTTTTGTATTTTTAATAGAGAGGCGGTTTCATCATGTTGGCCAGGATAGTCTCAATCTCCTGACCTCATGATCCGCCTGATCTCGTGACCTCCTGACCTCGTGATCTGCCTGCCTTGGCCTCCCAAAGTGCTGGGGTTACAGGCATGAGCCACCGCCCCCGGCCGAGCCAACACCATTCTGCCCGGTTGTCAGTTAAGACTTTCACTCTTAAGCAGAGTAAAGGGCAAAACCTAAATGATTTTTCTCACAGTTGTACTCCGATCGTCTGTGGAAACCACAGGAAAAAGTCATCGGTTCTGATGAAAGGTTAGAAAAGCTTTTGAGAGGAGATAGCATTGAACCTTGATGAGTGGGTCATTTGGGTAAACTAAAAAGTGGTGGTGGGGAAAGGAGAAGGGCCGTAAAGGGGGAGCAGCCCCCTTGGCCCACTGCCCGTGTCCCCTTGGCTTTTCACTGGTGCAGGCTGAACTTGCATGCTGAAGAGTCCATGTCCCTCCCAGCCCAGCAGAAACCCACACTTGTGACTGATGGGAGTGGCGGAAAAGTACCCGCAACTTCCTCTCTCTGCTCTTGGGTGATGACAATCCTAAAGTGAGCTCTACACTGTCTCCCAGATAGGATCAATTGTTAGTTGCTACAATGGGAACCTGCTTTAAAAAGTACGCTTTTATTGACTTCTTTTTGTTCCCCACTATCCTGCTGGGTTTTTTCCTGGATTATCTTACCCACCACTGTCCCAAATATACTTGCACTTGAATCCTTGTCTAAGGGTCTGAGAGTCCAATCTAAGATAAAAGATGTTTCAGTAGCTGGAACAAAACATGTAAATGGGATGGGTTGGGTGTATTTGAAAGGCATGAATGCTCCAAGTGGGCTAGTGGCTTGGAAGTTTAGAAGGAGATGAGACTAGAATGATAGTAGTCACGATGTGAAGTATCTGAATCCTGGACAAAATAATCTAACTTTTTTGCAGACAGTGGGAAACCATGGGGCTGATGAGGGTGGTGAAGACTTCCTTCCTAGGTCTGCAAGCATCAGGTTCTCTGGCTCAGGCTCTTGGGGCTATATGCTTCTTTTTCAGCCCCTCCATTCTGAATCCCTGCTTGCTAGGGGTTCTGCAGGATGCACCTATGGTCCACCAAGTTGGTGTCTGCTTTTCAGGAGAACATTGAATTTCTTCTGGAGCTTCTTGAGCCTCTATGTGGAAAGAGCTAGGGTTTTGGGAAAAGGCCAGACTTTTGGAACAGTATAGGCTATTTTGGCATTAATTAGATTCTTTCTCATAGGCAGAAGAAGGTGAGTGGCTGGAGTTACTCATTCTAGTTCTTACAATCTCAGGAGGAATGTTTGATGCAAAGGAGTCAGACAGCTCTAAGAAGAGCCCAGCTCACTGAGTTTGACATTCCTGGGGGCAAATAGGAAAAGATTTCCAGCCAGTGCTAGGGAGTCAGATGGCAGTTGCTGGTGGCATTAGAGCTGTTCACCAGGGCTTCGTGGGAGGGAAAGCTGTCCATCAAACACCATCCTATCTGCTGAGGGCCTCCTGGGCTTTGGAGAATGTCCCTCAGCCCTGGTGATTATCTGAGACAGTGGTGGGTATCCAGGAAGTTTCCAATAAGGAGGCCCAAGAGGCTGTTCCTGTTCATCCAAAAGGAGTGGAAAGGAGACAGGGAGGTATGTCTGCTTTGTGGGGAAGGCCCTGGTGCTGGCTAACAGTAAGCAACGTGGTCTTGTAATGTTAGTGGGCAAAAAGCAAAAGGATGTCAGCAATCCAGCCTGTGTTTGGTGAGTACATTTGAGTCAGGTCCTAGGCTGGGCACTGAGGGCGGGAGTCGGGAGAAGGAGCAAGATGAGCCCAAGGAATTCATGGTCAGGGGTGATCAAGAAGGTATATGCGCATCTAACTGCCATTCCAGCTGCAGTCTGACCTGAGCCACGAAGAAGTGCAGGTCCTCAAGAGGCCAGAGAGCTCATGTCTGGTTGGAGTCGGGGTGTTTGATGGGAAGATAAAAGGAAGAGCCGACATCTGAAGTGAGCCTTGTAGGATGTGCAGGGTTTGGACATATGGAGATGGGTGTGGGTGTCGGGAGTTGGGGAGTTTTATTCCCAGGGACCTTATTGGGAGGGACTCTAGGTCCAGCTCCTGGGGAGGGGTCCTTGGCTTGCTGCCTGCCCCAAGGCCAGTTTCCACCTGTGTGAGCTCCCCTCCTATTCTTTCAGTCCTGGCTCATCTTAGCATTTAGAGAGGCCACATCCCCTCTCTGGGGCACTGTTCCACCACTTAGAACACAAGGGAGTCGGGCTGGTCAAAGAGTATCTGTGTTAGGGAAGGACTGTCTCAGTTATATCCTCCACCTACCCTCGGTGAGAGGCACTGCTGGGCTTAGCCTGGTTTCTGACAGGAGCAGGGATGTCCCATCGCTCAAGGGTGTTCAGGTGTGTGTGGTAGGAAATTCACTGGACTGGCACTCTAACGTTGTATAATTCCTTCAGAGTAACACTTACCCCATACATCTACTTCCCCCTCCCACACCTACCACCCCCAATGAAACCAAAGCCAGTTTGCCCGCGGTACATGATGTGCTGTGCCCAGCCGACTCCGAGGGAATGGGCCTGCTGCCAAGCTCCATGCAGGCTTGCCTTGTGGGGAGAGCTGCCGGCTCATTAAACCCCTTCATTTGTGAGCCACGAGTGCACACTCCTGCATGCCAAGGTGCAACATGAGTCTAATGAAAGAATTATTAATGTGCACACCTTAAATGCAAATAGAATAAGGCCCCTACAAACACACTCTCAGAAGTTAACCGGAATCTTATGCACTGCCAGTCAGCGGATGGCTCACCCGTTTTCTTGCCAGCCCATTCTAAATCTGGGCTTTTCTCCTAGGAAGTTCTTCCTCGGATGGAGTGGAGGTCAGTCTCCCTGTGACTTTGACTTCACAGGGCCAGGTTATCTTGTGGCAAGGCGGAAGCCCTGCTCTTTCTCATCTCCCAAATCCTGCTCTTCCGGGCTCTTCTCTGACACTTCCTGTCCGTCACTTCTTGGAGTTCCTGGCTGGGTCATCTCTGAAGGGCGTTCCTTGGCTCTGTTGCATCGTCTGCTCTGCAGTCTTTGGCTTGCCAGTACTGACCTCCTCAGGTCAATAGGACATTTAGTGTGTGCTGGGCACTAGGGCAGAGGAGGGATAAAGGATGCGTCACACAAGGACCCAGCACTCTGGGGGATCGCAGTCCAAGAAAGTGGAGAACATCCCCCTGCAGATAAGTGCACAACACCAGGTGCCTGAAAGGGGTGCAGGGGGGGGCTCTACAAATTGTAGGTGGGAATTCAGAGTCCCACCCAGCTCAGTGGTGTTGGGAGAGAGGGAAGGGGATGGGAGTGGGATGTTAGAAAAGATGTCTAGGAGAAGGTGGCTTTGAATTGGATCAAGTAGGATATAGAGGATTAGGTCAGGCAAAGATGTGGAATAATCTAGAGAACGGGAGTGGGAAGATGGAAAAGGCAGGGCAGATACATGAGACTGTGAAGAGGTCAGTTTGGCAGATGCACAGTGCACAGGGTGTGGTTGGGGTTAGAGAGAGCTGACACTGGAGAGACAGGTGGCTGCCATTATGAACAGACTTGAATGTCATGTTATGGAATTCAGGTCTGCAAGATGCCTGTTCTCTGTTTGTCTCACTAGGTCTGGTCTCCACTCCACCGTGGTAGTCTGATTACAAACCCATCCTTAATTATTCCCCTCCTGGATCCATGCCCCCTTGTGCTATAACTTTGACTGCTCTCCCACTCTGATTCTGAGCTCTGGCATATAACTTGCTTGGTCAATGGGATGTCACCAAGAGACTTGAAAAATGATTGCACGCTTGGGTTTGTCCTCTCTTGCTGCTCCTGGAATCCCGCTGCCACACGAATGAGCATGCTGAAGGCTAAGAGGAGGCAATGTGGATGGAGAAGCACTGAAGTTCCCCATCTGGCACTCAGCCGACCATAGATGCATGAGTGAGCGCTAGCAGAGGTCAGTGGGGCCTGGCCCAGAACAGCAGAACAGCCCAGTTGAGCTCAGCCCAAATTGCCAATCTGCAGAATTGTGAGCTAAAAAATGGTTGTTGTTTTAACATTCTAAATATTGGGGTGGTTTATTATGTGGCAAAAACCAACTGCCATAGGTATAATCCCAGATTCAAGGGATCCAGGTTTAGAGGTCCTGGGATATGGTGAAACATATTTTGCACGTGGGAGGAATGTAAGCAATTGTGGCTGGAGCACAGTCTATAGGTTGAAAACTGGCCACTAGCCACATATTCTTCCTCTCCCCTCAAGCGGTAGAATGTATTTTTCTTTTTCTTCTCTCTTCTTTTTGCGATGGAGTCATGCTCTGTTGCCCAGGCTGGAGTGCAGTGGTGTGCTCTCAGCTCACTGCAACCTCTGCCTCCTGGGTTCAAGCAATTCTCCTGCCTTAGCCTCCCGAATAGCTGGGATCACAGGCGCCCACCACCACACCCAGCTAATTTTTGTATTTGTAGTAGAGACCAGATTTCACCATGTTGGCCAGGCTGATCTTAATCTCCTGACCTCAGGTGATTGCCCCATGTCAGCCTCCCGAAGTGCTGGGATTACAGGCATGAGCCACCATGTCCAGCCAGAATCTATTTTTCTAACCCTTGATTTGGTGATGACCATGTGATTTATTTCATCCAAATGGACAGAAGCAAATGTGATGTAAGCAGAAGTATGAAAAGTGATTGCACTTTGGTGCTTGCCTGCTTGTTGTTCTTGAAACTGTTTGACTGCTTTGTAAACAAGCCCAGGCGAGCACCCTGGAGAGTGAGAGATCCATGTCAAAAGAGGCCCTTGTCTTTCTAAGCATCTCCAATAAAGCCATTCTAAAGTGACTGGTCCTAGATAACTCGCCAATCAACTGCAGACACATGTGTGAGCCCAGCTGGGATAGCCAAGATCAGCCTGCAGCAGACCAGAACTGTCCAACTGAGCCCAGCTTTAATTGCCGAATTGCTAGACTGAAAAACCAAGGGCTAAATCAATGGTTATTGTCTTAAAGCACTACATTTTGGAGTGGTTTGTAAAAGAACCCATGCTTCCTGCTCTGTAGCCTGGAACCTGTCCTGTATGGGCTGCATCGGTGAGTTCCCATGCTCCTTGCCTTTGGCCAGCAAGAAGATATTGAGACCAAGGCGTTCGTTTCCCTGATTCTTAGCCTGCCAGACTATGGTTTGGCCACAGTCTCTGTCAATGGCTCTGTCCACAGCTCACTTTCAGGGTGCTAGCAATCACTCCTTTCCATGTCCATTCAGGTCCCTGGTCCTGCCAGCTCGGGGGTTCTTCAACATTCCTCAACCCTCCCACACCTTTGTCTCTGCTCCGTTACCCCATTTGCATGGCCACCTGTGTCCTGGAAAAACCCTCACTGACTACTTTGTTCTGTGCACAATGAGCAGCTGAAGACTGTCTAGTAAATAGAAACATCTGGTTTAGGAAGAGTGAAACAGAGCTCCTGCTCTAAGGGGTCCTGCTGGGGGCGCCCCACAAATGCTGCCTTGGCTTGGGCATTTGGAAAGTCATGCTGGAGAACGGGGCTGCCAGGGAGCAACTTTTCCCGGCTGGCTGTCAGGAGCCATCTGGATTTTGCTTTCTGCAGGGAGTAGTCATCACCCCCTTTCCTGCCAATTCCCCTAAGTTAAAGAATAAAAAATGAGCCCTTCCAGTGCCCCTGGCACCCTTCCTCTCCTTGAGAGGATTTTTCTTGAGCACTTTTAGTCAAGCATTAGGCAGTGCATTAAGCAAATCAGGAAGTCAGTTTGGCTCCAGGACATCTGTTCAAAGGACCACAGCCTTGACCCATCTCTTCCACACAATCACCCATGCAGTTAGGACCCTCCAGTGACAGAACTCCCACCAGCGTCTGCCTCTGTGCAAGGACTCGTATGGTTAATAATAGTAATAACTAATGGTGGTGGTGGTGGTGGTTAATAATAGTAATAACTAATGGTGGTGGTGGTGATGATGATGATGATGATGATAAATGGCAAGGCAAACTGAAGGTCTTCCACCACCATGGCTATTACCTTTGATGGAGATGCATTTGGACCTCTTTGTCAAGTTCATATGGGAAGTTTGTAATGGAAGTCAGAGCTGGCACGAGGAAGGGTTAGTAGGGGTAATATATGTTTCTCATCTAGAAGGGTGGCACTTGGAAGGACATGTATCTCCTTAGTGGTGAGAAGTGTTTGATTCTAGCTACTTCAGGGGAGAATCAACCACACACAGCCTAGCTTGGAAGCCCTTTCCACCATTTTTCTCCACTGGCCCAGACACAGGATCAGAGCTGACCCTTCCCTTTGAGGGGGCCACGGGTACTCAGAGTTGCTCTTCCTCTTTTGGTGGAGCAGTTAGAGCCACTTGAGGATGGAAAGCACTGACATTACACGTGTGAGGTTGTCCAATTGACAAGACACACTGTGGGGACTTGGGAGACTGAGACTGAATTTTTTCCTGAAGAGATAAAGGACAGAATCCAGGTAGGGAAGAAGGGGATTTGGTAACATTTGAGGGGATGTTGAGAGCTTCATGTCCACATTCACCTTTTGGGAAGGACAATTCTTTATGACGTGGGACCATCTTGTACATTCTAGGGTGGATAGTGTTCATCATCTCAGTCCACTAAAGGCCAGTAGAGTCTCCCAGTCATTGTGACCATTAGAAATGGCCTCCTTCCCTTCCAGGCACTCCTAGGATGGACTGGAAGGACAATACCGTGCCTGGTTGAGAAACACTGGAGGGAGAGGGCTGCGGGAAGGGAGAGAGCTGCGGGAAGGGAGAAAGAAAGCAGAGAGCTGGGGAAGAAGGGAGATCCATGTGGGAAATTTGGACCTCTAGTGTCCAAAGACCTGGGGGCACCCTCTCCTGAGAACTCTCACTCCCTTCTTTGACTCTGTGTGGCACATGACAGTAACAGTGACCCTTGAGTACAGAAATACTTTAACCTTCAGGGGAGACTACAGAAGACGAGGCAGTGAAGCAGGCAAGGCAGCATTTGGAAGAGATAGGGGAAGTCTCCCTGATGAGTGATGGCTGGTGGCCTCCATTACCATGGGTTCCTGGGTGCCAGCATCATCTATCTGAAGGTAAAGTCCTGGGTAGAGTGAAGACAAGGTCCATCTCCTCGGTTTCCCCTAGCTCAGAAGACACAGTCTGTGGGGCAGAGGAAAGGAAGGACCTGGCCCCTGGGTTACAAGTAGAATTAACTCAGACTGATTCCTGCTGGTCCTGCCAGAAATGTTCTTCCCCCAGGTCTTGCATGGCTAACTCCTTCTCTTAATTCAGGTCTTTGCTAAACTGGATCTCTCCTCCTTAATCCTCAGACCTCTATCCTTTATCCTAGTTTCTTTTCTTTTGAGATGGAGTTTTGCTCTGTTGCCCAGGCTGGAGTGCAGTGGCATGATCTGGGCTCACTGTAACCTCTGCCTCCCAAGTTCTAGTGATTCTCCCACCTCAACCTCTTGAGAAACTGGGACCACAGGTGCCCACGACCCTGCCCGGCTAATTTTTGTATTTTTAGTAGAGATGAGGTTTCACTGCCCATTCAGGTCCCTGGTGCTGCCAGCTCTGGGGTTCTTCAACATTCCTCAACCCTCCCACACCATTGTCTCTGCTCCATTACCCCATTTGCATGGCCACCTGTGTCCTGAAAAGACCTTCACCAACTACTTTGTTCTGTGCACAATGAGCAGCTGAAGACTGTTTAGTAAACAGAAACATCCGGTTTAGGAAGAGTGAAACAGAGCTCCTGCTCTAAGGGGTCCTTCTCTGGGTGCCCCACAAATGCTGCCTTGGCTTGGGCACTTGGACAGTCATGCTTTCCAGTAATTATCCTCCCAAAGTGCTGGGGTTATAGGCATGAGCCACCACGTCCAGCCTCTAGTTTATTTTCTTCAAAGTACTTGTCAGTATCTTATGTTAGATTTTAAAAATTCATTGATTTGCCTTTTATAAATTCTGCCCATCAGGGCAGTGGCTCGGTCTGTCACATTCACTTCTGGCATGTAATAGACGCTCAATGAATGAATAAGTGAATGGATTACTCATTATGTACCAGGTGCTGTGCTAAGTAATTTGCATCCATTGTCTCATGAAAATTTCAAGGATTCTTTAAGGTAAGTATTATATCATCCCCAAGTTTTGCAGAAACCAAGACTTAGTGAGTTTAAGTAACCTGCCCAAGGTCATATAGCTATTTATTAAGTGGTGCGATAGGATTTGATTGACTCAAGTGCTCACAGTCTTGTAGGAAAACAAATACAAAGATATAAATCACTGTACTATAGGGAAGCAAATTCTAAATGTCCCAAGAGAAGAGCTGGATGCAGCACTATGGCAATTTAGGAGGGGACAAGCATATTCAGTTGAAAGCAGGAATGAATTGGAGGGGGAGGTTAAATTTGAGCTGAGCCCTGGAGGATAGTATGATGGCTAATTTCATGTGTCAGTTAGCTAGGTTATGGTGTCTAGTTATCTGGTCAAACATTCAATCAGTAGACGTTGAGTAAAGATAATCCTCCATAATGTGGATGAGCCTCATCCAATCAGTTGAGGGCCTTAAGGGAAACGTCTGATATTCCCTGACGAAAAACGAATTTTGCCTCCAGAGCACCTTTGGACTCAAACTGCAACACCAACTCTTTCCTAGGTCTTCAGCCTAGTGTTCTTCCCTGTAGGTTTTGGACTTGCCACTCCCCAAAATCACATGAGCCAATTCTTCAAAATAAATCAATCTCTCTCTCTCTCTCTCTGTATAGATATATACTCATACACACATCCTGCTGGTTCTTTGCTCTGGAGAACCCTGACTAACACAGATGGACATTTAGGTGTTTAGGTGTGTGGAGCTGGGGCAGGGAAAGGAACTGTGGGCAGAAGCTGGAGAGGCATGGACAGAGCTGTAGTGATTTGGAGGCTCTGGAGCAGAAGATCCCCATAGGGAGGGAAGTGGTGGAGTGGAGACTGCCCTGGACAGGAAGCTGGGGGCAGCATGTGGAGGGCAGGGAACACCAGAATGAGGGTTTTAGGAACCCTCATTGTGTTAGGAAGTAGAAGGTCCTTGAGTGACAAGGGTAAGACAACAAGGTCCACTCCCCATCAAAGGCCACCAATGCTTCTCTTCAACATTCAACGGGAGACCCAATGAAGATCAGTGCCAGAACTTAATGGAGGGAGCCCAAGAGGAACGTGTACCTGGGGAAGTCAAGAGTTATTTCTTGGACATTTGTGCCTCTATTCCAAACTCTTCTCTCAGAGTAGATGATAACTCAGGAAGGAGCCAGCGATCTTCCTCAGTTGACTTGTTCAGAAATATGATTTGCTATTCAGTCTGGCCCCAAGCCATGCTTCCAGCCTCATCTCCACTGTGTACTTTCCATGGTGTTCTGTCTTGGTCCACTTGGCTTATGTAGCTGCCTGGCCTGGGTCGTCCTCCTCACCCTTGTGTGCTTGGTAACACTTGGCCCCGTTCTAATTGCTACTGCTCGGGCAGCTTCTCTCCTCCCTCCTCTGTGCTCTGAGCACACTGGAAAGATTCCTGTTAGAGCTGTCACTGTCTTCCTGCTGTCTGCCCACTGACCTTGGAGCTCCAGGAGGACAGGAGCCTTATCTTACCCCACCACTTGGCCTATGCCCAGCTTGGTGCCAAAGTGGTCTGGCGGTATCTGTAGGCTGAATGAAATTCTTCCCTCTGGGATGCCCTTTCAAGTTGTTTTTTCTTTCTGGAAGCTGGGGCAGTGACTGGAACGGTTGGAATGTGGCCTCGGTTTGCCTTTGGGTGTTTTATACCTCTGAGCATTGACTGGACTCTCTGGTGATTTCTGGTCTTAGAGGACTTCCTGTTTTAAATGCCCGTGGGTTGTGGTTCCCGAGCTGCTGCACTGTCTCCCATAACCTTTCTCTTCATCCTGGTCTAGTCTCTCTTCCACACCATAACTTTCCTCTAGATCCATGGTCCAGGACCATCAGGCACCAGTGAACCACACTCCTGACCATTCTCCAAATAGTCATTTGGCCAAATATGAGGTACGTGGCAGCTCTTTCTTTTCTGAACCCCACTTCACCTCTGAGCAGCTTCCTTCTCCCAGGAGCTGAAGCTCCCCCACGATGTCTCAATGCCAGGCAGATGCACTTGACCTTCTGCCTCTCGGGGCCCTCACCAAGGTAAGGGATTTTGAATCATTCAACTAATGTATTAAAAAGGGAAAGAGACCCCACTAAGGGGCTTCACTAAATATCCTTTTCAATTGATCAGATCATTGTTTTTTTGTTTTAATCCTTCTACAAACTCTTGAGTTTTAAACCTCATAAGTTATTTACCATACACTTGTATCCCCTACAGTGATATTTAAAGTGCCGTGGCTGTTTCTCCACTGACTGTGGAGTGAGCTGATGTTACTGCAGGTTGAGGTTGAGCCACTTTGCTGCCCTGATGGTTCCAGGAGTCCTTTTGGGCACCGACTGTGGGTCCAGTCCTGAGCTGAGTGCACAGAGGACAGGGGGAGGTTGAGGGAGTCAACACAACTCAGAGGTGTCCTTGTTCTCCAGGGGCGCTAGGTTCTGACCTGCACCCAGTCGCAAGCTGACTTGAGTCAAAAAGTCACAAAGTGTGACCTGGGGTTTTCTATCCCAGGATCTTGGCCAGAGCTTCATTTGGAAGCCCCAGAGACCTGGACCAGACTTGCAGGTAGACATTCACCAATGTGTGATTTGAGGGTTGCTCAAAGGTATCTACCCACTTCCCACATGGAACACCCTGGGGATCAGCCATCACCGGAAACTCCTTTCCCACAGGACAGAGCCCAGACAACTCATTCTGTCTTCAAAAGCCACCACGGTCTGGCACCAACCCACTTTTCCAACCTCCACCTCCTGCGACTTCAGCCACATGGAGCAAGCATGAACTGATGTTCTCTATACCTTTCCAACTCCAGCTCTTGGCTTCTGCTGTTTTCTCTGCCAATAAGGCTGTGCTGTCTGTTACTGAGTAACAATATTACCATATGCTTAGCACCTTTAAACAATACACATTTATTATCTCATAATTTCTGTGGGTCAAGAATTCAGGTGTGGTTTAGCTGGGTCCTCTGAAAGGCTGCAATGAAGATATCAGCCAGGACTGTGGTCTCAATCCAAGCTTCAGCTAGAGAAGGATCTGCTTCCCAGCTTTGTGTATGTTGGTAGGATTCAGGCCCTTGTAAGTGGTTGGACAAAGGCCCTCAGTTTGTTGTTGGCTGTTGACTAGAGGCTGCCCTCAGTTTCTAGCTGGTTGTGGGCAGTTGCCGTGAGTTCCTTGCCACATGAGCCTCCTCAATATAAATGCTTGCTTCTTCAAAGCGAGTGAGAGAGAGAAGCTCTTCTAATAAGATGGACTTTATGAGCTCACATTATGTAATCACAGAAGCAACACCTGTCACCTTTGTTGTACTTTATTGCTTAGCATCTAGTCACAATTCCTGCTGATAATCAAGGGGTGGAGATTACGTAAGGGATGGGCACCAAGAGGTGGGGATCATGGGGTCACTTTAGCCTCTGTCTCCACCCATCTCTTTCTCCCAACCTCCCTGTCCACTCTAGAAACAGCAACCTAATAAAATTCATGAAAGCTTCCCTTAGTCACCTCAATCACAGGGCTTTGCTTACCTTACATCGTTCTTTAGTACTTCATTCCTTTATTCAACAAAATACATATTGAGCATCTGCCATATGCCTGGAGCTAGAGGTATACTACCTCTATATAGTATATAGTATAATGGTTAAGTCTATATAGTATAATGTTGGCTGTTGGCTGGAGGCTGCCCTCAGTTTCTAGCTGGTTGTGGGCAGTTGCTGTGAGTTCTATATAGTATAATGGTTGAGGCTTCAAGATCTGGAATCAGAGTCTCTTGTTCTAAATCCTGGGTCTCCACTTCATGCTGGGTCTCAATAAACTCACCTCTATAATACTAGGAGACTTGTGAGTTTGAAGGTTAATTTTATGTGTCAACTTTCCTGGGTCATGGGGTGCCCAGGTATGGGGTCATACATTATTGTGGATATTTCTGTAACATTTAATGTTAACCTCATCCAAAAGTAATAATAAGGTGAATGGGCTTCATCCAGTAAGTTGAAGGCCTGTGTGGAACGAAAGTCTGACCCTCCCCCTAGTAAGAGAGAATTCTTCCTGTTTGGTGGCCTTTATCAGAACTTCCTGGTTCTATGGCAGCTGTCATCCTTCTGACTTGAACTGGAACATCAGCTCTGCAGATTTTGGACTTGCCAGTCTCCATAATTGTATAAGTCAATTCCTTATACTAAATCTCTTTATGTATATCCCCTATTGGTTCTGTTTTTCTGGAGAACTTGACTCATACAGTTAGGTTAAATGAAATCACACATGTAGAAAACAGCATGGAGCTGGGCTTCTAGTAAGAAATCAGTGAAGATTAAATTTCATTTTAGGGGCTGGAGAACCAGTAATGATTCAGTGGGATGTTGTCCAGCCTTCATGGAGGCCGTGCAGCCTTTCTCATGAAGGATTACGTGTGTGCTTTACCTCCCCAGCAGGGACCCAGGGATGTCTCTGAGAGCAGATCCCAGTGTTTGTCTTCTCTGTCACCTCCCATGGCCCTAGCTTGGGTCTGGAACACTCAGGGCTTCAGTGACTGGGTGCAGGATGGATGCCCTCCAACCCAACACCCCTTGGCAGTATGCCATCGGCAACAGGGCAAATCTGCTTGATGCCAGTCCTCACGCCCCCTCCGTGCAGCCAGCCACGCTGGTTTTCCAGCTTCCACATTTGTCATGTAGTGTGCTCAGATGCCCGATTCTTCCTCTTTATTCTGTGGATGAGAAATTATGGCCAACCGAGAGTTCTGCCTGTCTCCTTCCCTGCTTGCTGCTTGATGAAAGTGGGTTGCTAGTGTGTCATGTGGATACGTTTCTCAGTCTGAGAACACAGGGAGTGGTGCTGGGAGTGGGTGGGCAGAGGGTGAAGGGTGGTGGCTGGGAGGGGAGAGCTAGAGCTTCCTAAACCACATGGTGGACATTCGCCTTTGATTGTTTGCTTGCCCGGAATCTGACCTGTGCTCTCCTATGTTGTGAGAATCCTCACTGTGTGGGTCTTACTGGGAGGCGGGGCTCTGTCTTACACAGTGAAAACCTTTCTCTGAGTGCTGGCATCCAGGGCCTGGGCACGAAGGTAGATTTGGCTTTAGGCTGCTGGCTTGGGTTAGTTTAGGATAACTCTGGTTATTTCCGGTTATTGCAGAAGTCCTAGACAGATTGGAGAGATCAGCCCATCAAGTGTATGTTGATCTGGGGTCCATAGAGAATCCAAAACTGTATACTCTCTGCAGCCAACATTTTCTCAGCTCAGACTTTGCTTCCCAGGATCCTTTTATTTCTTTTTTTGTAGGGAAGCTGAGGGAGAGGGTAAAACTGCAATTAGCTGCCTGCCCTTACTGTCTGGGCCTGTACCCAGCTCATCGGGACTGTGTCGCAGTGTTCACATGGTAAACCTGTCACCAGGGGCCAACTGCAGCCTCAAAGGCAGGGAGTGGGATAGGAAAACTGGGCTATAAATAAGTCAGAAAAACAGCTTTTTAAACAAGGAGTGGCTACTTACAAAACTTAGGATTCTCAAACTGGAAAGAACCTTAGAAATTTAGAAATGGAATCAGAGTTGGGATCTACCTTGGGAGTTGGGGCCAATTATGCGAATTCCTTTCTTTTTGTAGGGATTGGCTGAGGCATGGGAATATGACTTCATCCTAGCCCATGAGATGGAAAGGGGAGCCTGGGAGGACATCTGGGAATATTTCCTTCATTCATTAAAAAAAAAAAAATACCAACTACTTGCTTTTTCCTGTATCTGAGTGTGTTTGTATGAGGGAGTGTCACCTACTGTCATCTTGGACCATGAAGGGGAACCCAAGAAAATCCTAGAGAAGCTAATCCAGAACTCACCCAATTTAAAGACTTGTCTTAAAGCAGCCTTCAACATCTCAGTACAATTCATACCTTCACTTTGTCTGACTGCTTCCTGGACACGCCTAAGACTCAGTGGAAGCAGCACTCTCCCTTGCTGAAGTAAGAATAAATACAGTTGCTTCTTATCAACAGGTTGCTTTGGTGATGCTGGGGGAGCCAGCGTTGGACACCAGCAAACAACAGGAAAAGAAAGCCCCTCGCCTCCCTCATGTACTCTGGCTTGTAGGGGAAGATCTTGCTCCAGCCCTTCGACTTGCAATGTGTCTTCCTTCCACAGTTTCCAAGGGGACTTCAGGGGCCTGTCTCCTTTCATGCTCTCTTGCCTTCTTGCAACTTGGACTTTTCTCCCTGGAGCTGGAGAAAGGAGAAGCCATAGAATTGCCTGACCTGCCCACCCACCACCCTCCCACCCTTCCCCGCCCTCGTTCGTGTGATACCGTTTCCTGTACTCAAATGCTTGTTTTTCCTCTCTCCCAATACACAGATGAAGGAATTGAGGAATATCGGTAGCCACATAGGCAGAGGTTGCTTCTTCAGCCCAGGGGGCTCAGTATTTCCCCGCTCAGTTCTTGAGCTCTAACAAGCCCCTGCTCAGGATAGTCAAACTCAGTTTGTTAGTGCACCACTAATTGCCTCTTCCCTTTTTCTTGGGGAAATTTTAGGCCACACTTTCTGGAGCAGCCCATGCTCCAGGTGGATTAGCTGTGGAACAATTAGTTTCATAAACGAATGTGTCTGGGAAGTGGGTTCCAAAGCCCTTTGTCTGGTGGTCTGGTGTGTGACCTTGAGCTGTGTAATCTTGGGCAAGTCTCTTCTCTTTTTTTTTTTTTTTTTTTTTTTTGTGAGCCCAGATTCCTCCTCCGTCAAGGAGAGAGTTGGGCTAGATAATCTCTGAGGGCTCTACGGCTCCTTAAGATCCTGCAGTTCATCGATTCTATGCCTCAAGGAGAAAGCATTTGGAGGGAAACGGTTTTGTTTTTAATTATATAAACAAAACACGCTTCTTATTGTAAAAATTAGAACAAGTCAAAAGTATGCAAAACCTAACACATTGGTGTTCTTTCTTTGCTCCATAAATTCCCCTAGAGAGAGTCTTTTGGGGGCAGTATTTGCCAAGAGCACTCCGTGCCTGCTTTTTGATGATGTTGACACCAGTGGCTTCCAATTCACGGAGATAACTAAGGGCTGTTTTGAGAAGTAACTGTTTGTGTTCTTATGGTTTCCCTTTCCCCTGGAGGAAAATTGCAGAAGTTTTTTGTGTTGTTTAAGAGTTGCAGAGCTCTGCTGCCTGTGACCTCACCTATGTCTTTGTCAGAAAATAGGACACATAATCCTGGCCTTAGCCCAAGACTCAGATTTGTAAGGTGCACGCCTTCAGGAGAGCCTGTGACCAGGGTGCTGACTGTCCCACAGAGCCGTGGGCTGGACATGCAGGTCCAGAGATTAGGCCCTAGCACAAAAATATCAATCTCAGCACTTTAGTCTTCCCACAAACATGAACATTACCTTGTTATGTGTGTCTAAAGTTTTAATCAATTGCAACTGGACTCTGTAGCAGAGAAACTGAGAAAATACAAAGTGTTGGAGAACAACAATGAAAAGCACTTTATTACCTGCCATTCTGGGGAAGCAGCCCATTAGGGAGACATAGATCAAGGGCACTGACCACCGAAGTTCTCAGCCACATGCTTCATCCCTTAGATGAAGGGCATTCTGAGGGTTAGATAGGGAAACTGATGGAGGAACAGTTGGCTGAACCTGGCCCGTGGTGGAGAGCAGGCCAAGCCACACAGCCAGCCCCTGCCTCGATCCTTGAAGGGCCTGGAGAAGCTCATTGGGGTTAAAGAAGCAGGGGGCAAGGCTGGGCGCCATGGCTCACGCCTGTAATCCCAACACTTTGGGAGGCCGGGGCGGGCAGATCACGAGGTCAAGAGATCGAGACCATCCTGGCCAACATGGTGAAACCCCCTCTCTACTAAAAATACAAAAATTACCTGGGCATGGTAGCGTGTGCCTGTAGTCCCAGCTACTCAGGAGGCCGAGGCAGAAGAATCGCTTGAACCCAGGAGATGGAGGTTGCAGTGAGTTGAGATCGTGCCATTGCACTCCAGCCTGCCAACAGAGCAAGACTCCATCTCAGAAAAAAAAAAAAAAAAAAAGAAGCAGCAGCAGGGGGCAAAAAGCAAAAGATGTTAAAAGACTGTGCCATAATACTGCTAACTCATTCATTCAGTTCAGTTGTTCATTCATCTACCCAACAAATGTTTATTAAGCCCTTTCTATATGCCAGGCACTGTGCTAGGCCCCGGGGATATAATGGTAAATAAGACAGCTGTATCTCCTGCTCTTACGAAGGCTCCAGTCTAGTGGGGGAGGTTGATGCTGAATTAATTCCAAGATGAAAGGCCAGGCAGAGGGGGTGAGGGTCTGGGGCCTGGGCAGGGTCAGAGAGTGACCAGTACTGCAAGCAAGAGGGCGGAGGGAGTAGGTGCTTGCGAGGTGTAAACAGTGTGAGGTGGCCTGGGGAAGGTTGTGGGGTAATCCTAGGGAGGGATGGTGGCCGTAGGGCGGGGCTGCAGCTTCTGGAAGAGTCTCACAAGTATACCCTGCCAGAACTGGTCCTGGATTGGACCTGTGGGAATGGAAAGGGAGGGGTGATGATTGACCTCTGGGTTAAAGCTTGGGGGTCTCAAAGGATGTTGAGATGGGAGGTGGGGGTGGGGTGAGGGTGGGGAGCAGTGGCACGGGGATGCTGCCATAGTCACAGGTCCAGGTTGCACAGTCCCATGGACCCTGATTCCAAAATTGGAGGCGCTTCAGGTTGAAAGCACCTGCTCTCTGCAAAGCTGCAGGGAGAGCTAGCAGTCTCTCCACTCTCCCTGAGGATGAATTCATCTGAACATTTTCTTCTCAAGAATGAATTGGGATGACCAAAATTAGGAATTGGAATTTGAAAGGGGAGACTTCAGGGCACTTCCTTAAAAGGAAGGAAAAGTGAAGTGGATGGGAGATACCAGGAGTGACAGGGAGTGGGACAGTGCAAATAATTTGAACAACCCTCTAGGAAAGTCTATTTTTTTCTATGATCTCACCTGGCACTGGATATTCTCTGTGCTGAGTTTCCTCACCTATAAAACGGAGGCAGCAGCGTCATCTTACAGGACTGTGGTGAGAATTAAGTCATAACCCCAAGCCCTCAAAGTACAGCATGGACTCAGTAAACCTTAGCACCCATCCTTCATGCTTGGCCTCCACCAGCCTCTGTGGAATGAAGGATATTATGAATTGCCCTGGCTCACCTTGGGGACTAAGAGAAACAAGTATACGGAAGTCCTTGGCAACCTGCACACACAGGTATACTCATGATTGAGAGGATGGCCGTTAACGACAAAAATTTTCATGAAATGTCACCTGAGGGGCCGACAGGCTTGTACGTAGTGGGAATAGCTGAGATCCCCATAGCAACTGTCTTCCCTATGCAACAAATACGGGTGGGAAACAGCGCCACTGGCTAGAGAGAGCTTGGGCGGTGGTCAGAAGGACTTGGAATGGAATCTTGACTCTGCCACCACGAGATGCGTGACCTTATGAAACTACTTAATGTCTCTGCGTCTTATTTCTTCATCTGGACAACATGGATAGTGCATCTAGTTCACAGGTTGTCACCAGCAAGAGAGCTACTACGCAGAACTTCCAGTGCACAGCAGGCAGAATAGCATTGTGTAGGCTCCAGGTTAAGGAGTGACTTAATCTCACGGGGCCTCAGGTTCCTCAGCTATGAAATGTGGATATTAATAGTAGCTACTTCCTAGAGTTTGAAGATTAAACACATCATGTAAGGAAAGCACACAGAACAATGCCCGGCAGTCATTGTTAGTTATTATCAAAGTAGGTGCTCCGGACGGCTCTTCCCTCATTGCAGGCCTCTTCTGACTCCCACCTGTGACATTTACCCATGGGAAGGAGGCTCCTTTAGTACAGGAGTTTCCTGGAATCCAGAGAGGGTTTTGGGGCCATCTCATGGTCCCTGTAGGGAACAGTCTGAAAGTTGTTGGAGAGGTAAGGCTGAACTCAGAATCTTCTGGTAGCCTTGACAAAGCCAGTGGTGCTTTTATGATTCTAAGGCCTTTCCCTCCTGTAGGTGGTAGGGATGTTAGCCAGGGTTCTCTAGAGAAACAGAACCAACAGCGTGTATATATATACATCTGAGAGAGAGAAAGAGAGAGAGAGAGGTGGGGCAGGCTGGCAGGCTGGAGATCCAGGAAAGAGCTGCAGTCTGAGTCCAAAGACAGTCTGCTGATAGAATTCCTTCTTGCTCAAGGGAGATTAGTTTTTGTTCTACTCAAACCTCCAACTGATTAGACGAGGCCCACCCATGTTATGGAGGGTAATTTACTCAAGGTCCACTGATTTAAATATTAATCTCATTGCAAAAACACCTTCGCAGAAACACCCAGAAGAATATTTGACCAAATATCCGGGCACTATGGCCCAGCCAAATTGACACATAAAATTAGCTATTACATCTCCTTCCTCACACTTCTTTTTTTTTCTTTAATTAAAAAAATTGAAGTTGATGCATAGTATTTGTATCTATTTATGGGGTAAACATGCTATTTTGTTACAAGCATACTATGTGTAATGGTCAAGCCAGGGTATTTAGGGTATCTCCATCACCTCCAGTATTTATCATTTCTATGTGCTGGAACATTTCAAATCCTCTCTTCTAGCTATTTTGAAATATACGATACGTTGTTGCTAACTATAGTCACCCTACTCTGCTACTGAAGAGTGGAACTTATCCCTCCTCTCTAACCCTATGCTTGAATCCATTAGCCAAGCTTTCTTCACTCCCACCCTCCCCGATGCACATACCTTTCCCAGCCTCTGGGATCTACCATTCTACTGTCTTTCCTTCATGAGATCAATCTTTTTAGCTCCTACATGTGAGTAAGAACATATGACATTTGTCTTCTTGTGCCTGGCTCATTTCACTTCACATAATGACCGTCAGTTCCATCCATGTTGCTGCAAACGACAGAATTTCATCCTTTTTTTAATGGCCTAATAGGATTCCACAGTGTATATCTCTCTCTCTCTCTATATATATATATACCACATTTTCTCTGTCCTGTCATCTGTTAGATGGACATTTTGGTTGATTTCATGTATTTGCCATTGCGAGTAGTGATGCAGTAAACATGAGGTGTAGGTATTCCTTTCATGTACTGATTTCTTTTCCTTTGGATAAATACCTAGTAGTGTGATTTCTGGATTGTATGGTAGTTGTATTTTTAGTTTTTGAGAAATCTCCATATTGTTTTCCATAGTGGCTGTACTAATTTACATTCCCACCCACAGTGTATGAGTTCCCTTTTCTCCACATCCTTGCCAGTATCTGTTACTTCTTATATTTGTAGTAGTAGCCATTCTAACTGGGATAAGATGATATCTCATTGTGGTTTTGATTTGCATTTCTCTAATGAGTAGTGGTGCTGAACAGTTTTTCATACACCTGTTGGCCATTTGTATGTCTTCTTTTGAGAAATGTCTATTCAGATCACATGCCCACTTTCTAATGGGATTATTTGTTTGTTTGTTTGTTTGTTTGTTTTACTGTTGAGTTGCTTGAGTTCCTTGTATATTCTGAATTTTAGTCCCTTGTCAGATGAATAGTTTGCAAATATTTTCTCCCATTCAACAGATTATCTCTTCATTCTGTTGCCATTGCTGTGTGGAAGCTTTTTAGTTTAACATAGTCCCATTTGTCTATTTTGGTTTTTGTCGCCTGTGCTTTTGAGGTCTTAGCCATAAAATCTTTGCCTAGATCAATGTCCTGAAGTGTTTTCCCTGTTTTCTTCCTGACTTTTAGGATTTCATGTCTTACGTTTAATCCATTTTGAGTTGATTTCTGCACATGGTAAGAAATAGAGGCCCAGTTTTCGTCTTCTGCATATGGATATCCAATTTTCCCAGCACCACTTATTAAAGAGGGTGCCCTTTTCCAAGTGTACGTTTTTGGTGCCTTTGTCAAAAATCAGTTGTCTGTAAATATGTGAATCTATTTCTGGGTTCTCTATTCTGTTCCATGGGCCCACATGTCTGTTTTTATATCAATACTATACTGATTTAGTTGCTATAGCCTTGTAATATATTTTGAAGTCAGGTAGTGTGATGCCTCCAGCTTTGTTCTTTTTTTTGAGACAGTCTCACTCTGTCACCCAGACTAGAGTTCAGTGGCACGATCTTGGCTCACTGAAACCTCTGCTTCCCAGGTTCAAGCAATTTTTGTGCCTCAACCTCCAGAGTAGCTGGCACACACCACCATGCCCAGGTAATTTCTGTATTTTTAGTAGAGCTAGAGTTTCACCAGGTTGGCCAGGCCGGTCTTGAATTCCTGACCTCGATTGCTCTGCCCACCTTGGCCTCTCAAAATGCTGGGATTACAGGCATGAACCACCATGCCCGGCCCCAGCTTTGTTCTTTTTGCTCAGGATTATTTTTGCTATTCAGGCTTTTTTATTTAATTCCATATGATTTTTAAGATTGTTTTGTCTATTTCTGTGAAAAATGATGTATTTTGGTAGGGATTGCATTGAATCTGTAGATTGCTTTGGGTAGTATGGTCATTTTTTTTTTTTTTTTTTTTTTTTTTTTTGAGATAGAGTCTCACTCTGTAGCCCGGGCTGGAGTGCAGTGGTGGCATGATCTTGGCTCACTGCAAGTTCCACCTATGGGGATGGCGCCATTCTCCTGCCTCAGCCTCCCGAGTAGCTGGGACTACAGGCGCCCGCCACCACGCCCAGCTAATTTTTTGTATTTTTAGTAGAGATGGGGTTTCACTGTGTTAGCCAGGATGGTCTTGATCTCCTGACCTCGTGATCTGCCCGCCTCGGCCTCCCAAAGTGCTGGGATGACAGGCGTGACCTGTCGCGCCTGGCTGGGTAGTATGGTCATTTTAACAATATTAATTTTTCTGGTTCATGAGCATGGGCTGTCCTTCCATGTGTTTGTGTTCTCTTCAATTTCTTTCATCAGTATTTTGTAGATTTTCTTGTAGAAGTCTTTCACTTCCTTGGTAAATTTATTGCTAGCTATTTTATATTTGTTTGTTTGTTTGTTTGTGTTTTGAGGTAGAGTCTTGCTCTGTCACCCAGGCTGGAGTGCAGTGGCATGATCTCAGTTCATTGCAACCTCTGCCTCCTGGGCTCAAGGGACCCTCCCACCTCAGCCTCCCGAGTAGCTGGGACTACAGGCGCCCGCCACCACATCCAGCTAATATTTTAACTTTTTTGTAGAGATAAGGTCTTCTGATGTTGCCCAGGCTGGTCTTGAGCTCCTAGGTTCAAGTGATCCACCTGCCTTGTCCTTCCAAAGTGCCAGGATTACAGGCATCAGCCACCATGCCCAGCCCATGCTGTTCTATTTTTTTGTAGCTATTTTTTTTGGTAGCTATTGTAAATGGGATTGCCATCTTAATTTCGTTGTCAGCAGTTTATTATTGGTATACAGAAATGCTCCTGAGTTTTGTATGTTAATTTTGTATCCTGCAACTTTACTGAATTTATTCATCAGATCTAAGGGCTTTTTTTGTGGAGTATTTAGGTTTTTCTAGATATAAGATAATGTCATCCACAAAGAGGGACAATTTGACTTTCTCATTTTCAGATTAGATGCATTTTATTTCTTTCTCTTGACTGACTGCATTGGCTAGGACTTTGTTGAATAGGCCTGGTGAAAGTGGGCATCCTTGTCTTGTTCTAGTTCTTAGAGGAAAGGCTTTCATCCTCTCCCCACTCAGCGTGATGTTAGCTGTGGGTTTGTCATATATGGCCTTTATTATGTTGAGGTATGCTCCTTCTATGCCTACTTTGTTGAGAGTTTTTTTCATGAAGTGACGTTGGATTTTATCAAATGCTTTCTCTGCATCTGTTGAGATGATCATATGGTTTTTGTTCCTCATTCTGTTGATGTGATGTATCACATTTATTGATTTGTGAATGTTGAACCATACTTCCATCCCTGGGAGAAATCTTGCTTGATCATAGTGTATTTTCTTTTGATGTGTTGTTAGATCCAGTTTGCTAATATTTTCCTGAGGATTTTTGCATTATGTTCATCAGGGATATTGGCTTGTAGTTCTCTTTTTGTGCTGTGTCCTTTCCTGGTTTTGGTATCAGGGTAATGCTGGCCTTATAGAATGAGTTAAGAAGGAATCTCTCCTTTTCAATTTTTTTGGGGAATAATTTGAGAAAAATTGGTATTAGTTCTTCTTTGTAAGTCTGGTAGAATTCAGCAGTGAAGCCATCTGGTCCTGGGCTTTTATTTTTGGAGACATTTTTCATTACTGATTCAATCTCATTCCTTGTTATTAGTTTGTTCAGATTTTTTATTTCTTTCTAATTCAATCTTGTTGGGTTGTATGTGTCCAGAAATTTATAAATTTCTCCTGGGTTTTCTAGTTTGCCAGTGTATAGTTGTTCATGATAGTTTCTGATGATCTTTTGTATTTTAATGGTATCTGTTGCAATGGCTCCATCTTCATTTGTGATTTTATTTATTTAGTCCTTCTTTCTTTTTTTCTTGGTTAATCTAGCTAGCAGTTTACAAATTTTATCTTTTTTAAAAAACAATTTTTTGTTTTATTGATCCTTTGTATTATTTTATTAGTCTCTATTTAATTTAGTTTTTTCTCTGATCTTTATTTTTTTCTTCTACTAGTTTTGGATTTGGGTTGTTCTTGCTTTTCTAGTTCTTTGAGGTACATTGTTAGATTATTTATTTGAAATCTTTCTACTTTTTTGATGTAGGAGTTTTTTGGCATAAACTTCTCTCTTCTGCTTTTGCTATATTCCATAGGTTTTGGTATGTTGTGTTTTAACATTCATTTGTTTCAAGAAAATTTGAATTTCCTCCTTAAGTTCTTCCTTGATCCAATGATCATTCAGGAGAATGCTGTTTAATTTTAATGTGTTTGCATAGTTTCTAAAGTTTCCCTCATTATTGGTTTCTAGTTTTACTCCATTGTGGTCTGAGAAAATGCTTGATATGATTTTGATTTAAAAAAATTTTTTGGGCCAGACACAGTGGCTCACGCCTGCAATCCCAGCACTTTGGGAGGAAGAGGCGGGAGGATCACAAGGTCAGGAGATCGAGACCATCCTGGCTAACACAGGGAAACCCTGTCTCTACAAAAAGTACAAAAAATTAGTCTGGTGTGGTGGCGGACACCTGTACTTCCAGCTACTCAGGAGGCTGAGGCAGGAGAATGGCATGAACCCGGGAAGTGGAGCTGGCAGTGAGCCGAGATCGCGCCACCGCACTCCAGCCTGGGCGACAGAGCGAGACTCTGTCTCAAAAAAAAAAAAAAATTTGAGCCTTGTTTTGTGTCCTAACATATGGTCTACCTTGGAGAATGTTCCATGAGCTGATGAGAAGAATGTGTGTTCTGTAGCTTCTGTATTAAATATTCTGTAAATGTCTTTGGTTTCATTTGGTTTAAAGTACAATTTAAATCAAATGTTTTTTTAAAAAAATGTTCTGTCTAGATAATCTGTCTAACATGGAGAATTGAGTATTAAAGTCTCCAGTTATTATTGTATTGGAGCATATTTCTTTCTTTAGATCTAATAATATTTGCTTTATATATCTGGGTGCTCTGATGTTCGGTATATATCCGTTTAGAATTATTATATCCGCTTGCTGAATTGATTCATTTATCATTATATACTGACATTCTTTGTCTCTTTTTACTGTTTTTGACTTTAAGACTGTTTTATCTGATATAAGTATAGCTAATCCTGCTTGGTTTTGGTTTCTGTTTGAATAGATATCTTCTTGTATACCTTTACTTTCACTCTATATATGTCTTTACAGGGCAGATGAGTTCCTTGTAGGAGGCATATAGTTGGGTCATATTTTCTTTACCCATTTAGTCAGTCTATATCTTTTTTGTTTTTTTGAGATGGGGTTTCGCTCTGTCACCTAGGCTGGAGTGCAGTGGTGCGATCTCGGCTCACTGCAAGCTCCGCCTCCCGAGTTCACGCCATTCTCCTGCCTCAGCCTCCTGAGTAGCTGGGACTATGGGTGCCCGCCACCATGCCTGCATAATTTTTTGTATTTTTTTTAGTAGAGACGGGGTTTCACCGTGTTAGCCAGGATGGTCTTGATCTCCTGATCTCATGATCTACCTTCCTTGGCCTTCCAAAGTGCTGGGATTACAGGTGTGAGCCACCGCGTCTGTCCCAGTCTGTATCTTTTAAGTAGAAAGTTTAACTTGTTTACATTCAAAGTTATAGTGGTATGTGACTGCTTGTACCTGTCATTTTATTAATTGATTTCTGCTTGTTGCATATATCCCTTGTTCTTTCCTTTATCTCTTATTGCTTGTCATTGTACTTTTTTTGTGGTAACATTTTAGTCTTCTCCTTATATGTGTGTTTGCTCTACCAATGGTTTTATACTTTTGTGTTTTGTTTGTTTGTTTGTTTGTTTGTTTTTGAGACGAAGTCTTGCTCTGTCGCCCAGGCTATAGAGTACAGTGGCGTGATCTCGGCTCATTGTAAGCTCTGCCTCCAGGGTTCACGCCATTCTCCTGCCTCAGCCTCCCGAGTAGCTGGAACTACAAGTGCCCGCCACCAGGCCCAGCTAATTGTTTGATTTTTAGTACAAGATGGGATTTCACCATGTTAGCCAGGATAGTCTTGATCTCCTGACCTTGTGATCCACCCGCCTCGGCCTCCCAAAGTGCTGGGATTACAGGCATGAGCCACTGCGCCCGGCCTGTTTTGTGTGTTTTCATATGGTAGGTGTCATCCTTTTACTTCTAGGTGTAGGACTTCCTTAAGCATTTCTTATAGGATCTGTCCAGTGGTGATGAATTCTCTGAGATTTTGCTTGTCTGGGAAATATTTTATTTCTCCTTCATTTATTAAGGATAACTTTGCTGGGTATAGTATCTCTCCCTGACAGGATTTTTTTCCCCCAGCACTCTGAATATATCATTACATTATCTCCTGGCCTATAATGTTTCTGCTGAGAAATACGTTGTTAGTCTGATGGGGTGCTCCCTTTTAAGGGACTAGATGCTTTTCTCTGGCTGGTTTTAGAATTCTCTCTTTGTCTTTGACTTTTGACAGTTTGACTATAATGTGCCATGGAGAAGACCTTTCTGAATTTTATCTATGTGGGGATCTCTGAGTTTCCTCTATTGGGATGTTTAAAATCTCTTGTTACACTTGAAAAGATGTCAGCTATTATTTTTCTAAATAGAGTTTCTTCTGAGACACTGAATTTTCAGAGTCTCAGCAAACAAAGAGTTGGTCAAAGAAGACAAGTAGTTAGTTGATCACTTTGTGGTGTTCCATATGTCACATAGGCTTTGTTGATTCTTTTAAATTCTTTTTTCTTTATTTTTGTTTGACTGGGTTATTTCAAAAGACTTGCCTTCAAGTTCTAAAATTCTTTCTTCTGCTTGACCTAGTCTATTGTTGAAGCTTTTGAATATACTTATTCATTCAATGAATTCTTCAGTTCTAGGGTTTCTGTCTGGTTCTTTTTTTAAAAAAATTATATCTATCTCTTTAGTAAATTTCTCATTTATCTCCTGAATTATTTTTTTCTGATTTATTTATGTTATTTATGTGTTCTCTGGTATCTCGCTGAGCTTCTCTAGCATCATTATTTTGAATTCTTTTCCCATTATTTCAATTTTTTTTTCCACTGGAATCTGTTGCTGGAGAATTATTATGTTACTTTGGAGATGTCATATATTTTTTCTTTTTCATGTTTCTTGTGTTCTTACATTGATATCTACACGTTTGCTGTAACAGTTACTTCTTCCAGTTTTCTGGGTTTGCTTTCATAGTGGAAGACTTTTTCCTAAAAAGGCATCTATGGTGTTGATTGGGTAGGCCACTTTGGCTTTTATTCTGTGTGTATACAGTAGTCTATGGTGCCATGCTGTAGCTGTTCAGGAGAGCTAAGGGGGTGTGGGACCCAGTGTGAGCTCCCTTTCTGGAGCAATATCATTGTGCAGTCTCCAGGCAACCCATTTCAGTTAGTCTTGGGGTCTGCAGGAGTTGAGAGTCTCTCCTGTGGCTACGGTTGCAAGACTCGAAGGTGGGAATGCAGAGACCACTGGGGGTCCCTCACTTACCCTTTCCCCACATAGCAGATCCTGTCCTGGCTTCCGGGGGAATGCAGACCACTGGGGGTCCCTCACTTACCCTTTCCCCACATAGCAGATCCTGTCCTGGCTTCCGGGGGAATGCAGACCACTGGGGGTCCCTCACTTACCCTTTCCCCACATAGCAGATCCTGTCCTGGCTTCCGGGGGAATGCAGACCACTGGGGGTCCCTCACTTACCCTTTCCCCACATAGCAGATCCTGTCCTGGCTTCCGGGGGAATGCAGACCACTGGGGGTCCCTCACTTACCCTTTCCCCACATAGCAGATCCTGTCCTGGCTTCCGTGGGAATGCAGACCACTGGGGGTCCCTCACTTACCCTTTCCTCACATAGCAGATCCTGTCCTGGCTTCCGTGGGAATGCAGATCACTGGGGGTCCCTCACTTACCCTTTCCTCACATAGCAGATCCTGTCCTGGCTTCCGTGGGAATGCAGACCACTGGGGGTCCCTCACTTACCCTTTCCCCACATTGCAGATCCTGTCCTGGCTTCCGGGGGAATGCAGACCACTGGGGGTCCCTCACTTACCCTTTCCCCACATGGCAGATCCTCTCCCAGCGTCCAGCCGATCCTGCTTCCCTCTCCTTCCTTGCCTCAGGTGTTTTCTGTCACTTCGTGTTGAATTCCCGTGTTCTGTCTTAGATGATTTATTGGCAGCATGATTATCTACTTGCTGTTTTGGTTCCTCTCCGTGGAGTAGGCAGGTATCAGATGTCCCCATTCAGCCATCTTGAGGCCCCTCCTTCTTTGTTAAATCTTATGGATTCAAACTGAGGCTTTGGGAGAAACAGAAACAGCTTTAGCTTCCCATGGGCTCAGAAGAGACCCTAGGACCCTGTAAGGCTCACCTACCTCCTTTTAGATAACTTAGTACCAGCTTAGCTATCCGTGAGCACAACTAGAGATGAGAAGGCAGGCCCGGAGATGGGGCCTCGCTTACCCAGGTCACGCAGCAGAGCCAACCCTGTAGCCTAGGGCTTTTGACCGGGTCCCTGCTCTCTCGCCTCAGAGTGTTTGGAGTTCCACCCTCACACCACCCAAATGCTGAGGAGATGAACTCTGATGTAGGCAGAGGCCTCTGGGTGCTCACTGTCCCTGTCTCTGAAAGGTCAGCTGATCCTGAAAGGAACCCTTCCAGCCCTTTATTTCCAGCACACTCTTTTCCTCCACATTGATTGCCTTCTGTTGAGCAGACCAGATTGAGGAGATCGATGACATTAATTTGCACTGAGAAGTTGGTGATTTTCCTCCTTCAGATATGACAAGGCTGCCTGAGGCTTTAGTTCAGAAAAAGATGCCAGCTTTAAAAAAATCTCTGCAGAAGGTTTCTCAGAAGAATCACAGAATCTTGGAGCAGAAAGAAACTTCCAGAAGACTTAATTGTATCCAATTTGTTCATGGCGGATGAAGGCACACGGGGCCCACGGTATGGAAAGAATACGCCTCAGGAAACAGAGCTAAACACTTGCTCTTTTCATGTTTTCCTCTTTTATCTGGACCTTGGTCCTAAGGGTAGAAGGCACCTGGGGCTGGCTGAGGCCCAGGATGAGTGGAGAGGAAAGCCCTATGGGAGCCACTCCCATAGTCCAGGTGAGATGTGATGGGGTCTGGGCTCAGGCAGTTGTTGGATGGATGGGGAGGATGAAGGTTACACACTGTATCCAAAGATAATTGTGAGACAGAATCCATGAGGTATAGTGACTGGTTACATGTGTGAGTGGGAGGAAGGATGGAGTTTGGGGCTTCTGTTTTGGTTGCTGGCTGAATGGCTATTGCTAACCAAGACCAGGAAAGTATAAGAGGTGGTGAGCAATGAAGTGGTGAGCATTTCGAGGGGTGAGCAATGAGCTTTGGATGTGTTATGGGATGTCCAGAGGAGGCTGGTAGGTAGTGAGATATAGGGCCTGAAGCTCAGAGCACAGGACTGAGCAGGAGATGTAGCATTTGGCCAACATGTCCTGGAAGCTGAACCTGTGGGAAGAAGGATTTGCAGGGGTGAGTTCACGGCCAGGTAAAGCAGAGCCCGAGTTGATTCCTGGGCCATGCTCTTTCCACTAAACCATATTCCCAAGGGAAGATAACAAGGATCAGAGACCAATATCCAGAGAATGTTTATGCCCCCAGTTTTCACAGTCATTTCCTTCTCTGACTGGCATTGCATCTATTGGTAGATATGACACCGCCCTTCCCTGCTGACACTAACGATCATGGGCTCTTTGGAGCAGTGAGTCTGATGCTTTCTGGTCTTGGTAAAATGATTCCTTAGAGTTGATGAAAGGACTTGGACAAGGAGGATACAGACATGGCTGGCACCTCGCTCTCCCACCATTCCAGGGACTGTAGGCCGGGCAAAGCATCTACAGATTTCTCTGACCCCCTTCCCACCCAGGCAGGCCCACAGCCACAAAGAGGGGACAGAGCTATTCACTGAAGGGCTAAGTGGCTTTCTCTGGTGTCCTGAGTGCAGCATTAAGAACCATTGTCAGTGATTTGTCACCTTGATTTCTCTCCAGCTGTTTGGTAATTCATGTTAAGTCCCAAATGAGTATGTGTGCTGGTTCCTGGCAGGATTCAAAGAATAGAGGTCAAAAGAAAATAAAAGCCTTTCTGGGATTTCTTAGATCAGGTGGCTGAACCTTTTTAAAAAGATTTTTAAATAACTCACTCCAGATTTAGCAGAGATTCCATTCGGGAGGATTCTGGCAAAGCAGCGTGAGTTGACAACTCTGCTTCTGAATAGTACATTATTTATTCAGTGCCAGCCACGAGCCCGGCAGGTGATGAGCTGAACTAGACTTGCTGGCACACACACACAGAACTCAGGAACAGCAGAGTGATGGCAGCCTCCTCTCAAAGTGGCTCCTTCAAGGAGGAGGACTAAGAGTGTTGAGGTGAGAATCTCGCCCTGCTCTGAATGGGGAGGGGAACTTCTGTGCGTGCCCCTGTGTGCCAGGCACTGTGCTACAGTTTTCTATACTCAATAACATTTGTTCTCCACCACAACCCGCAAGGCACGTGCCACTCTCAGGGACCCTGAGGGAGGTAGTGACTTACCTAAAGGCTTGAACCCAAGTGTCCAATTCAGAATCCGGAGCTCTTTCCAATACCGCTTAGAAGAGGCTGCTGGTTGGTGTGGTAACTAGTCTCCAAGATAGCCCCAGTGAGCTGGTTTTAGTATTCACACCCTTGTACCATTGCCTCTCACACTGAATCTGAGCTGACCCCGTGTAGCCGGATGAATGTAGCTGAAGCGATGCTGTGTGACTTCTGAAGCCAGCTCATAGGAAGCCTTGTAGCTTCTTGATTCTCAGAATGCTTGCCCTGGAAGAAGCCAGCTGCCATGTAAGAAATCAGATGTCTCCGAGACCACCATGCTGTGAGGAGGCCGAAACTGCCACATGCAGAGGCTCCGTGGGGGGGGAGAGAGAGAGGAGAGGAGAGGAGAGGAGAGGAGAGGAGAGGAAAGAGAGAGAGAGAGAGAGAGAGAGGTGCTCAGCCATCCCCCAGCCAAGGCATAAACACGTGAGTGAGGAAGCCAGGTTGGATGTTCCCACCCCCTCCAGTCCTCAGATGACACCAGCCTCAGCTGCCATCTGACGGCAACCAGAAGAGGCACCCGGAAAGACCTGCCCAGCAGAGCCTAGTCAATCCTTAGAATAATGAGAAGTAATAGTACATTTGTGTTTTAAATGACTAGGTTTTGAAGTGGTTTGTTTCACAGTGATACAGAGAAACCCAAGTGAAACAGTTGCGTTTCGGGACCATTTTGTCTGTAATAGTCTTTATGACCTGTATTCTTGTCCATTTATTGTATATCAGACACCATACTAAGCATTCTACATTTATTACTCTATTTGATTTTTCACAAGAATTCTGTGAGACAGCACCTGTCATTACTAATTACACTTGCTTTACATATAGGAAAGGCTCAGAGATGTTAAGTAATAAAGCCAAGGTTACACAGCAAGTGAGTGGAAAGGCCAGGATTAAACCCCAACAACCTAACCTTAGACCTTATGCCATTATGCGGTGCTCTGTACTGTGACTGGAGGCAGGTGACCCAGGGGACTAAACCCCTGATGAGCAGACTCAGATCTGTGGGATTTGCCTTCGCGCGTTTTATTTTGCCCAGAGAGCTCGCTCTGGGAAGTTGGAAGCAGCTGTCTGGGTTCATGCTGAGGCTTCTGGGGGCCAGCAGCCAGGGTTTTGTGAACTCATTCACATGGAGAAACAAATGGTTCTGACCTTTTCTTTTTAAAATGTTTTTCAAGGGAACTCGGTGCTGGCAGCAGGGTCTAGATTGATGGCATCGGATGCTGAGAAGTGGAGCCTCCACCTTGTGTTGATTCTCTTGGTAACTTGGGCCAGCTCAGCCAGAAACACGGCAGGGCTGGGCAATGTCCCGCTGACGGTCTGTGCGGAACACATCCCCTCCCTTTCTCCTCACTTTTATTGTTTGTCTAGTTGCTTCTCTAGTCATGGCGGCTGCTTTAGATTTTCTGTCCTCAGAGCAAAAGAGATGGAAAAAGGAGGATACAGTCACATGCAATTAGAGGCGTGGATGGGGGCAGGAAGCAAGGGGAGGGTGGAGGGCTGTGTCTCCAAGTGGAGACGCAGGAGCCACCAGGCACCGATGGCTCCCTCTCCACGCAGGCAGGTGCCAGGGCAGAGCCAGGAGCCCCTGGTCCTCTGCAGCACGTCCCTTCGCAGGATGTTGGGGACAGGATTCTAGATATGAGGGGCTGCAGCTCTGACTCGTGACGGCAGCTCTGGTCCTGGGTGTACGTATGGAAAAGTGCTGATCGCCAGCCTGGCCTCTGGGTCTCTCTTCTCTCTTTCCTTCCACCAGGCCTCTTCTTGGTGTCTGCCATCCACATGCACAGCCCTGTCTTCTGAGCCAGGGGATCAGGAAACAGCGTGGGTCATGTTGAGGGACACAGCTCACCTCTGCCCACAGGACGAAACATGAGCCTGGCGGGCACAGGCCTCACATCCAGCTCCCGGGAGTCCCTAGCCTGACTCCCTGACCCTCCATCCTCACCCAGATCCTCCGCTGCTCCCCGGGAGCCCTCGGTGTGCACAGCTTTCACTGGGCTGGGATAGGCTTCCGCACACTCGCTGCCATTGTGTTTGCCAAGCACCAGACCTTTACGTACCATTTGCCATTGTTTTCATATCCGCATACCACAGGTACTGCTATTTGCTTATTAGTTTTCTTTAGAGTGACTCTTTCTTTATACTTAATTGATTTTACAAGTGAAACGAAATGGTGAAAACCAGAACCACTTGCTGTAAATAGAAGATACCTGAGCAACGGAATACAATAAAAACGAGATACTATCATTTTAGCTCAATATCGTTGTCTTCCAAAGATCCAGGCTTGAGGCCTGCCCTGTGTTTACTGAATGGAATATCACCATCTGTTAAAGATGTACCAATGAGACTTTCTTTTTAATGTAAACTAAAGAAACCAAAGAGAATTGAAAAGGGCAAAAATCTTCTTGCTCTGTGATTTAATGCTATTCAATGTTGTGTCTGTATCTACCTCAAGTCATTTCTCCTCTCTCCTGTGGCCCATATGTCATGCTTTGACAATCACAGTTCTGCCCAAATCCTGACTTGTTTTTAAGGACCAGCTAAAAGGTTCTACTGCCTCCAAAAGTCTTCGGAGTCTTTGCTTACTACTTCTGCCTATGTCTTTTTCTTCTTTCTCTAACCACCGCTCCCGGCCCTTTCCTGGTAATTTTTAACTGAAAGCCAGGCGTTGTATATACATCTGCATCATCGAACATAGTAGTTATAAGTCACGTGTAGCTATTTGAATTAAAATAAAATAAAATATAAAATTCAGTTCCTTAGTTGCACTAGCCACATTTGAAGTGTTCAATCGCCACATAAGATTAGTGCCTACTGTCTTGGCCAGTGCAGGTTACAGACCATTCCTATCATTGCAGAAAATATTTATGGTAACAGGTATAATAGTAACAGTATAGTAACAGGTATAATACTAACAGTATAGTAAATATTTATAGTAACAGGTACCATTTTATAGTAAAAAGTACCAATTATTATGATACTCACTGTGACCTAACTGCTCTGAGGCTCCATCCAGGAGACTCCTGCTTCGAGAGGGCAGAGGCTGTAAACTCTTCTTGGAGCACGTGTGCGGGGGGAGGGAGGTGGGGATTTTATGCGCATTTTTCATGCTGCTGAACACAAACGTGATGCTTGGTTGACCCTGCTGAATTAAATTTAATTCCTTATGACAGCTAACTGCAATTGTGTTGCTCTAAAGTTGGTTTTATGCCATCGTATCAAATAATATGTATATAAATAGCAAAATAACTTTTCAGCTCAGAACCCTTATTTTGTGCAGTGTGTGATACAATAAAATTCTGGTATAAGAAAAGAATTTGCAAAATTATCTACCTTGTGTGTAAAGGCTACCTTGTCTAGAGTTAGAGTTTTATGAATTAGAAAGAAAAAGCATTTTCCCTCTCGGACTAAATGTATTCCTTACTCTCTTATCCTTTCAACAAACCTTGACGGAATACCTACCATGTGCCAGACCTTAGTAAACTCCAGGGGAATAAAGATGAAGATGAAGTTGTATTTCTGATTTGGAGAGGCTTATAATTTAGAAAGGGAGATGATATGAAAACCAAGCCAATTGTCCCAATTCAATACAAACACAATACAGGTATGCACAAAAGTGCTGTGAGAACCAAGAGAGAGGCTTTGACTATGACTAGGAAAGCTGGAAAAGGTAACACAAAAGGGATGACCTTTGGATCATGCTTTGAAAATGAGCCAGACTTGTCAGAAAAAGAGCATTCCAGGCTACAGAAAGAACAGGAATTGAGCTATGGAGGCTTGTATCTGGGGTTTTAGAAGCAGTCAGTGACAAGAGGTGGCTGGTGTGTAGAGTATCTGGGGGAGGGATAGGAGACAGAGCTGGAATGAGAGGTAGGGGCAAAGCAGGAAGGACCTTATGTGCCTAGCAATGGGTGGTGGTTGTAGGTCTCTAAATATGAAAGTATAACAGAGATGGCTGGTTATCTACTCTAAGATTTATTATCTCTTCCCTTCTTACTTACAGAACTCTGCTGTTTAGTTAGGCCTATTAATTTCTGGAACAGAAGAGTACATTCCTCAGCTTCCCATGCATTTAGTTAGCCGTATGAGTAAGATATAAATGAATGAGTAAGTCTGGACCAAAGGGAAATAAGCAGAGTGTTGTGTGGAACTCCTACGAAGATGCTTAAAGGGAGATGAGTTATAAAGCAGAGAACCCCGTGTCATTCTTACTTCCTCTTGTTTTGGTTTGCAACTTGGACATCATGCTTGGAGTTTCAGCAGTTCTTTTGTACTACAAAGTCACTTTGAGGATGAAAGCCACAACTAAAAATGGCAGAGTAGAAAGAGGAGGCACCAACCCTGTGTGTTCTCTTTTATTTTATGTGAGAAATAAACAAGGATTTATGTGATTTAAATTATTGTCACTTGGGGATTTGTAATAGTCAGCCAAACTTAATGAATACAGGGAGTCATTGCCTCTCTGATTTAAACACCATGTCTGGTGTTTTAGACCAGCCACCTCTTGTCACTGACTGCTTCTAAAACTCCAGATACCCAATATTCTGGATCTCCTTTGGATCTATACATGTGAATTTTTTCCTCTTGGTTTTCAGTCATTTGATTTTACCTTCTTATTTTCCTGGTAATTTTTAATCGAAAGCAAGCCAGGCATTGTATACATCTGCATCATTGAATACCGTGGTTACAAGTCACATGTAGCTATTTGAATTAAAATAAAATAAAATATAAAATTCAGTTCCTTAGTTGCACTAGCCACATTTGAAGTGTTCAAATGCTTTGAAAATGAGCCAGACTATAAGCCAGACTTACTGTTTTGGCCAGTCCAGATTACAGACCATTCCCATCGTTGCAGAAAATAGACATTGCTGCTGTAGAGATTATTTGAGGCTCAGGATGATGTTATCTTTCTCCAAAGAGGAAACTCTCATTTTTGACCAACAATTAGGTTTCAACTCTTCTAGACTGATAGACCCTGCAGTCCCACTTTTGTCTCTCTAGCTCCATAAGGCTGTCAAATGGTCAGTTCAGTTTCTCAAACTCTAGACTGCTCCTTATGAAAGGGCAAATGCCTCAAGAGCAGCTAAATGTTGGACTTACCTCTTTGTATTTACCTTCTTTCCACAGTCTTGGCCCTTCGCATCTTTGATATTGGTCACTTTCCAACGACTTCAAATGGATTTTTAAAATACAGTATTCAATTTTGTAGTTATTATTGGTAGAAGGGTTGGTCTAATACAAGTTTGTCTGCCATAGCTGGGAGCAGCAGTTGTATCTCTGTCTTAGGTGTATAGCTTGGGAGGCAGTACAGAGGAAGTATGTCAGGATAGTGTAGGCAAGAAACGATGAGAGCTTAAACTTTCCAGGGAGGGAGAGAGGAGACAGATTTCGGAAATTTGAGCGATTGAAGAAAGCGAAGTTAGCTGGAATTGGTGTCCAAGTGGATGTGGGGCATGAGAGACAGGGATGGGGAGAGGGAGAGGAAGAATTCAAGGATGACTTTCAGGTCACAGCCCTTAGATATCTTGGGCAGCGCAGTGGATGTGCCCTTCTAAGTGATGTAAAGAGCAGGGCCTGAGGATAATTCCGGTGGCTCTGGAGGTGGTTGCATCAAGTGTGCCGTGTACAATGTCCTGTTGAGGTGAGACCGGTGGAGCAGCTGTTATGCCTGGTGTTCACTGGCAGAACAGCAGTACCTTCCCCCAGGCTAGTTCTGTAGCATGGCTTTAGTTTGGTTCTGCTTCTCCTCCTCTTCCTCCTCCTGCTTCTCCTCCTCTTCCTCATCCTCCTCCATCCCCCTCTCCCTCTTCTTCTTTTTCTTCTTTTTTTCTCCCCTACTCCTTTTCTGCTTGCTACTCTGGCCTTCTGGGCAATTCCAGTACTCTTTGAATGAACTTCTTGTTGAGTCCATTTCTGTTGCTCGAAACCTAGTACTCTGATGACTAAAGAAGTATACACTCATAATATCCAATGTGTACATTACAGAGAGTTTTCTCCCTATGGACTGAGTTTCTTAATATAACTCTGGTACGTATGCTTGTCCTATTTTCCAGATATTCTCAGAAGTGATGAGAAAAAACCAGAATGTAGAGATGGAAGGTGGAATAAAATGGCTATTTCAAGCAGTGATAGTATAATAATGGCTTAGTTGAAGCCAAGAGAATGGTTGATATTTCCTAGACACTTTGAAGCCTGGGAAAGAAAGAGAGCTTACAGATTTTCATTTAGTCTCTCTCCCTCCCCAGTCTAGGAGAGGTATTCCCATCTAGGGACACTAAGCTAATTCCAGGGACTCTGGGTGTGTGACTTTCTCTTAGCATGATGCAGTGCTGGTCAAACAAAGGCCAGCCCAGCATTGACCCTTCAGCTGAGGAGGAGCAGGGTCTCCGCCAGGTCTGGGTGAGCCTTTCTCTTCCTGGGCATGACTCGTCTGACCTGAGAGTGAGCACTCTGCTCCCTGCAGTGCCTAAAGCCTGCCTGGGATGCAGACAACTCAGTATCCCTGGGGTAAGTGGCCTGAGCTAGAGGTCCAGGAGCCAGAGTCCAGACTTAGGGCATCACTACATTGATGTGGTCCTTGAAAGTCCGCAGGCCAAAAGGGGAACGGGGAGGATGTCTGACACCTGGCCTTCTGCTGTCCTGAGCTCCGCAGAGGCCAGATCATGGAGGACCCTACTGGCCAAGTTCAGACATTTAGAGTTTACTCTAGGGGCACTGAGGAGTGAGTAGCTTAAGTGACTTGGTTTGCATTTTGGAAATCTGACTCCAAATCAGAATTGATGGAAGGGGAATATGTTATATGTTGTGAACCCAGTTAGGATCTGCTGTAGTGGTCCACATGAGAGAAGAGGCAGACCTGCAGAGGAGAGTGTGGTAGGGACGCGGAGGAGGAGACAGACATTTCGTGATAGGCTGTGGACAAGGTCAGAGTGACCTCCAGAAGTTCTCTCAGGCAGATCCAGAGGAAGAACCACCGGATTTGGGGGAAAGATAATAAATTCTGTTTGGACATGATACTTTGAAGTGTCTGTGAGAAACGCAAGACACTTGGGCAGACTGTGTGTCTAAGGATCAAAGGCAACGTCTGGGTGAGAGATCTGGGTTTTGGAATCCTTGGTCAGAGCTGGCCTCTGTCTGAATCACCCCCAAAATTGATGGCTTGGGTGTCTGCATATGGACTGACCCTGGCCCCCTGAGGCCGGATGCTTGTTTACGGTTTCTTGTGCCATCTTCTGCTGGGACCACCCCAGATGACCCACCATGCCCCGTGGACTGGCCCTGCCTGTGGCCCCTGTCCTTGCAATCCATCCCACCTGCCTCTTGGGAGCTGGAGTTCTGACAGGGACAGGCCTGACCATCTCAGTCCTCCAGCTGGGAGAGGGCAAGAGCTCACCATGTAATGAAGCTTCTAACTTCTCAAAGCTGCCTGTGTGGACAGACTCACAGCTCTTGTGAGAGCCACCTAGAAAGGCTACAGAAATATATGCAATTGTCAGGGGAAACCAGGAGTGCTGCCATAATCTTGAGGAAAGTAGCGTTCACTTAGGTTGCAGTGTGTGGGCTGTGGCCCAGAACTTGGCTCCCATCGATGCCTGAACCACAGTGTACTCTGCTCTCCCACTGCCAGTGCAGAGCCCGAGCTGACCTCAGGTGCTCTCCTGATCATGCCCAGCTTGCAGCCTTTCTCTCTGGGATGAGCTTCCTCACAGCTTCTTCCCAGTGGATGAGGACACATTTTTTAAGACCAGTGTCACATGTCACCTCCTCTCTGGATCTTTCCCCAAGCCAGTAGCAGTCGCCCCTCCTCTGAGCTCCCATGATGCTTTGCGTAGCTTCCATCCTGTACCATTGAGTACTGCGCCTGGGACAGTGCATATGCAGGTCTGTCTCTCCTGTCCAAGTGTAAACTCTTTGAAGGCCACTTTTCATCTTTCTATGTCTAGTGCCTAGTTCAGGGTCTGGCACAGAGGAACTTAGTATTTGTTGAATGCATAAATTAATAAAATAATTACACACAAGAATTAGAAAGAGCCACAACCTGGTGAACAGTAGACTGGAGTCCAGCCTCATCCCCTATCCCCGTGCTCCCTGAACCTCCCTGGGTAGGTCACTCGTCCTCTCTTCAGCATCCTCATCTGTAAAACAAAGGAGGTGGAACCAGTTGCTAAGGGTCATCCTACTTTGACGCTCTGTCATCTATGAACTAATCCCACCCTACTTGCAATCTGCAAATAAAGAGACTCTGAAGACACAAAGCTCTAATCAGAACTGAAAGGCTCAAAGACTTGAGATCTTGCCAAATTAAATAGCCACAGAAGAGTCAAGGAAAACATCGGGGAGGAGGGCTTGGGAGGAACAGAGGGGAGGCCCGGGCCATTGCAGGCGCAGGGAACAGACGCGCAGCAGGAAAAATGCTCAGGGTTGGTACTGAGGGGTGATGAGGCACTGGCTTTGGGGGAGCCAGGCAGGCCCTCCTTCTCCTTCGTGGATTGGAATTGCTCGTTGCATTTTGCGTAGCCTTTTAGAAAGCTGAAGAGCAGGATATTTGGAGATGAAGAACCAAGTCCCCTCATCTTTCAGCAGAGGAAACAGAGAATAACTGGGCTGGCCCACGGCCTCAGGGAAGATCTCATGACCCTGAATCTGGGACTTGTTTTGTCTCCCGGGTTTATTGTGAGTCACTGGAGGATGGGCACATCTGTCTTCCGTATCTCCCAGCTGCCTCATGCAGAGTTTCATACCCAGAAGGTGTTTCATAAGTGCTCACCAGACACCTAACATCCAAAGAACCTTGAAGGACTCTGTTCGTGTGCTGAGCAATTTCAGCTCTTGGAGGGGGTTGTGGGGGAGAAGGTTTGGGTAATTTTCCAAAGCTTTGGAGGCCTGGCAGGGCTCATGGTGAACTTATAGGAGTAAATTGCTTGCCTCTGTGAAGGGAATGAACTCTCCCAGGGCACCAAGCGGTTAGAGAAAGAAGTAATTCACTAAATGGTTCCTTCCTGCAGCAGCAGAAGAACAAATGTGCTTCACACAAGCGTGGAAATTACTTATCGCAGGAACATTTTGGGGGAGAATCATTTTTTCAGGGCTGTTGGATCGTGACTAGAGCCAGCACTGTGACGCCACAGCCAGCTAGCTTTGAGAGAGATGGCCAAGAGGCAGCACCTCTTTATTTTTACCAGAGGGACCCTTGAGATGGGGGGAGGGTAGAGAGAGGCAATACTCATGACAGTTAAGAGTCACCTTTTCTCACTGAGTCATCCTCAAGACTGGTAAACTGAGGCCCAGAAAGGGGAGAGGACTCTTAGAGCCATTCAGGGACTGGGGCAGGAGCAAAAGGGCCCCTGGCTCCCAGCGTGGGCTCTGCCCTCAGCTGGCCTGTCAGAGTCCTGAGGACATCTTCCTCTCTGTTCCTAGGTTACCGGATTAGTGACTGGACCCTCCTATTGCCCCACGCTCTTCATCACAGTTGCTTAACCTGTGTCCAGAGGGCTGCGGCAGGGGACCTGGGAGCGTAAGGAGCTCTCCTTGCCCCTCTGCGGGTAGAGCAAGTCTTCTCCACTTTGTTTCTGAGTTAAGAGAGCTCATCTTTTGGTGAAAAGGCTCAGAACTCTATAGCTTGCTTATTTTCACTTCGCAACATCCAGTAAACGTTTTCCAAGTCACCGTACACATATCTAACTTGGTTTTGTTTTCAATGGTTGCATTTTAATCTGTGTATGGATCTCCCGTAATTTATTCAACCAATTATTTATTGATGGAAATTCAGGTTGTTTCAAGCTTTTGCTAATACAAGAGATAATGTAATAAATGCCCTTAAAAGGTATTCTTCTGTACTTGCTTTAACAATTTCTTTCTCTTTGTTTTTTGTTTTTTGTTTTTTTTGTAGTATAGATGTGTAAAAGTAATACTACTGGGTTAAAGAGCAAGTCCATTTAAAATTTTAATAGAAATATCCAGCTTACTTTCCAAAACTGTGTAGCAATTAAATCCTACTGCTGTGTGCACTCATTTGATGGCAAAAATTGAGGAGTTGTGGTACCACGTGTGGGAGATGATGTCTATTAACTGCGTCTCTTCCACATTCTTAGTAGAAGTGCAAATTGGCACAACCATTTTGGCAAGTCATTTAGCATGGTCTTACAAAGTTGTACCTTCATGTATCCTATGACCTGGCGATTTTGCTACTAGGTGTGCATGAAAATGCTCTCACATTTATGCTAGGAAACTCACACAACAAAGTTCCAGTAGAATTGTTCATATCAGCAAAAAGCCAGAAACAACAAATGCCTGTTGACAGGATATTGACTATATAAGTTGTGGCATTGCCACATAATGGCAGTACAAATGAATGAGCTATAGCTACACGATATTCAATATAGTATATACATACACTACGTAACGTATATAACACAATTCTATATACACATGCGTAAAATACTGAGTGAAAAGATCCAGAAGAAGAATATTGTTTACTATTATTTACTATTTAGTGAACAACTAAATCTAAATAAAACAATATGTAAAATAAAACTTTAAAACAACCAAGGTAATGATAAATAAGTGGTTGGCTCTGGTGGGAGAGGCAGAGAGGCCTGATGAGAAAGAAACACACAGGCAGAGACGTGATATTGCCAATGCCCTGGTTCTTTGGAGGAGTTCGTTGGTGTTAAGTATATCATAATTAGATGAAAATCACATATTCCTTGGCCTTCGTTTCTGTTTTCTTTTTCTTATATAGGCCTTAGCTCCTGACACAGTCTCATGAATGACCCTCTTTTCATTAATTAATTGATTGATTCATTCATTGATTCATAATTGATTGATTCATTGATTGATTCAATTAATTAATGAAAAGAGGGTCATTCATGAGACTGTGTCAGGACCTAAGGCCTATACAAGAAAAAGAAAGCAGAAACGAAGGCCGAGGAATGCAAGATGAGATTTAGCCCTAGGAACCAGGTTTCTGACTAAAGGGAAGTCAGGACTGTCAGCCTCCCAAGTTTGGATCAGGGGACTTTCAGAGATGTTGACACATTCAGTGCAGCGTCCCTGAGAGAAGCCTGGGTGGCTTTGTCAGAACAAACAGCATGGACCTTTTGCCACAGCAGTTCTCTTGGGTATAGATGATGTCAGAGTCTGTCATCCTGAAGGCCTGGGAATGATTGGTTTCTTCCCATTTCATGTGTTTCATCCTATGGGGAAAAACATCATCTGGAAATTTTTACCTTGCCTTGGAGTGAGGCACCCATTGGTTGGGGTGAATCAGCACCAAACAGCCACACACCGGTGTCCGGGGTTCAGCGTGAGGCTACCTGGAACTGGGCGAACTGCCCAGAGAGAAGCCCTGTTCTTGCCCTGCAACAGGCACACTCACCTCCACATCACCTCTCTGCGGTTCCAGCCGGCTGGCAACAGCCCCAGCCCAGGAAGGACATAATGGATGAAAGGGCAGCCCAGGAAGGATATGATGGATGAAAGGGCATAGCAGATTAGAGTGGGGACACCTGTCGTCAGGTGGAATTAACAGCAACCTCTTCTAGGTGGAGTTACCTTGGCTTCAAGACAGGGACGTCTGGTCCCTCCCCACAAGGCTCCTGCACTAAAACAATCACCTTCCCTTCTGAACTGGCTTGGGTGCCAACCCTCTTTGATAAGAAAGGGGCTAAACTGCTGATTATGATGGGGTCCTGGCTAGGTGGGTCAGGATGGGAGCACAGACTTTCCATCAGCTTCTGTATCTTGGGGCTCAGCATGGCGTTGTCTTGGGGAGCAGCTGTCATTGTTCAGTAGTAGATGAAATACTCTCTGCAACCGCATGAGAAGATGGTGAGCTGTTATTGTTATTATTTTTGATTTACAAAAAGAGCAAAGTCATAAAGCCCCGGGGTCACTTAGCTAATGGACACATAATTTTCCAGGCTCTCTCCAATGCATCAGATTATGGGCAAGAGAGCCAGCTCTGTGCTCCTCTCCTAGCCGTGGTCTGGCTGCACAGTTAGGGCCATACCAGCATGACCTGGACAGCTCCGAACAGTCTGGGATGTTTGCACCAGGTTTCCACTCCCAGGCCTGGGCACTCAAAGCTTCTTACAGCAGAAAATCTCAATTTGTCAGTAATAGGAAGATCACCCACTCAAGAAGACAGAACTGCATTACCAGTCATTTACCTGATCCATAGTCATTGCGGGGACTACAAATGTAGAGAACTATTCCCTCCACTCTGACGCTTCTTGCTTTCCATAAATAAGACCCAGCTACATGGGTTTACTTGATCTCTAAGGAGTCTTTGAAGTTTTGCAACACAGTCTGTTTACAATGACTGGATTCCTCTTCCCAACGTCCCGTCTTGAAATTCTGCTCCTTTTTTTTTTATGGAGTTTATGGGAGGGCTGGGGCTTCTCCTAGCTGAAAGAGCGTTACGATCTTTTGATATCATGAAAAACTTCCTCTGAAATTTCCATCATTAAAAGGCAAATCAAATACTGCCTCCTCTTTGGAACCTCCTTGTTTCTCCCGTTGGAATTAAGTACTCTGTCTGCACATTCCCTTCTTGTGACATGGAAACTGTGCACCATGTTGTGGTTGTGTACAATTGTGTCTCTCCCATTTGCTTGTTAAGTCCCTTGAGGGCAGGGAATGAGGTCATGAGAGAGAAGCTGTGCGAGGCGCGTAGCACAGAGTCAGAAGGTGACGGGCGCTAAAGGAGGTCAGCTGCCACTCTGCCCTGCCCAGAGCCGGGTACAAAGTAGGTCAATTTAGATTTTAGTTGAACACACATGGAACGGAGAGGTCAAAAGGACAAACAAGCTAAAGCAATAAGACATAGGATAAACGTTTTGTGAGACTCCCGAATTACTTGTTCTGAGTGAGGAAAGAGAGGGGATATGTCCAGTTTTGTTACAATACAGTTGCGGAGTTTGGGGGGCGGTTCCAGAATTAGTTGCACTGAGCACAGGAGACAAATCAGATTGTGTGATTTGAATTTCTTGATTTTGAAAATTTGAGATGGGTTCCACCTGCTGCTGCCACCCAGTCTCTGGGGTATCTAAACCACGTATACTGACACCAGGACAAGGGAAGGGACCTGCTTCTTCAACCCATAGTGCACCCCACACTTGTGGGTTTCCTGATTGGCTTAAACTGAGGGAAAGGTCATCATTTACATTTGAAGTATTTTTGTCATACAAAATGTTAGTTATCATATCTGTAATAGTGGGGTTTGGCCTCCAAACCTAGGGGAGCAATTAGAATTATTTTACTGCAAAGGGCAATCTTTTGCCATTATAATTTTTTAGTTTTTCAAATAATCTCCATCTGATTTTTTTCTTTAGTTAGAACAATGTAAGGGGAAATGAACTGGGGCCTTCAGGAGGAGGATTAATAATAGTTGCTGCAACCCCCATCAGCTCCAGTTAACCAGCACCCAGCCTTTGCCATTATCTCTAAGCCATACAAGAATCTTGCCAAATAATTTATTATTTCCTTTAAGATGAGGAAACTAACACCCCAAAAGGATGACTTCAGTTCAAGACTGAAGCTAGGATTCAAAATCAGGCCTGCCAGCTTTCAAAGCTTGTCTTCCTGCCTCCAGGCCTTCTCCCTCCCAGAAGCCGGGCTGTGTCACTCAGACCAGGATGGGCTGCACAGGCATGAAATGCACCCGAGAGCTTGCTGGAGAGTCTGTGGAGGGCAAGGGCTTCTGTTATCTGAAAGGCCCTTCTGATCTTTTGATATCATGAAAAAATCTTTCCCACAATTTGCACCCTTACAAGGCAAATCAGGATAACAGATAATGACCCCTGCAGTTTGAGCTCTGGCTCTCCTCTGAGCCTATGCAATTGCTCTAAGATGTAGCAGAAAGGTCGCACAGGCTGTGGACTCAAAGCTGTTTACCTTGACCAAGTTACTCAGCATCTGGGAGGTTTAGTTTTCTTATTCGTAAAATGAGGCTAATAAAACCCTGTTGTTGGGGGTGATATGATGATAAAATGATTCATTGAATGGCAGTGCCTAAAATAGTACATAGAACACTGTAAGCACACCACAAAAAGGATATTAATTGAGTGTATGAACATAAGCGTACACTCTCAAAAGACTGGCATAGAAATTGCATGTATGAATATATGGTGAAGGCCAGAGGGCTTTGTTAATGTAATGCATTGGATGCCTCTACGGGATGATTACAGGGGATTCTGCAGTAGCGACACTGAGCCTTGGGGCAAGCATGCGATTCGTCAGGGGTCGTTGCCATTGCTCAGTGAGGGGGTGATGAGTTACTCCTCCCCTGTAGCCTGTAGCCCACTTCTCAGGGCCCCACCCATTAGGAAAAGCTGGACAGTGGTAGGTGGAAGGGTGGCCGGAGCTCAGCCCCCGCAGGAGAACAGAGGAGAGGAGAAAAGGAAGGTCCACACTCAAGAGCTGAAAGTCTCCACCATTTTATTTTAGTGGTAGACTCCAAACAGTTTCATTACTTCGGGGGGCTGAAAAGGCAACAGACACCAGCCTATTTAAATAACCCAAATCTTGTAGCAGGAGAGACATAGAGTCATTAAAACTCAGCGAACATTTATCAGTCCCAGAAGCACCTCCAGCGTTCACCCAGGGGCTTGGAAGGAGGCTGTTCAGTCCGTGGGAGTGGGTGATTGATGTGCGCAATATGCCACGGTGGCTCTGGGCTGGGCCTTTATTGCATTAGCTCCCACGCATGAAGCGTGATGCATGGACTCAATTCACTTCACACGGCGGATGGGCCTGCACTACCATGAGGATGCCTCTCACCAGGCACATTTGAGGCCAGGGAAGAGATCCTGAGGAAAGATGCAGGCTGACAGGAAGGGCTGGGGACATGGCTGTCCTGCTGCCACTGTGATGGCGCAGTTCACCTGGGGCTGGAGCACCACAAGGCAAGAAGGCTTTTCTGTAAAAATGGACCATCCCTTCACTTGGTTGGATCTGCCGTGGCCCTTCTGTTCCGATTAAGATGCAGTGGGGAAGGTAATCAGAGAATGAGCAGCATCACAGATGCCTGGAACCTGCTCATTTTGGTTTAAAATTTGCTCTCTTTCATGCTTCTGGCTTGTTTTTCTTTGCAGTTTTGAACTTGCTAAACGATGTTTATTATTTTCAAAGCCTTTGGCTCACTCAGACAAAGGGAGCTCAGATTAGTGGAGAGAACATTTGATTAGGATCTCAGAGACCTAGCGAGCTCTGTGATCTTGGCAATTTCACCCTTTCAACAAACATTGAGGGCCCTCATTCTGTGCAAGGGATCCCATTAGATGCCATGGAAGATGCCAAGATGTGCAGACAGCCTCTGCCCCCAAAGTGCCATAATCCCCTCCCTGTGTCTCACTTTATCTGAAAATTGAGAACCATGGGATACGCCCAGCGTCTTCCATAGAGTTGCAGATAGGATCATGCATGAAAGCACTCAGCACCTTCTCTCTCTCCTCGAGTATTGAGAGAATCACTAACCAAGATGTCATCAAGATATGAGTGCTAACTTTCCATTTTTATTTAAAAATGAAACTAATTATGACCCTTTTTACTTATCCAGGGGTTTGAAATGTAAGAACCAAGTAGATCAACTGAACCTTTAAGTCAGTCTGAGGACACTGGCAAGTAGGGCAGAAAGAGGCTGGCTGCCCCTCCATTCTGCTGGGGTCAGTATCCCTCTGGTTTTACAAGGGGTATTAAAAATATATAGTGCCCGAGAAGTGACAAAGAAATGGAGTCTCTGTCCTTGGAAAAAAATGTAGGCCACAGTAAGACCCCTGAGAAAAATCTCTAGACAGTCTGCCAACCTCTTTCCATCATCTGGAAAGGAAAGGAAGGTCCACAGAGGCAGCTCAGTGAGGGCAGAGGGTGGGCCACAGGCTCTCTGAGTGTCCTCCATGATTCACTGGTGTGGAAGAGCGAACATCAGTCCTCAGAGCCCAGCTTCAAGGCACCAAAAGACTCCAAGACTCAGCCAGAAAGCTGGGCCCACATTTGGGGAGGAGGGTGACAATGGTTTCTCAACAGCATTGATTGCCTATGGGGTGTGCATGAGAATTGCAGCAGGATCCTCACAGATGAAGGGGGGGCTCCCTGAATTCAGAGGCATCAAAGCCCAGGGAATGGCTGCTTTCTGCATAAGCCTCTGGGACACTCTTGATGTGCTGGGTTCCCCATGATTATCCTGGTGAACCTCCTTCCAACCACTGCAGGTCAGTTTAGGGCAAGGCTGAGGGCCACTGGATTAATCTGTTTTCATGTTGCTGATAAAGATATACCCAAGACTGGGAAGAAAAGGAGGTTTAATTAGACTTACAGTTCCACATGGGTGGGGAGGCCTCAGAATCATGATGATGTAAGGTGAAAGGCACTTCTTACATGGTGGCAGCAAGAGAAAATGAGGAAGATACAAAAACAGAAATCCTGATAAAACTATCAGATCTTGTGAGACATTCATTACAACAAGAGCAGTATGGGGGAAACCACTCCCATGATTCAAATTATCTCCAACACCAGGGCCCTCCCACAACATGTGGGAATTATGGGAATATGATTCAAGATGAGATTTGGGTGGGGACACAGCCACCATCTCAGCCACCAAGCCACAGCCTTGGTGAGGAGGGAGGCATCAATCTGCTCTCAAAGGATGTGCAGGCTGGATGTGTGGCGGGGCTGGGAGCTGCAGGCAGCTGGGAGCAGGAGGCTGTGTTTGCTGATCGCTGAACACTGTTCCACCTCTTCAGCTTCCCTGATGGAGCACTAGAGGCTGCTGAACAGCAACAGGGCATGGTCACCGTATGCAGTAGGTTACTGATAACTTAGGAGATGACCAGGGGTATGCTGGGGCAGGGCCCCCTCCCAGCCAGGAGCCACCGTTGACTCACATTCATGGTCGCAGGAGCAATGACTTCAGAACCTTGTGTCTCCTTCTTCTTTCCAAGTTTCCTGACCCACCCAAGGTGATGATGGTCCTAGGATGCAGCCAGCATGGCACAGTGGCACCGAGGACCATGTGGGCTCTTTAAAGATGCTCCCATGGGAAGTGAAGGAGCTGATTGCAGCAAGCGACAGGAAGGGAAGGAGGAGCTATTTGTGTGGTGCCCTTCGTGTACAGAGCAGTGGGCAGCATGGTGGTGGCTCATGAATAGAATGGCAGCAAAACTTATCATCCACACTGGTACACTTTTAACAGAGAAGACACATTACTCATAATTATTCCAGGACAACAGGGTTAAATGGAGATTGTTTGGGGCTGTAGTAGATACTGTGGTGTGCCACCCAGATTCCTCCCATCAGGACCAGGCTCTCATTTCCCCACTGCTCGTGACTCCAGCATTGCCTTCGGCCGAGAGAAGCTGCTTCGCCCAAGGCTATGTCACCTCCTCAAGGACTACACCCATCTGAAGACTGGTTGATGTAGGACGACAAAGGCCTGGCCACTTTACCTATATTTGGGACAACTTTGAAAGACCACTTTAGCTCCAGAGCTTACCATGAGCTTGGCTGAGGCCTTTGTTGCAACTAAGTTGTAGTTCAACTTGCCCCTCTGTCCAACCTGCTTCCCTCACTTCCCCATAGTGCTCTTACTAAGAGCACACCTCAATAAACCTACTCACAACTCTCCATCTCAGAGTTTGCTTTCTGGCGATCTCAACAGAAGACAGCTGGCACCAGAAGTTGTCTGCAGGAGCTGCCTCTACAATGGGGATGTGAAGCTGGGTCCCTCACTGGCTGGCTGGTGGGTGGAGCTCGGGTGGCACTTGGTATGCTGTGGTAGTTCAATTGCTAAGACTGGTGGTGGTGGTGAGTTGGAATCAAATACTGGTGGAAGGGACGCAGTAGCAGGTGCAATATCTCAGGTGTTTAAGGAGTTGGGTCAAGTTGTGATTATAAGGACTATGCCATCAGATGACTGTCCTGAAGGGCCACATACTCACTGGAGCAAGATAATAAAAGGGCGAGAGTGACTAATCACATTTAAGGTAAGATGTGAAAGTTTCAGGGTCCCCTTGACAGCATAGAAAGATTTTTCATCTCCTGCACCTGGAGGGCAGAAAAAGCTCAGGGTCAGGCTCAAGACTTAATCATGAGGGTAGCTGAACTCCAGAGAAGGTTCAGTTCTCAACCACAGCAAGTCTGCAATGCCACCATTGTCACGGTTGGGAAGAAGTAAGACCTTGAAATGGGATAGGGACATCTGGGCCAATACACTTGAGGATCATGAGCCCTCTGGGCCTGGAGAAGGGGGTCACTCCTCCCTGTTAAAGGCTCTTCCCCTCCTCTGCTTAAAGATGTTGTAACCTCTTTCAACAAAAATTGAATGATCATGTGGAGTTTGTTACTAGTTGTCTTCAATAAGAACAAATAAATTAAAAAGGGCTGAAGAGAGAACTATGAAGCACTTACTTTAAATTAAAAAAGAAAGGGTAAGTTTAGAATTGAAATGTCACTGTCACCAGAATTACCACATCTCAGATAAATGTTGCTGTAAGTCCATTCCTAGGGCGTAAGTCAGGAAGGAGTTGTTGGGCTGACCCTGGCTCTGAGTGAATGGCCCAATACATGGTGGGTACATAGTGACTACCTTGGCATCCAGAGAAGGCATAGTTTATGTAAAGGGAGCCTGGGAGCTGTTAGAGTTTTAGAATCTTCTTCCCTCAGTCTTCATGGGGGTTTAGTGATAAAATGGGAGGCACAGTCTCACGTCAGGCAGCCCTGGCTGGGTGGGGATTCTCCTGCCCTTTGTAGGTTGTGTCACCCCAAGCCAGTTTCTTAGCTTCAGTGAGCTTCAGTTTCCCCATGTGTAAATTAATGTTAATAAAACCTCCTTCAGAGCTGCTGAGAGGGTACATAAGAACAAATGAACAACGCATAGCGCCATGCTCACCTGCAGTGTGAAGGGTGAGAGGGAGAGTGAGCAGGGTGGGAGGGGTCTCCTACCAACCCAGCTCTGGGAGGCCTCTGGGACCCAGAAAACCACCGAGGGTAGCAGGAAGGGAGGCCCTGGCCAACTGTGAGAAGGCAGAGGGATTGAATCTGGTTGGCCAAAGGGAGAAAGAGGCCATCTGATGACGTCCCTGTATCCGGGCAGCATTCTGTCAATTACCCGGGCTGGGACGCTTCCCAATTTCATAAATAGTCAAAGGGCATTGAATCATCGCGAATCATAAAGAATGGCTTCTTTGTGCTAATTTTATTTCCTAGCCCAGCTTGCCTTTCCATCTGTTTTCAGCATGACCCCGATTTCTGCCTAATTTCCCAGTTGGACGCTAGAAGCCGAGAGAGGTTAAGTGATTTGCCCATAAGCCTGTGGTGTGGTTACTTTTTATAGTGGTGAAGTCTCCATGGCCCTGTCAGGGCCTCCTCCACAGTCATCCTTCAGCACAATCCAGGAAAAACTGCGAGGCGAGGAGTCGGGAGGACCTGGCACTGAACTCCCCGGGGAGGAAGAGTTAGGCGAGGAGTCGGGAGGACCTGGCATCGAACTCCCCCCGGAGGAAGAGTTAGGCGAGGAGTCGGGAGGACCTGGCATCGCACTCCCCCCGGAGGAAGAGTTCAGCTGCTTATCCTCTCTATGTCTCAGTTTCTCCGCCTGTCAAACGGGCTAAGCCACACCGAGCCTGCCAGGCTGTCGTGAGGATTACAGGCAATGTGTAGCCATCCCCAGCCATCCTTGGCATGTGGTAGGGACTCAGTATGAGGTGCTGTTCTTTTTGTTATCTCCATACAGAATCTTATGACTGGCAAGCTCAAACTTCTTATCCTGGAGGTTTCCTTATAGAGTTTTTTATTTTATTTTTTTAATTTCACAGACTAGTAAGATTTCCAAAAAACAAGGGATCGGTACAGGGTTGACAACTTTTATTTTTCTGAGCAAGTCCATTAAAACAAACATTCATTAGCACCATACTTTCATTAAAAAGGGATAACTCCACACACATACACACGCACACACTCAGATTAGAGATGACATGACATCAGGATAACGCAGCCTTTTAAAGTTGGGAACAATTCAATTTGCAAATCATGTACTACAGGCTGGGCGCGGTGGCTCATGCCTGTAATCCCAGCACTTTTGGAGGCTGAGGCAGGTGGATCACCTGAGGTCAGGAGTTCAAGACCAGCCTGGCCAACATGGTGAAACCCCCTGTCTACTAAAAATACAAAGAAATTAGCTGGGCGTGGTGGCAGGTGCCTGTGATCCCAGCTACTCGCGAGTCTGAGGCAGGAGACTCGCTTGAACCTGCGAGACAGAGGTTGCAGTGAGCCTAGATCGCGCCATTGCACTCCAGCCTGGGCGACAGAGTGAGACTCCATCTCTGAAAAAAAAAACCATTTACTACATTGTTATTTTTTTCATTTCCCCATTATTCAGATTGGTGAAAACTGTGTCATATTCTGACAACTCTGCGAAGATCTGTACTTGGGACCATTGCTTCAGTTCATTTGATCCCCAAAACACCAATGTGAGGAAAACTGGGTAGGGATTAAAGCAGTGTTCCCATCTTATAGGTAAGCAAACTGAGTCGAGGTGAGATGTTCTTTTGAGCTCTCAGTCTCTGTTCTATTCGTTAGGATCACTTTCATCATCATCAGAACCCTTACTGGAGGATTTCCTAAGTGCCGTACATGGTGCCAAGTCCCTTACAAGCATAAGCTCATCTCATCCTCACAGCCACCTGGTAACTGAAGGGTGCTATCATTCCTCATTTTAATAATAGGTAAAGCGAGGGTTAGACAGCTTAACTCTCCAAGGTCTAGGGTCACACATAGAGTGAGTGGCAGAACCAGGATTCAAACCCAAGCTTAGACTACTCCAAAGCTGCCCCGCTTTATGGATTTTGATCTGCCTGCAGTCACTAGCTGGTAAGAGGGAAATCGCAAACCCTAAGCATTCTGACTCCTGGCCCGCTGCTTTCCCCTGGGGTAAAGGTCTGCCTCTTCCTGCTGCTCCATCTGTCCAGACACACCATCGCTTGGCTCCATTACCTTTTGTTGACTAAAGAAAGAAACAAGCTTTCAAAGAATTAAAGTTAGTTTTGTTTGAAAGTTTTATTGACTATTGCCTGGGGGGTAGACTTTTAGAGCGGTTTTATTAGACTGTGTTAAGTTAGTATTTTAGTTTATAGTTTATACACAGGTGGTGAAGATTTAGTATGTGTAAAAGTTGTCTAAGTTTGGGTGTACGAGCATATTTGGTTATAGTTTAGAGGGATAGCTATTAACCTAGACAGGTGTTATTTTATGCGTAGGAGAAGGCAACTTAGATATAATTGCCAGTGGGAACCTGGGACTGTGGTCAGAAGCCAAGCAAATAATCCGGCGTAAGAATTATTTACATTATCGGCTTGACTTTTATAACCAGCAGGGAGCTGAAGGCACTCACCTCTTCCGCCTACTGGGACATAAAACTTTCAGCCAGGAAAGGCAAAGAACCTCTTAGCACACTACTCTCAATGGGTTATGAGTCTAGCAGATACTGGGAAAGGTGGTATTCTCCAGGACTGTTTTAATCTGTTTTGTGATCTCGATGAGGGGACAAAGCTATATCCCTGTTCCCTGTGTGAATGAGCAGTTCCCATTTTATAAGCGCAGAATAAACAGGGAAAGTGAGTTGTTCTTGATTTTCCAGTCAAGTGAAAGTTAGATGCAGAATCTTCTATAGAGCTGGGCAGTCCAAGTCTCTACCTCAACCCTGCACTTCAGATGGCTCCAATGTAGGCCTTACTCCAGCTCCAGGTGGGGAAATCCATGGGGTTAGGGGCTGTGCTAGCAGCAGCCCCTGCAGCCCCTTCCAGACTCTGACAGACACATGGGATGACAGAGTTTCTGGATCAAATGGCTGGGAGCCACGTCTAGGGCCTAAACTAGCGTCTTGCCCAACTTGCAGAGGTCAGGATGTGTCTCAGACAGGAGAAGAGGGGGGTACTATTTTCAAGTCTGCCTGTGGGTTGATCGTGCATGCTCCTTACCCCACCTCACACAGAGACTCACGCTCCTTCTCTCCCCAGCCCTTTCCCGCCAGAGCCAGCAGGAGAATGGAGATTCATTTTCTAAATAAGTTTAACAGAAGGGGCTTTGACGTTAGGGCCACCAGGATCAATGGAGGGTAGTGGGGTGCCACACAGGCTGCAAACGAGGATTCAGTGAAATCTACATAATGGACATTGAGACTCTGCCCCTGTCCCTACCCTGCCGAGGAGTAGCTGCAGCCAGGCGCGTGCCCTCCGGGAGACTGGGCTCTGCCTCTCTAGAGAAACTGAACAGATGACAGGAACAGACCTTGAGCGACTGGCATCTGGGGGTCCTCTGACAAAGTGCCTGGCTTGTTCTCTGGGCATTCACCGTACAATAAGCTGGTGTTATCACTGCTTGCCTGAAAATGCCCTCAATTCTCTTGCCCAGTCTCCTCCGTTGCATTCACAATCACACACCTCCATGCTGTCCGAAGACCCTTGGAAGTTCTTCTGGAAAGCTTGCTGTCCCCTCTGCAAGGGAATACTTGCACACTTTACCCTTTCTCCTCAAACTCTGTCACTTTCACCAGGTAACCTCGTCTCATGTCTTTAATAGCAGCCATCAGGGAGAAACAGCCTCATCGTCCCTCTCCCAATGCTGGAACCATCCCTCCATCTGCACCAGCTTCTTCCCTCGGGCTCTGATGGACAAGCAGCCTTCCCCCGCCCACAGAGACCCCCTCACCTCCCTCTCGAAGCCCTCTCCTCACCCACTCTAGGTTTCAGCTCCACTCTCTCCCTGTCTTCGGTCTTGGTCATTCCTGTAACACACAGTTCCCCATCCTCTCCCATCTCTGACTAGCTTCTGCCTGGCTCTGCTCCTCTTCACAGTAAAACTTCCCGAAAACATTGGCTGCGCTCGCCAGGCCCCCTTCTCACCCCCGTTCAGTCTCCTAAGCTTACTTACGTCAAGTTCACTCTCCTAAGCTTACTTATGTAAAGTCTCTTCCAGGTTATCCTTCCTGTGTTGTGGCTGCTGATGCTCTAAGACTGAGGTTCATCTCCTTACCTAGTCGTTTGGTTTTTTTAAACAGTAAGCTCATCATCACCCAGCATTGTTTTTGGAGCATTCCATGTTCCTCGAGTTAAGATTTCCCGGCCAGGTGCCGTGGCTCACGCCTGTAACCCCAGCATTTTGGGAGGCCAAGGTGGGTGGATCATCTGAGGTCAGGAGTTCGAGACCAGCCTGGCGAACGTGGTGAAATCCCATCTCTACTAAAAGTACAAAAATTAGCCTGGCGTGGTGGCGGGCATCTGTAATCCCAGCTACTCGGGAGGCTGAGGCAGGAGAATGGCGTGAACCCAGGAAGTGGAGGCTGCAGTGAGCTGAGATCGTACCATTGCACTTCAGCCTGGGCGACAGGGCAAGACTCGGTCTGGAAAAAATAATAAAATAAAAATAAAACACATAAGATTTCCCTGCAGGTGGTTCTGCCTCTCCCAGGCCAGATCCTTTGGGTTTCTCTCTTCCATTCTGGACTAGTTCTGGGAGCACTGACACCTGAGAGCTAACGCGACACGGCCTCTCCCGACAGCTCCCGCCTGTCCAATCCGGACCCCACAGCTCCCGCCTGTCCAATCCAGACCCCACAGCTCCCGCTTGTCCAATCCGGAGCTGCCCAGCAGCTCCCGCCTGTCCAATCCGGACCCGCCCAACGGGCCCCGCCTGTCCAATCCGGACCCGCCCGACGGCCCCCGCCTGTCCAATCCGGACCCGCCCCACGGTCCCCGCCTGTCCAATCCGGACCCGCCCCACGGTCCCCGCCTGTCCAATCCGGACCCGTCCCACCGTCCCCGCCTGTCCAATCCGGACCCGCCCGACGGCTCCCGCCTGTCCAATCTGAACCCACCCGACTGCTCCCGCCTGTCCAATCTGGATTACTTCTAGATCCCTGACCTGAGATGTAAGATCCAAGACCACCCAGAATGTTTCTTGTTCCCCGGAGGGCTCACGCCATGTGTGGAAACAGGCGAGTTTTCATCTGCTCAGCGTGCGGGTGTACACGCGGGCCTCGCCGTCCTCCACAGAATGCCCCCAGGAAGGGGTGAGAGGACGGATTACAGAATCCAACGGACGACTATCGGGTAGTACAACTCCCAGAAGTCTGCTAATCCCTCGTCTGCATGTCCTATAATGGAAGTGAAGAATGCAAGAAACCAAAAATCCTATGGATGGGAAATGGGGATAAAACCGTGTGTCATTAAATAGCATTTTAGGGAAATGTGTTCAAAAATTTGGTTTAGGCTGGGCGCGGTGGCTCACGCCTGTAATCCCAGCACTTTGGGAGGCCGAGGCAGGCAGATTGCTTAAGCCCAGGAGTTCGAGGCCAGCCTAGGCAACATAGCAAAACCCTACCTCTACAAAAACCATAAAAATTAGTGGGGTATGGGCATGGTGGCACGTGCTGTAGTCCCAGCTACTCAGAAGGCTGAGGTGGGAGGATCGCTTGAGCCCGGGGGGTGAAGATTCATGCAGTGACCTGTGATTGCTCCACTGCACTCTAGCATGGGTAACAGTGAGACAATGTCTCAAAAGAAGAAAAAAATAAATAAAGAAAGAAAAAATTGGTTTACAAACAAGTTACATTAGATGGAGTGATTATATACATTGGTCTTTGCCTTACCTAAGAATGCATTAACAAAATCACTGTGGCCTAGTGGTCAGGAGCCTGGGCCAAACTCCCACTGACCAGCTAGCTATGTCACCTCTGTAAACCCTGCTTCCTCGTTAGTAAAGCAAAGCTATTCATACCCCTTTCATATGCTCAAAGCCAGGACCTCAGTTTGTAACTCAGCACCAGTGAGGGCTCCGGTCACTTTTTGTGAGCTGTGGTCACAGGCTGGACAGGGAGGAGAACAGCTAAGTGTTGAGAGTCTTGGACAGTCTTGAGTGAGTCCTGTCTGTGCAATGCAAAGGAGAACCATGGAGAAGAGGGGAGGCTGGCCCGGGGTTCACCTCACACCATGCAGGAATGGCCACAAAGTCCTGATGAAGAGCATTCCCTGTGGGACGTCCCTGACAAGCAGCCCTACCGCTTCTGCTTGAGTCTCCCAAGCACAGGGAGCTCACCACCTTCCAAGGCGCCTGTAGGCACTATTCTTGCTAGTGGTGAGTTGAAACCTGCTATCTTTTCTCCCTCTGGGCTCTCAAGAGGCAAGCCTGCCCCGCAAGAAGATCCCACAGTTCTAGAAATATCTGTTTCCAGATGCCCTTCTAAGATAGGAAGTGGTAACCCCACTGGGCTCCCATTCTTTATCCTAAGGGAGTGAATCCTCCCCACATTGTCCCAACAATCAGGGTCAGAAGAGTCACAGAGGAAGAAAAAAAAGGCAGCCTGGAGGCCTGGAACAGTCTGTAATGCAGGAGACTCACCAGGATCAGGGATGGGGTTTGTGGTTGAGGGAAGCAGAGGGTGGGGTGAGGTGGGGTGGCGTGGGGGACTCAAATGGCCTTTATAGGGCTGATGCACACAGGGTCCAGGGTCCCTCACTCTCTAAGAAATCCGGCCTTGAGCTAAGATGACTCCAGTTTACCATTTTAATCCACCATAGTACAGTGTCTCTGTGTGCGAGTGGGTGCTTTGCTATTGATGGCATGAACACGACTCCTTCTCACTGTCCTTCGAAGACAGCAGGGACAGTATGTCTTTCTCAACCAAAGCCTCACACAGGGTGGGAAAAAAAAGCTACATCTCAGGATAGCCTTTTACTAGCATCCTCATACTTATTTTTACCTAGAATTCAGAACTAAGAACCTTTTTTACTTAAAGAGAGCAATTCACGTGTCAGAAATTTTTCCTTAAGAATGTATTGAAATGTACTGAGTTAAGAATGTATTGAAATGTACTGAGTTAAGAATGTATTGAAATAGATACTGAGTTTGGATTTTTTTTTTTTTTCAAATACTCAATACCACTTGTTAGTAGACAAAAGCATTAGTAGTGTAAGTTTAAAAATACTGGAGTGACTGCTTTGCTGGCCATTCTTTATAGCTCTTGTAAATGAAGAAATTAAAGCTGCAAGTTGAAACTGAGTCACTGATGGTGCCAGATGTTTCTTTAGCAAAACTGGGAAAAAGGGTGAGCATTGGAAAGACACCTCTTCCTGTTATCTTCTAAAAGCCATTTACTGGGAAAACAAAAACTGAGCTCCGTGATGCATAAATTCCAAAATGCAGTGGCAAATTTCTTTCCCTTTGACCACATGTCAGAAAGGCTTGGAGTTCGGTGACTGGAGGTGAGTCGTGGCCTTTCCTAAACTCCGGTGAATGTGTTGGGAAATGTGGGTGGTCTTGGGCCTGTGTCAACGAGGGCTTCTTTCTAGGCCGTGAGAGCCACTCACAGAGTAGCCAAGCCGGGTCCTGCAGGGAGGTCTTGGTGACATAGGTGCGCCCATTGGAGGCGTCTGTGTCTGCCCTGTGGTGAGCATGCACAATTAGGCATATGTATAATTGGAAATGCATTTTTGTCATTGCTTTCATGTTTGTACATGTACATATGTATGAATTTATGCAATAAATATTAGATAAGTAGACTGTGGAGGTCTTAAAGCAGGGGCTCCAAGGGTGCAAAGTACGTGGTTCTCTACCTATGGTGGGTCCTTCATAGTTGGTAAACAACAACAACAGTTCTGGGGGTGAGGAGTGGAGCAAAAGGTAGTGGAGTCGTCCGTATTTAAGCAGAGCCTGGCGTGTGCGGCTCCAGCAGCGGGGCCAGGCCGTGGAAGGCAGGCATGAGAAAGAGGGCTAGCTGTGGGGCTGGAGGGCAGAGGAAAGAGCAGCGCCTGCCCACGCATCAACACACTCCACGGCACAGGTGCAGGTGCAGGGCTGTATGGAGGACAGGTGACACGATCTCAGGTCCTAGCCCCGCTGGGGGAAAGCAGCCCGCCTCCTAGGGGTGATCTCTGCAGTGAGCCCTGAAACCCAGGTCCCTCAGCTGGACCACCCTCTATGAACTTCACTTTGCCCATCATTCAAGGCCTTGTCCACTTACCCCTCTTGCATCTTTATGCTTGGAACAGAAGCATCCTCAAATCTGTCCAATCATACCTCCTTCTCCTCTTCTTTCCTCTGCTTCTATTCACAGCCAAGTTTCCTAAAAGAGTGCTTCATGTTTGGTGTCTTCATTTACTCCCCTTCCGCTCTCCTTGAAGTCTGGGCTAGTCTGCCACCCTCATCAGCTGCCTTCCCCCAGCTTGGAGCCTGTCCTGACCCAAGTCACCTTGACAGACTCCTAGACGCTAAATGCCAGAGACACTCCTCAGTCTTCCCACCGCCTGGTTCTTCCTGCAGCATCTGATGCTGCGCGCAGGACTGCCTTCCTGACATCCCGCTCCTGCTGCTCCGCTCCGGGATCATGCTCTCTCCTGGTGCCCTCGGCCCTACTGGGGCTCTCTTCCCTCCCCAGCCCTTCCCTGTTGGTGTGCACCACGGGCCTGCCCCCGGCCACCTCTGCTCCATCATCAAGTCTCTGTGGCAGTGTGTCCATCCCTGGCTACACACCAGAAGGAGCACCTGGGGTCACTAAAAATATACCAATGCCAGGGCCCATTGTACAGAAATGCAGTAATCACATCAGAATGTCTGGGGATGGGACCCAGATATCAGTTGTTTTTTTAAAGCTGCCCAGTTGATTTTGATGAAAGAGGGTTGAGACCCACTGTTCTAGAGGCTTCTTCAACTCCTTACCACCTTCCAAAAGGTTTGATGCAAGCCTGATTTCTTCCCGAGCCCCACAACTGTATACCTGACTTGCTGCTTATCAGTGCTGCTTAGATAGCCACGGGCCCCGCCCCCACTGTGACAGATGCAAAGCAAGCTTGTCGTTGCCTGCACCTGCTCCTGCCCCGTGCGCCCTCACTCCGTGGATGGCATTCATCTGTTCACAGTCACCCAGACCCAGCCCTGGGCTTACCCTGGACTCTTCTTTTCTCCTGCCCTGTGCATCCAACTGGTCTAAGCCCCGTCGCTTGTTTTCATCCTACCTGGTAATTACTTCTAAGGACTTCTAGAACTGACTCCTTCTTCATCCTGTCTCACTCCACCTGCCTCAGCCCCATCCTGTCTCACCTGAACTATTGTACGACCTGCATCTGGCCTCTTGCTCTACAGCCTTGTTGCTCGCCGCCGTCCCCACAGCTACCACAGGGACGGCGCCAACACCCACCGACGATCACATTCTCCACGGCTGGAACCCCCCCCAGTGGCTCCCCGTGGCCTTCAGGCAGCCCTGCACCTCCCGCTCTGCCCTGCTCTGGTCCAGCCCCCGGTCCCTGCCTCCTGCCCACTCCCACTCTGACCTGCTGTAGGCTCCCACATGCTCCCTGCTCTCCTGCCTAAGCTGCTCCTGTGTGGACAGCGTTTCTGTTTCCTGCTCAGCCCTCAGATGCTCAAAGGGATGGCTCCCTTCCTGGAGCCTTTCTTACCTTCTCCTGCTACCCTGTGCCCACCATGCCCTGGAGTTCTGTCCTGGCACCATGACCTCCCCTGGGCAGGGAAGATGTCATTTATCTCTGAGAAGGCCTGGCCCAGAGTGCATGCTGGGAAAATGCTTGCAAATGAATGAATGAATGGTGACTGGTTTGACTACAAGGGAAGGTGGGTGTGGCCAATATGTAGGACACCAAGAAGAAATTCTGAGCCAATGTTGGCTAATCCGAGGTCATCCTACCTCCCGTCACACCAGAGAAGTTCATTTACATTCTGTTGCATAACAGTGCTGTGAGAAACGCACACATACCACTTTCATTTCTGAATCCGTAACTTGGGGCTAATAATATCAATTTGGCAGAAGTGCAGTGGGGGTCAGAGAAGGTCACGGCTATGAACATGCTTTGGAAATGATAAGTGACTGTTCACACGTGAAGGGTGAGTACCCAGTGTCCCAGCTGGGCAGATGCTGTGTGCTGTTGATTCTGAGAATATCCAGTGTGGAACTGGGATGCACAGCTGGGCACAGTGGTCCCATCGGAGTGGGCTTTGTGGTGCCTGGCAGGTATCCAGAGACAGATGAGTCTGCACCTGCGGCAGAGGCCTTTACACAGCGGGCAATCACTGTGGGCAGGGAGGAGAGTGTGGGGTTTACGCGCAGTGCCTCACTGACCCAAGGGCCCGCTAGGCATCAGGCCCTAACTTGGTGCCTTTGCGTGCGTGTGATGAGGGCTCCGCTCCCGTGGCCTGGGGTGAGCAGGCTGCAGGGCCTTAAAAATAGCGCTGGGAGGATATTTTTAGTGCACCATCCTGAGGTGTGGCTGGAGCCTGCAGCCTCCTATGACGCATGAAAATAGTTTTGGCTCTGTTTGCAAGTGATTCAGACAGCTGGTTTTGGACTTCAGGGGTGTAAAAATAAAAACAAAGTGGGGGAAGTTGGGTTCTAGCCATGAGGCATCCCCCACCCCCACAACATCTGCATAATTACTCTTAAGAAGGTTTCATTTGAGCCTTGGTTCTCTGGAGCTTAACAAATCACAGTTCCTCCTGAAGGGTTTTGGGCTGGTGGTAGGACAAAGGAGAACCCCGTATTAAAGGCCAGAAACTGAGACTGTGAGAGGATGTTTAGCTTCCCCAAGTCACATAGTCAGTTTGTGACAGGACCACATTCAGATCCATGTTTAACTCCAAAACCTCTGCTGTCTTGCCGGTTTTTCAACCAAAAAACCATTTTCAAGTCTACAAAGCACTGCAGTAAACTGTATCTGATTCGATCCTCACAGGAGGTAGTGTTTTAATTCCAATTTTCCCAGTGAAGAAACTGAGGCTCAGAAAAACAAAGTGACTCCAAATTCCTTGAGCACCTGGCCAGGGTCAGTCCCCACGGTGGCTGAGATGGACGGCCAGTGGCCTCTGGGGAGAAGGCTATGGGCACAGACACTGGTACCTGGCTAGTTGGGAGGGAACAGGGATGCCCATCTGTCCTCCCTCACCACTGCCTCCTGGGGGACAAGGAGGACGCCCAGAGTGAGCAGGCAGGGTGGGCGATGGACTCATACGCTGCCTGGGCGTCTGCGGCTCCTGGGAGATCCTTGCCGGCAGCGGTGAGCACTGTGACTTGAGCCCTGTGGTGGTGGCTGGCCACGTGGCCAATCAAGGCTCAGTCTTCTTAGTGATCAAAGGAATGAAAGTGTTCTGTAGCTTTGGATGATGAGTGAGGACTCGTTAATAAAGACCACTGCCCTTTGGGAATGTGTTATACTCTCTGGAATGATCCTTGCAGGTGGGCTCAGAGAACATACTGTTTGCACACTCATAACAATGTAAAAGTATGAAAGTAAAAGTCACATGAAATTCTCCTATGCAGAGCTAGTTAATGTTTGGTGACTGTCATTCCAGACATCTGTCTTTGCACTTACAAGAGGAATAACATGTAGGTAAATAGGAAAACACTATACAGTATATGCTATCCTTTACTTACTTTAGTCAATGGTATATCAACAGACATAAATCTATATCATTTTAACTGCATCCGATTCCATTGTATGAATGTACCTTTATTTAATCAGTAGGCTTCTGATTGCAATTTGCATTGGGTTTTGTATTTCAACCATCTTTCACGATCCTTAAATCTTGGGCCTCAATCAAGATACACAAAAATATGCATCTTAAATTACTTAACAGAGACTCACCTTCATTTTGCCCCTACCGTTTTATTTCTATTTAATGACAGAAAAAAGGGAGACGACGGAGACACAAAAGGAGAGCCTCGCCTGCCACCGCTCGGGCAACCTCCCCAACTGCTTTATTTTGTTAAATGCAAGAAGCTCTGTACTATTTTTGCAATTCTTAGCAATAAGTCACCTGGCTTGACGAAGCTCCAGTCTTATTTTAGGGCCATATCTTGCCCGGATGTCACTTAGCCAAGCCATCCCAGCTAGCAGAGGGGAGAGGAGAGCTACATTCTCCTGCAAGCGAATGTCATTGCGTGGTATGTTGCCGAAGCTCAGGTTCCACTACTGGTTGCTTATGCAGCCGCCCCAGGCAGCCTGTTGGACTTTGAGCTCTACTTCCCCTTGCAAGATGATTTTTTGAGAGCCAAATGCAGTCATGTATGGGAAAGTCAATGTTTTTTAATTGCAACAGGCGACAAAACATGAAGCTGTCATTTTGTTAATTATTTTGACGACCTAGTGTGGTTCTTAATGTTTTCAAATATGGCTGTGTTTTTATTTTTTATTCTATTTTATTATTTATTTGTTTGTTTGTTTATTTTTTGAGATGGAGTTTTGCTCTTGTTGCGCAGGCTAGAGTGCAACGGTATGATCTCGGCTCGCTGCAACCTCCGCCTCCTGGATTCAACCGATTCTCTTGCCTCAGCCTCCTGAGTAACTGGGATTATAGACATCCGTCACCACGTCTGGCTATTGTTTTGTATTTTTAGTAGAGACGGGGTTTAGCCGTGTTGGCCAGGCTGGTCTCGAACTCCTGACCTCAGGTGATCTGCCCACCTCGGCCTCCCAAAGTGCTGGGATTACAGGTGTGAGCCACCGTGCCCGGCTGCATCTGTCTTTTTAAAGTAAAACGTTTTCTGTGATGCCTGACAAATATCCGATCAGCCTCTAGCACATGGCCAGTCTTGAAGGAGGTGCTAGGAGTATAGCACTAATAAGACAGTTGTGGTTTCATCTTTTCTAGAGCTGGCATTCTAGTAACCAAGAGTCCTTGCGCTAGCCATTGTAGTATGCATGGTGGTATTTGTGGTAGTATCTGTGATAGTACCTGTTGTTGTATCCATGATTATATCCATTGAGCAAGGAAAGTGCATGATGCTCGGTGTGAACTCAGTGCTACTTTTCAGTGAATTTCTATGTTGTTAGTTACAATGGCGGCTCTGTTGTACATTTGAGAAACAAGGCATAGTTGCAAGACTTCATATTCAGTTAGTCTAGAAACAATGCTGGATTCATGAGGAAACTGTGGGCCCCTAGCAATAATTTTGAGCCTTTTACCTGCTGCTCTACATTCCAGCCCAGGATTTGGGGGCCTCAGGCCTTAGACTCTGGAGGGTTTTAATAAATTTCTAGATGCTTTATGGTCATTCATTTAATTTGACACATTTTCCAGTTCTTCTCAGGTCCTGATTCTGATTGATACTTTTAGCCCCAATCTTTGGAATTCAGCTAACTTACCAGCTCTGTAGGGAAAGGTGGCAAACCCATGGTAGAGAAGCCCCAAGATGCCAGTTAGGAGAAAATAAAGACAGAGACTCCTCCACCCCAGGAAGAAGGCAGTAGGAGGGATTGACAATTAGGTTTTGAGGACTAAGTCCTATTGGAACCAAAGCATCTGTTTTTTCTAATTATGTCCTTGGTGCTCTTCATGGAATTTAAGAGCACTCCTCTGAACATGATGGTCTTCTGATGTCCTTCACAGGCAACTCAAAAGAAGAGCAGTAATTCTTCGAGAAAACATGTATGCTTCGCCACCATAAACCACAGAGGCTGAAAAGGACCTCTGAGATTTAGATTCTGGAATTTGTATGTGGGAAAACTGAAGTTCTGTGCAGGGAGGAGATTTGACTTGTCCTAGTTTATGAGGAACTCAGATCTCATGACCTTCCTGCCCAGGACTTTTCTTATTGTGCTAACCTGCTTTTTCAAGATTGTCTCTAACACCAAGGATTTATCCTATTGCAGCAATTCTATTCATGAATGAATGAATTCAACGGCCATTTATTGAGTTTTCCCTGCTATAGCCTGGGAACTGTGCTAGCCACTGGAGATACAATAATGAATAGGAGAGAATCTAGGTCTCAAGGTTTTACGTCCTAGTAAGGGAAACAGACAACTAAGCAGGTAATTAGCACATATTAAGGTAATGTCTCAACAGCAGTACAGGGCCTCCTAATCCAGCTGCTGGGAAAGGAGGAGGTGGTAGAGGGTGCTGAGTGCGCTGGGCAAATGTCCTTCTGTGGTACCCTTAGCTGGTGTCTAATCCATCCTTAAGGTTGACTAGGAGTTAGGGGAGGGAAGGCAGGGAGATCCAGAAGGACGTGTGTCGTGTTTGAAGACCTGGAAGCGAGAGCAAACATGGGGCATGCGTGGTCAGAGCATTCATGCAACAGAATGAGTGCTGAGGAATAAGGATGTAGCAGAGGTCAACGGGGACCAAGCTGGAAGGATTCTGTGAACCAGAGCAAAGGGGCTTGGATATTACTCTGAGGTCTAAGGAGGCCATTGAGGGGCAAGAGAAACCTGGTCGGAGTTGTGGCTTAGAAGATGGCTCTGGATGCTGTGTGGAGACCGAATTAGAGGGGACTGAGAGGGGAGCCAGGAGTTCCGGTTACAACATTGTGCGGTGTCCGGGCAAGGGCAGAGGTGGCAGAGGGCTGGGGAGGAGTGGTTGCAATTCAGAGAGCCTTTGGAGAAAACTGAGTCAAAGGCCTTTGTGAGTTATCGGAAGTCCAGGTTTATGAGAGAAGTCCCATAATTCCTTGTCCATGAAGTTTAATTTTCTTCAATGAGTGAGATATTGGTTCACCTGGAAACCTAACACAGAAAAATGGATAAGCCATCTCACTGCTGTGGCTCTGTTCACACCTGTGGGCTTTGTCCCATTCCCTTCAGGCCTAGGGCCCTTGGGGCCTTCAATGCCTGAACATTTGTGTAACCAGTTCAGCTCCCTGGGCACCCATCAGGAATTCTTTATGGAAATAACTTGTAATGAGATTGCAGTGGATTGGGGGAGCTTCTCCAGGGAAATACGTATCTCTCCTTTCACGGGACAATCCCAATAGAATGAGTGACTAACAGCGATCCGCCTCCAATCCTAAAAAACTGCTGCGGCAGCTTCTAGGACAAATCTGAAGCTAAATCTGTGCTTCGGCACTGCATCAGATGTGGGACGTGGAGACAGAAGAAGGGACCTGGCAGGCAGTTCCAGCTGAGCCAGCAGAAACCCACAATGTAGCAAGCTATCTACAAATCAGGGCAGAAGTTCTTCTGAGATAGGTGAACAAATTGTAAACAGACAAGTCAGAGCCAAGGTTAAGGACCTCTAAGGGAACCCAGACCCCTAAGGGAACCCACCTGATAGGCTATTTAAGAAAGAAAGCGTTGTCTTAGAAACGGGAAATCCCTGGTGCAGCCAGAACTCAAGTAAGATGGTCCTCTGAGGGCAGAGGCCATCCTGCCGACGTCTGTCTTCCCGGCATGTTGCCTGTGGAGAGACTGACCCTCAGAAGTGTCTAATGGGATAAGGCAGCTTAGGCTAAGGACAGAGGCTGTGGGTAGCCAGCAAGAAGTCAGGAAGCTCACTGCTACAAAACACAAGGGAATCAATTCTGCCCCAGGCACACAGGGGACGCGAAATGCAGATGAATGAATAACAAGTCAATTGATCGTAAATACTCCATTTCTGGGCCTTGACCTATGGGAGTTGTGGAAGAGTTCCTGGAGGAGCGGGCACAGGTGTATGTTCTGACAGGGCCGGGTATGCTGGACAGAGCCGTTGGTGCTGAAGGAATTCATCCGTGATCTCCTGGGAACTCTTCCAAGCTTCTGGAGGGCTGCAGTTCAGGCCAACCCGTCCAAGACGACCTGAGAGAAATCCCAAGGCTCCTGCATTCCTGGATCCTGTAAGGAAGATGCCCGGCAATGGGCCCCTCTGGGCATCCCTCAGCATTCCAGCAGGACACCTGGGAACAGGTACTACATACCTCCCTGGAAGGAGCTCCATCGCGTCTGACTGTGGCTGTGGGCGAGGGAGCAAGAGGCAGCGGGGTATGCGTGTGTGTGTGTGTACAAGCATTTGCAGGGTTTAGACTGCGATGAATAAATATGCCAAAAGTAAGGATTCTATGTCTATTAGAAGTTTTATTTAAATTTCCTTCCTTGAGGTCTTTCGTTGAAAAAGGTGGTCATCATTTGATGGAGTTTGGCAGCACCCTTTCCCAACAACAAAAGAAATTAATCAGCTGTAGGTTTGGGGAGCAGATCTTCGTCCCTATTAGGAGTGTGGGAAAATAGAAAATACTACTTTGGATGGGAGCCCAAAGGCCAGAATCTCCCAGTTTGGAGTTTATCGCGGAGGACTTTTTGCTTCTTTCTGGCTTCTCAGCTGCATTCTGAGTAGAAGAGGAGGTGAGACAATGTCCTTCAGATAAACAATATGTCACTGCGGTGGGGAAATAATGTGAGCACATAGAAATTACTCAAGAAATAAGCACAAATGGAGGGAATGGAGTCAAGGAAGGAGGGAGGGAGTCCATATCATATTTGAAAGACATCTAATCTTGGTTGGAAGGGCACAGGTGGGCGGAAAGAATTCAAGGAAGCCTCATTCATTCATTATTAATTAATCCTTTAAAAAACTCCATTTAATAGACTTTGGCATCTGCCATGTGGCAGGTACTGAGCTGGGAGCTGGTCATACAGCTAGAGACAACATTTGTATGGCCCTTGCCCTCATGGAGCTTATAGTCTAGTGGGGAGGAGAGGCTGCCACTGATTAAGACCACAAGTGCTGTGAAGAAAAAGAACAAGCAGAAGCAAGCATAACAGGGGAGGCCCACTTTGGACTAAGGAAGGTGACATTTAAGCGGAAGACTGAAAAACGAGCAGGATGCCGTCCTGTGAAGGGCTTGGGGAAAGGCATGCCAGGTAGAGGGAGCTGCACCTGCAAGGGCTGAAGGCAGCGAAGAGCTTGTCTCTGGGAGAAATGGAAAGGAGAGGACAGTGTCTAGAGGGTGGAAGGCAGAGACAGGAGAGGAAAGAGTAGACATGGGAGGGGCCAGATTCTGTAGGGCCTTGTAGGCCTCAGAACACAGAGAGGAGCTCGAGTTTCATTTTGAGGGCAATGGGAAGTTGCTGGTGGGTTTGAATCAGGGCTTAGGTTTTTTGTTTTTTTTTTTTTTGAGACGGAGTCCGGCTCTGTCGCCCAGGCTGGAATGAGGTAGTGCAATCTCAGCTCACTGCAAGCTCCGCCTCCTGGGTTCGCGCCATTCTCCTGCCTCAGCCTCCTGAGTAGCTGGGACCACAGGCGCCCGCCACCACTCCCGGCTAATTTTTTGTATTTTTGGTAGAGACGGGATTTCACTATGTTAGCCAGGATGGGGGCTTAGGTTTTTAAGCAGTCTGGCTGCTCTGTGAGGTATTGATTGGAAGAGGCAAGGGTGGAGGGAGTGAGAACAAAGCGACAGTTGCAGCTCAGGGTGGAGAGGGTGGGGGAAGTGGGACTGCAGGCAGGGGCCCTCGAGAGGTGTTCTAACAGAATGGACAGGACTCAGGCTGCTAGATATGGGGATTAGGGGGAGAGAAATATCAAAAGCGACTCCTACATTTCAAATTTGGAAAAACTATTTATTTGTTTACATCATGAAGAGAAGTGTCATGACCTAAACTTTGGAGAAAAGGAGAAATAAGATAATTTCACCACGAATGAAGTGAGTAATGCTCACCCTGTCAACCTCTGCCACAGGTAAGAAAAGGTTAAACGGGACCTGAGGTTTCCCCGCTTACTGGAGTTTGCTGGGGTTATTGCGCTGCCTTTCTGTTTACCGGACTGATAAAGAAAATAAAATTGAGCAATTGCTTCTGCCTCAGGAAAAGAAATCATGTACTGAGTGAATAATGATTGAATAAGAAATGAGATGGGTTGTTATTTTAAACTAGGATTTCCTGCCTACCAGAAATTGTGGGGAAAGGATCATGGCACGATCACATTTGGGAGCAATGGAAGAAGATCCGATTAGCTAGGCGAAGAACATAAATTTCCACAGTGGGCAAACAAACCAGAAAAAATCATAACAGGGAGGAAAATGGAAAGATGATCTCAGATATAAAAGCATATGGGGTATTTGAATGAATTAAGAGGAAGGGCCTGGCATCAGTCAGCAGAACCTGGGCTCCAAAAGGCTTCAGTGGCCCAACCAGGAGTTCAGGTGGCAAAAGGGAAAGGGGAAATCTGACCAGATGGCAGGCCGTTGTCTCAGGGTGAAAGGCAGGGGGTGGAAGGACAATGGGTATATGAGTCAAAGGCACCAAGGTCACCGCCTGTCCATGGCTGGCCCGACTGCCTCCATCTGCACCAGGGTGGGCAGGACTGAGACCCTCTGGTCACTGGAGTCCCAAAAGGAGCTGAAGGGGTCCCATGCTTTCTGCAGGCCTCTCCCCACCCTCACCCTTTTCTCCCCTCCTACCCTACATTGGATCGCCCAGCCAGGGAACTCTCCTCACAGGCTGGGCTTCTCTCTCCTCTTTGGCTAGAAGGCCTCCCTCCTCTGACATCATCATCATCATCATCGTCGTCATCGTCAGCACTGATGAGCTGGGACTCTGTCAGATGTCGGGATGCACGGCCGCATGAGCACCAGGGTGACAGCAGCTACACACAGCCCTCCAGTGCGACTGTGTAAAAAGGCTCAGCCAGCAATTGATTGGCATCCACGAATCAGGGAGTGAAGATGGACTGACCCTCAGAAGTGTCTAATGGGATAAGGCAGCTTAGGCTGAGGGCAGAGGCTGTGGGTAACCAGCAAGAAGTCAGGAAGCTCATTCCTACAAAACACAAGGGAATCAATTCTGCCCACCCGAGTGAGCTTGGAAGTGGATTGTTCCCCAGTGGAGCCTCCAGAAGATCATGCCGCCTGGCAATGCCTTGACTACAGCCCTGTGAAACCCCAAGCTGAGGACGCAGCCAAGCCGTGCCTGGACTCCTGACTCACGGCAACTGTGAGATAATGAGTGTGTATTGTTGCGTTGGCAGTAATGTGTAACACAGCAATAGATACTTAATACAGCTGCATAGATGTTGGGAAAATTAAGTGAGATTCTTCTCATGAAACCCCTGGCACGGGAGGCACATACCAGGGCCTTAGTAATTTTGGCTATTATTAGAATCACCATCGCACTTTGTGTGGCACAAGCCACCAGGAGGAGAACATTTGTGAACCATTTGTTGGGGAAAGTCTCACAAGGAAGCAGAAGCCAAGGGGAGTTGTAAAGAAGTGCAAGGCTTGGAGAGTCAGCGAGAGGGTGGGGTGGGAGCGGGAGAAGTGGCGTGGCAGCGAGATACTGGAGGTAGAATTTATACTGCAGTGTCTGATTGAGTCCTTCCTTCATTCATATGTTTAAGGCAGTTCCCAGGGGCTGTAGAAACAAAGATCAATAAGCAGATTTTCTGTACTTAGGAAGCTCACTGGTGTGTGGAGAAGTACACAGACAGCATAATACACATGTCACACATGGGCAAGAATGTGCTCGAGGGCTTGAGACTGTGGAAAAGGAAGTTATCTACACATTCCCGTACAATAAGTCTGGGTTGAATGGAGGATCTGTACAAGGGACAGGTGGGAGGCAGTTGAAGAGTAGGGAAAGGTCACCTGGACCCCCACTGGCCTATAACGTATCTTTGCGTGACTTTGCGTGACTAGAAAATGGGGCCTCCTCTGAGTGGACCGATTAGAAAAAGTCATGCCTTTGGGTAGATGCGGCCAGACTCTGGCACTAGAGTTGCCAGGTAGAAGGTGGCTGTCTGGAAAATAGAGAAAGGTACCTCTTACTGTGCAGGGAGAGATCTCGTGCCAGGCCATGGAATAGGGCTTGGTAAAAGGAGTGTGGGGCTGGGCACAGTGGCTCTCGCCTGTAATCCCAGCACTTTGGGAGGCCGAGGCAGGCGGATCATGAGGTCAAGAGATCGAGACCATCCTGGCCAACAGGGTGAAACCCCGTCTCTACTAAAAATACAAAAAATTAGCTGGGCGTGGTAATGGGTGCCTATAGTCCCAGCTACTCAGGAGGCTGAGACAGGAGAATCCCTTGAACCTGGGAAGTGGAGGTTGCAGTGAGCAGAGATCACGCCACTGCACCCAGCCTGGAGACAGAGCAAGACTTTGTCTTAAAAAAAAAAAAAAAAAAAAAAAAAAGGAGCATGGACTGGATTTCAGTTCCTACTTGCTCCATTCAGCATTCAGCCAGATGCCCTCACGAATGGCACACGCTGCACACCTGTGTGCCTTCCAGGCCAGAAGGGAAAGGATCCGGGTCCAGGGGCCTGCCCCCGCAATTCCTGATCAAAAACCAGCAGTGACTGCCCATCCATGCCCTGCTCACAAGCAGTCCTGCAGAGGGACCTGATGGTTCCATGTCTTCCTCCAGCCAGTTTCCAGGTCTGTGAATGAAGAGGTGGGGCCTGGTGCCCTTCAGGGTCCTTTCTGCTCCTACGGTCTGGCCCTCTAAGTCTGCGTGCTGTGGGCAGGTGTGAATCATGTGTGGGCGCCCTCCATAGGGTCCACACCAGTGGAAGCTCAAAGAGCCTTTACTGACTCAGGTGAAAAACTCCAGGATGATCTGGCCCTGTGCACCACTGGTGGTGGAAGGGATAAAAGTTCTGCGTGGTAGTGAGAGGACTGGTGGACATGACTTTTCAAAGTCTAAAATGTGGCCAGGTGCAGTGGCTCACACTTGTAATCCCAGCACTTCAGGAGGCCAAGGCGGGCGGATTACCTGAGGTCAGGAGTTTGAGACCAGCCTGGCCAACAACGGGAAACCCTGTCTCTACTAAAAATACAAAAATTAGCCAGGCCTGATGGTAGATGCCTGTAATCCCAGCTACTCGGGAGGTTGAGGTATGAGAATCGCTTGAACCCAGGAGGCGGAGGTTGTGGTGAGGCGAGACGGCGCCACCGCACTCCAGCCTGGATGACAGAATGAGACTCTGTCTCAAAAAATAAAATAATGTCTACAGTGTGAGAATCAGCAGCATTCACTCTGAGGAAGCATCACAGGAATCTGTGGCGGCCTGATTGGTTATTCCACAGTCACAGAGCCCAGAAGAAAGAAGGGCTTGATGGGGACAGACTCCATGCCCACTTATGAAACACTGGCTGCTTTTAACATCTACAAGCACTCAGGCTAGTTTGGAGTGGGGTGGTCTCCCGGCCCCTACCTCCAGCTCTTAACCCCCATGCAACCCACTTTCAGAGCCGTCTACAGGCAAACTGCAAATGTGAGAGGCTGATAAACATGTTTCTAGGTCTTGCCTCCCAGGGTGCTTTTCTATAATCAAAGCCTCAAGCTCCCAGAAGGAAATTCTGCCTGGGGTAAAGAGGTGTTAGAGGAAGGCTCTGTGCAAGGCACGCAATCAGAGACTGGGTTCATTTTAATAATCCAGAGATGAATAACTAGCCTTAATTATTTATATTAACCTTGACAACCCAGAGACACCCTTGCAATGACAGCACTGCAAAGAATTCATTTGTTTAACACATGCTTGCCACGCAGTCTCTCCTACAGGCTGCTGTGCTGGGCAGCAGCAAATCCCAGGTTGGAAAAGGCCAGGTCTCTGCCCTCCAACTTATAGCCCAGTGGAGACGTGGGTCTCCATAGTTGTAAAGCAAAGCAAAGCAAAGTTAGGTGAGCGAGACGACAGAGAGAAAACAAAGAAGTCTGAGGCACCACGTGAGTGACTAAGAAGGCTTCATGGAAAGATGGCATTTGTGATAGGTCTTGAGAAGTCAGTAGCATTTCTGCAGGCTTGGGAGAGAGAAGAGGCCATTCTAAGCCAAGGAGACAGTCGAGGCAAACACAATCCATCAGGGAAGCTTAAGGTGTGTGGAGGGCGCAGTGACAGGCTGGTTGTATGGTGGGTATAAGACGCCCAGTGGAGAGAATTGCCAGATAAGGCATAGCTAGAAAGACATTTGCAGCTGGTGCAGAGAAGGATAATATCAGCTGAAGGAGATCAGTAGATAATGGGGAGCCACTAACGGTTTTAGAGAAGGGGACGTGCTCAGAGCTGGGTCTTTGGAAGAGTGATCAGGCTAGCGTATGGAGCCAGAGCAAATAGCTAGGCAGGACATATGAGGGCCCGGACTGATAGGGCAACAGAGCGGTTGGACAGAGCTGTAATCTGCACAAACATGTTTTCGAAGTTGTGAATCCAAGCTGGCACAAAACAAAGACATGATTATTTGGCAAACAAGAAGTCCTCAGTCTGCTTGGTGATAGGCCTCTGTTTTCACTCACCGATGTATTGGGTACCAGTAGCATCAGCACCAGACCTGGACTAAGGGATTCTGGGATTGACTCAAATAGTGGAAAGACCAGAAGGGAGTGATGAAGAAACGCTAAGCGCTGAAGCCAGAAGGTGGAGGCTGGAGTCCAGGCCAGTTGCTGTGCAGCGCATCTTTCTCCCTGCTGGGTCCAGCAGTGCCTCCTGCATGCACTCCCATAAGCATCAGGGGATTGGAGCTTCAGGATCCACACAGAGGCCAAGCTTTGCCAGCCTCAGTTAGGGCACAGGCCACTGGTCCTCTGTCTTCAGTAAAACTAAAGTCATCTCCACCCAGGACAGATTGCATTTCCTCTCAGGACCTCAGTGTGCCTCATTGTAAAATGGAACTACGCAAGGCCCCTTCCACCTCCTACACATCATGATTCTGTGAAAGGGAAGGATGACACAGAGGCCTGTAGAAACTGTGCTTAAAAGCCAACATAAGTTAGCTGGGACACTTGTTCAAAACCGTGAAAACAGAGATCGCTTGCAGTCAAGGATACATGGAAGTATGAGACAGAAAATGGTTAAAAGCCAGAGGACTGGAGGTGGTTTCCTCCAGTGGGATGTAGAGCACTGAGAAGGGTACACACCAGAAAGATGGGAGCATGCCCTGCCGGGACAGGGGGCCTGGGAATCCGTGGAGTGGGAGCTGGGCCAGCATGTAGGTGGTTGGGGGAGGGCTGGGGTGGCAGGGAGGGGATGCAGGAGGGGCGTGCCTGAGAAGTCAGCTGAAGGCCTGGGCTCCTATGGCGCTGGCCCTTCCGGGTTTGCAGCTGGACTTGTGGGTGTTTCAGCACATGTTTCTGAGACGAGACTGGGCTGATTTCAAGGAGACGGGCAGGAGGAAGAAATGCACAGCCAGGTTTTGCTGAGGAAAGAAAGAGTTGTCCATAGTGGGGGCTCTCTGCTCGGACTACAGAGAAGGAGCCTCGGGAAGGGGAGGATAAGGGCTGACCTCACGGGGACAGAGCCTCTTCCGGGCTGCCCTGAGGCCTGTGAACCCCAGCCAGCAATGGAGAGCAGAAGGCTCTTCTTTCATTGGTACCAGTTTTTCTGGCAAGCTCAATTTAAAGATTCAGCTCAATTGCAATCAGTGGGGTAAGCCAATCAGTAAACCACTTGCTCCTCTTGGTGCAGTGAGGACCATCAGCAACCCCAAAGGCATCAGAATGTTGGCAGGCCTTCGTCGGGGAACAGGGTCTCTGCTCCTCTGTCCTCAGCCTGAACTAAGGTAGCCTCCGCCTAGAAGAGCACCTTCCCACTGCACCCATCCCCCTCGGTGCTCTTGGTAAGGCCACAGCTTTCCGAGCTGTCATTGAAAGACACTGGGCTGAAGTGAGAAGGCCTGGGTTCTAGTCCTGCGTCTGCTACTACCGGCTGGATGGCCGTGGGCAAGTCACTGCTCCTGACGTTGCAGTTTTCTCATCCTCAAAAGGGAAGGGGAGCAGGGAATAAGCCCTGCTTTACCTACTTTACAGGGTGATTTTGAAGCTCAAATAAGATAATGGATGTGAAAGCTGTTTTTGTACATTACAGGACATTGAGCAGATGCTCCTCTCTCAGGGCAATGGTGATGATGGCAATGATGGTAATGGTGGCTGAGTTACTTTTTATGTGCAACTCCTATAAATATCACACTAAGAGATGAATTCCTGGTTTGAATGGCCTAACTGTATCCACTTCCTTCATCCCTGGGTTCTCACCCTGGCTCTGAGGGATTCATGTGGAGCTTTGTGAGAGAGTTGGAATGGAGAGTCTCAGCACATCCTTTTCCCTCTGCAGAGTCCAGCAGTCCCTCTTACATGTCCTCCTCTAAGCATCAGGGAATTAGAGCATCGGTACCCACATCAAGGTCAAGCTCTCTCTGGTTTCACCTGGAAGAAGGGAGCAGCTGGTGACCTTCGAAGTCTTTCCAAGATATCAGGTGCTAAAACCTAGAAAATTCTTTTAACACCCCAGCTACCTATGTACTCTTATTCAAGTCAGAAATAAAGGACTCAGAGAGAGGGCTAGGTAGGTCACACCTCTGTCTTGTAGGAGAGGATGACTTTGTGTGTGTGTGTGTGTGTGTGTGTGTGTGTGTTTACACATATGGTGGGTAAACTTCCATGAATTGCAATTCTGGTTCTGAAAGTCTATATTCTGCCTTCCACTTGCCTCTATCCGTAGAATATCCAATAGTCAAAAGGTTATTCTAACTGTTACTATTCAAAATAATGTCCATTTATGCCTATCTGAGATAGAAAACTATTTTGCAGAAAAGGAAACTGAGGCAATGCTAAGTAAGTTGATAATGGTTACTGAGAGATACTCTGGGCATCAGGGATCATAATCTCTAATCACCAACTTCTCAGACCTTTTCTGAACACACAGAGGGGCCAGTGCCCTTGTTTGAAGTGAGCTTGCAGCCTGGTCCTAGGTGCAGACGGCTGCTGTTTGCTGTGGGGCAATGGAGCAGGAGGAAGAGAGCGAGGTGGGCTCCTTAGCTGGTCTTAGAATATTAGAATATTAGAATCTTAGAGCCGGAGGGATCACTGGGTTTCAAGGGACCGCCAACGTGCTTACCACCAGAAACCTTTCAAAGGCCATCCTTCGTGCTGGCCCACATTTAGAACAATTTTGTATGAAGAAAACTAAATATGTTTAAAATTTCTTTTCCTGTGATTTACTAAAGAAATATATGGCTGCTGATAGGGGTTTCTAACGAGCACGAGTGTCCCAATTTATGGCATCTACACAATGCTAGTCAAAAGCAATGGAGTTGGGTTCTTTAGTCAACTCAGCCCCTTCATTGTGAAATGTACGTTTCCATCAGGCTATTTGGAATCACAGAAACCATTGCTATCTTTGAGGATTTCTGGTAGACTAGGGCCCAAAAGTTAGCGCTTCCGGACTAGACTGACTACGAGCATTTTACAGATGAGGAAAGTGGAGCCCAGAGGGAGAAGCAGCTTGTCCAAAGCCACACAGAGCATCAGTAGCAGGTCTGGGACTAGAAGCAGGTCTCCCATTCTCTTCCCTGGGTCCTTTCTTCAGCACTTGGACATCCTGTTAGTTCTTAAGCTGGGAAGCAGGAGAAGCACATAGGACCCTTTCACAGAGCCTCAGCTGTCTGGACCTGCTGATGCTTTTACAGATCCAGACCTAAGCTGATCGCTCCTGCCATAGCATCCAAGTTCTGCCACGTATGGTAACACCCAGCTCACAAATGACTGAGACTCTGTCTTCGAGGTGACTCATCCTGGCAGCAGAATGAGCCCTGGCCAAAGGCACAGTGACATCCTAAAGCCCACCCTCACTGTCTCTCTCCATCTCACGGTTAGCCAGAAAAGGCAAAAGCCAGTCCTTTTGTGAAATCAAACAGGCGAGTATCCCTCAGGGCTCTCTTGGCGCTGGCTAGAGTTGCTGGGACTCACGGAATAGAAGAGAAGGATACAAGAGCTTGTCACCGAGAAAATACAGAACACTGGTAATGTAGGCACAATGGGACATTTGCTGCACAAGGCGAATTTTATCTTACTGTTTAAACGACGGCACTGCGAGATCGTTGATCTTTTTTCTTCCTCAGGGAAGTAGGTGATGGAAATGTCGTTTCTTTGTCTTTGGAGGTTAAACTGCCTCTGGCTAAGCCCTGGGGTAACCCTGCTACTGTGCAGTAGGACACTCACACCTCTGGTGTCTCATCATTAGGTCTTAATTCTGGCATTCTACATGCCCATGCTCCTTCTTACTGCAGAGATTTGAGAAAAACAGAAGCTTTAAAAAATCATGTAAGTTTACATTTGGGGCTCCCCAAGTCAACCTTCCAAGTAAATTCTGCTTTGTTAATGACACGCTGTGCAGATAGCAGGCCTCATCCATTCCTTCAGTAAACATTGAGTGGTGCTGCTAGTCCAGGCTTTGTGTGAGGACCCAGGAATGAATGAGGGGGCGGGTGAGTGGTGAGTGAATGAATGAGCGAGGACCACCCTCTGTCTTGGGGGCACCTGAGCACCACCCTTTTCATTTCCAGTTGCACTTGAAATTCTTTGTCGAATGTCTGTTTCCCATTAGAACACAAGCCCATGAGTGCAAGGACTATTTCTGTCTCATTTATCACTCTGAGCCCAGCCCCAGGCGCAGACCATATTTGTTAAATGAAGGATGGTCGGTTGGATGACAGGATGGATTGGTGATTAAATGATCAAATAAACGAATAGGTGAGAGATAGTGGGTTTCACCAAATATTTTTCATGTCCTTATTTATTCATTTTCATGTATTTTCATTCTCCTCTATTCATTTTTTTATAGCTTGCTTTGTTTCAGAAAGGATTTGAGGCAACTTCACCAGAAGTGAGAGTTTTAATTTTGGGTTCCAAAGAAAACATGTCAGAATGTGTCGCCAAATCTTAGCTCATCATAATTCGGAATTGGACAATATTCCTGAGCACGTGCCCCAGGCAAGGTGGGCCATGGAGGGACCATAATGCATGACCATGCCCTCCAGCTGCTTTGGGTGTAGTGGAGTGTTGCGGGAAGTCAGGAACCCCGAATGGAGGGATCGGCTGAAGCCGTGGCAGAAGAATATAAATTGTGAAGATTTCATGGACATTTATTAGTTCCCAAAATTAATACTTTTATAATTTCTTACACCTGTCTTTACTGTAATCTCTGAACATAAATTGTGAAGATTTTATGGACACTTGTCACTTCACCAATCAATACCCCTGTGTTTTCCTATGCCTGTCTTTACTTTAATCTCTTAATCCTGTCATCTTCTTTGTAAGCTGAGGAGGATGAATGTCGCCTCAGGACCCTGTGATTGTATCAACTGCACAGATTGTTTGTAGAGCGTGTGTGTTTGAACAAATGAAATCTGGGCATCGTAAAAAAAGAACAGGATAACAGCGATGTTCAGGGAACAAGAGAGGTAACTTTGAACTGGCCACTGGTGAGCCGGACGGAACAGAGCTATATTCCTCCTCTTTCATAAGCAAATAGGAGAAATATCGCTGAATTCTTTTTCTCAGCAAGGAACACCCCTGAGAAAGAGAATGCACCCTGAAGGTAGGCCTATAGACGGCCCCTTTTTAAGGCGTCGTGTCTTCTATGGTCAAAGCTGATGGGATGAAATAAGTCCCGGTCTCCTATAGCGCTCCCAGGCTTACTACAATTAGGTGGGGAAAATTCCCACCTAATAAATTGTGGTCAGACAGGTTACCTGCTCTCAAATCCTGTTTCCTAATAAGATGTTATCAATGACAATGCATGCGGAAACTTCATTAGCAATTTTAATTTCTCCCCGTCCGGTGGTCCTGTGATCTCGCCCTGCCTCCATTTGCTTTGTGATATTACGTTGTGAAGTAGGTGATCTCTGTGACCCACACCCTATTCGTGCACTCCCTCCCCTTTTGAAAATCGCTAATAAAAACTTGCTGGTTTTACGGCTCCGGGAACATCACGGATCCTGCCGACACGTGATGTCTCCTCCGGGCACCCAGCTTTACATTTCTCTCTCTTGTGCTCTTTCCCTTTATTTCTCAACCCAGCCGAGACACTTGGGAAATAGAAAAGAACCCACCTTAAACATGGGAAGCAGGTTCTCCTGATAGTGGAGGAAAAGCCACACACCCAGGGGACAGCAGTTCATGGGGAATGAAGGGATTCAGCCAGGAACACCTATTGCAGTGGAAGCAAAGAGGAAGAAAGAACATCTCATCTGACTACGTCTTATTTTTTGCTTATTCCCCGTTGTGCTGGTCATTCAGCAAGCACTGGATATTTTTCCATGAGATTTTACTGACATAGGGGAAATTAGGTGCCACTAAGACACAGATTTATTTTCTTGGTGTCTATGCAAACTACCTACTTCAGTTGCCCATTGTGCTAGAAGTCAGTAGGGCAGAAGTGAACATATTTTGGGAATTATTTTGACTCTTTTATATTGGAAACCATAGTAAGCACCAATAACATGTCAGGCTATGGGCTAGGTGCTGGAGTGGTGTTGTAAAGACCTCAGTCTAGGGTAGACAAAGAGATGATCATAATACAGTGTGGTAAGAGTAGTGACTGAGGTCAATGCCTGAGGTGCTGTGGGAGGAAAGAAGAGTATGCTTAACCTGGAGTGAGGCTTCAAGGAAGCTTCTTTAAAAACAAGTGGGAGTGGCTGGGCATGGTGGCTCACACCTGTAATCCCAGCACTTTGGGAGGCCAAGGCAGGTGGATCATGAGGTCAAGAGATCAAGACCATCCTGGCCAACATGGTGAAACCCAGTCTCTACTAAAAATCCAAAAATTAGCTGGACATGGTGGCTTACGCCTGTAGTCCCAGCTACTCAGGAGGATGAGGCAGCAGAATCACTTGAACCCTGGAGGTGGAGGCTACAGTGAGCCAAGATCACACCACTTCACTCCAGCCTGGCTACAGAGCAAGACTCTGTCTCAACAAACAAACAAACAACAACAACAACAAAAAAAACAGTGGGACTTAGTCGAGAGAAGAAAGCAGAAAGCGGTGGGAAGGATGTTCCAGATATAGAGAGCCCTCTAGAACCCTCTAGAACCCAGGCCTCAGGGACACGAGAGGGCTCAGCATGTTTGGAAAACCGTGAGTCATTCTGTTTGGCTTTGGCACAGAGTGTGCGGGATTATGGAGAAATTGAGATGAAAAGCCAGAGAGGTAGGCGTGTACTAGATCATGAATGACTTTATGAGTTGTCCAAAGAAGTTCAGGTTTTATTTCAAATGCAACAGGGAAGCAGACACCACAGGATTTTTAAGCAGGAGAGTGATATGATCAAAAAAGCATTCTAGAGAGATCTCTCTGGGCATGATGCAAAGAGTGGCTGAAGAAGGGAAATACTGGTGGCAGGGAGATGAGTTAGGAGACTGTGACTGCAGCGGGAAGATGTCAGACCTGGATTATGACAGTGGGAATGGAGAGGATGAACGGACGCAATCGGATTGCAGAAATATCTGTGAAAACCATAGAAATTACTCAAGAAGGAAGCCAGCCATGGACCTTCCGGATTTTCATTGAAACGGCTCTTTCCCAGTATCTGCATTTCATCAACCTTTGCTGCTAGAATCTAATTTATTTCACAGGGTTTGAGAACTCTCTCATAGATGCAAGAAAAAAACCAACCCCTAAGGATGACTTCAAACAAATCAAAGCTTTTTCCTTTAAGTGCATCCATCAAAAGCGGAACCTTTTCACCTCAGGCTTTTAGCAGGACGATTTTTCTCTGAGTTTTCTTAATGAGCAGGGGTAAGGTGATGGCAATTTTGCAGCTCAGATCTACTTGAAATTGCTCCTTCAAAGAGCCAGGGATCCTGGTCGCTGGCCTAAAACTACACGACAGTGGTTCTCAAGTCTGCTGTACCTGGGTCACCTGAAGGGCTTTTAATACCCTCAGTGGGCAGGCCACAGCCCTGGTCAAGCACTTCAGAGAGTGCCTCTGGGGACTGAGCTCAGGCATCAGTGTTTGTTAAAACTCCCAGGTGGGGTTGGCACGGTGGCTCATGTCTGTAATCCCAGCATTTTCAGAGACCGAGGTGGGCAAATCACTTGAGGTCAGGACTTTGAGACCAGCCTGGCCAACATGGCAAAACCCCGTCTCTACGAAAAATACAAAAATTAGCCAGGCATGGTGGCGCATGCCTGTAATTCTAGTTACTCGGGAGGCTAAGGCAGGAGAATTGCTTGAACCCAGGAGGTGGAGGTTGCAGTGAGCTGAGATTGCATCACTGCACTCCAGCCTGGGCGACAGAGTGATACTCCATCTCAAAAAAGAAACCCACAAAAAAAACCAAAAAACAAAAAACAAAAGCCTCCCAGGTGATCTGGTGCAGCCAAGCTTGAGAACTACTGAAGGAGAGGAGAACTGCTAACCCCTGCCCCCCATCAACCACGCAAAACCAACTTACTACACCTCTTGGGAGAGGTACACTGGGGTCATGAAAGGGAAGGCTCAGTTCTCTGACCCATAAAAGCATGATTTGATTTAAAATTTCCTAAGAAATTTAATCTTCCTAAAATTTTTAAGAAGATAAAAACTTTAAATACCAGAATTACCTGAAAACAAGATAAGAAGAGATTTGAAAGATCCTACAGTCCATTTCTCGACCGTAGCTTGCCTATGTGCACTGAAGCAGTCTGCCTCAGATAGACCCCAGCCTCTGCTAATCTGGAGGCAATCCCCAGGCAGGAAGGAGGAGTCCAAGGCAACCTGCAGCCCTCACCACCAGAGCCTGTCACTGTTTCCCGGGTGAACCTGGTACCTCTCCACATTTTCCATTCAAGTGTTTCAACAGCACAAAGACAGACCCCAAAACTGGGGCAGAGCCTGAAACAGCCCATAGATTCGAGTTCCGTTCTCCCCCAGACAATTATGCTTAACTTGTTCTCTCTTCCTTAATATATCAATATTGATTTTAATGTAAAACCAATGCCTACGAATCACCAAATTGTCCCTCAAGAAGATGGCTTATATTTATTTCTGTGGCTTCTAGCACCCATTGATGCCCTGGTGTACACACTGGAGATGATGATGATGATGGTGATGGTGATGGTGAATGTTACATAGCCTGGACTGGAGATAATGATGACTGATGATGATGGTGATGGTGATGGTGAGTATTGTGAACATAGCCAGGGCTGGAGATGACAATGATGTTGATGGTGATGGTGATGGTGATGGTGAGTATTGTGAACATGCCTGGGTTGGAGATAATGATGACGACGATGATGATGATGGTGATGGTGAATACTGTGAACATGCCTGGGTTGTAGATAATGATGATGATGATGGTGATGGTGATGTTGAATACTGTGAACATAGCCTGGGCTGGAGATGATGATGGTGATGCTGATGGTGGTGAGTATTGTGAACATAGCCTGGGCTGGAGATGATGATGATGATGATGATGATGATGATGATGATGATGATGAGTATTGTGAACATGCCTGGGTTGGAGATAATAATGATGATGGTGATGGTGATGGTGATGGTGAGTATTGTGAACATGCCTGGGTTAGAGATAATGATGATGATGATGGTGATGGTGATGGTGAGTATTGTGAACATAGCCTCGGCTGGAGATGATGATGATGATGATGGTGATGATGACACTGACGATGATGATATGGTAATGGTGAGTATGGTGAACATAGCCTGGGTTAGAGATAATGATGATGATGATGGTGATGGTGATGGTGATGGTGAGTGTTGTGAACATAGCCTGGGCTGGAGATGATGATGATGATGATGGTGATGGTGATGGTGAGTATTGTGAACATACCTGGGCTGGAGATGATGATGATGGTGATGATGATGATGAGTGTTGTGAACATGCCTGGGCTGGAGATAATGATGATGATGATGATGATGGTGGTGGTGATGGTGATGATGAGTGTTGTGAACACAGCCTGGGCTGGAGATGATGATGATGGTGATGATGATGATGATGAGTGTTGTGAACATGCCTGGGCTGGAGATGATGATGATGATGATGGTGATGGTGATGATGAGTGTTGTGAATACAGCCTGGGCTGGAGATAATGATGATGATGATGATGATGATGACGATGAGTGTTGTGAACACAGCCTGGGCTGGAGATAATGATGATGATGATGGTGATGGTGGTGGTGAGTGTTGTGAACATGCCTGGGCTGGAGATAATGATGATGATGATGATGGTGATGGTGATGATGAGTGTTGTGAATATAGCCTGGGCTGCAGATAATGATGATGATGGTGATGGTGATGGTGAGTATTGTGAACATGCCTGGGCTGGAGATGATGATGGCGATGGTGATGGTGATGGTGATAATGATGATGAGTACTGTGAATATAGCCGGAGCTGGAGATAATGATGATGATGACAGTGATGGTGATGGTGAGTGTTTTGAACATAGCCTGGGCTGAGACGCACATGTGTAGTGGAAAGTGTGTGGGATTTGGAGCCAGAAAGTCTTGGGTTTGAACACTAGCCGTGGCATTTACAAATTGGCCTTGGGAAATCTGCTTAACATCCTGAAGATTATGTATTTGTAAAATTTGACAATGATCTCCAATTCAAGTTTGTTACAAGGATTAGATATATTCTACATACCTGGCACCTGATGGACAATAAATACTAGAGACTACCATTATGGAATTCCCTAATATCTGCTAAAATGTCTTTTGCCATAAGACGGAGACCAGTCAGACGATGTTCTCTGCTTCACGTGAGTGACCCTCTCAACTGGAATCCTTTCTTGGTCTCTACGTCCCCAGAGCACAGCCCAGCTGAGGGCCAGGTCCATCCAGGGCAGCTCTCTTAGATGAGCACACTATAAAATCCCCTCTATCATGGCTGGTGCATAAGGTTGACCCAACAATCAAGCATGTTGAATGATGGTCACTAATAGGAACATACACAATGTCTCGTTTTCCTGTGGCACTGTGAGAGTGCACATTGAGGGCGAGGCCTAGTGTGAAGACAGCAGGTAACTGAGCACACTGCCCCAGTGGACACACCATGGGCGCTTGGGTCAGAGGCCCTGGGAACCCAGTGCCTCCTCTGCAGCTCTTGGGCTCCATCCTCTTCCACTGCTAAGCCCTGGGAGCACTCTGGAAAACAGAATCCTGTACCGGGAGAGAGCAGCTGGCATTTTTGGCTGCTCTCATGCTGCCTCGGTTTTTTCCTATCTCAAGGTGTCTTCTCTGCAGAGTGCAGATGCCTGGGGAGCAAAGGCAGGGTCTCTCTGGACTAAGGAGGGGAGGAACATAACCCTGAACAGCAGCCATTCACCTCAGCTCCCTGGCTACAGCCTAGGAGAACCTGGGGAGACTGCGGAGTGGCTGTTCAAGGCATGGCAAAGGAGGGTGGCCACATGCATGTGGAACATTTAGGACCAGGTGCCCCACATGGCTGCATGCCCCCAGGGGTTGCACATGGCTGAAATCCTATTGATCACAGACACCCTGGGGTCTCGGTGACAGATGGAGCCAAAATCTTTCAAGAGTTCCAAGGAGAAGAGGGTAGGAAGAGGTAGTGACCTCTCCCCTTCCTGCCTGGGCTATAGTTGTATAGCAGAGTGGATTCTAGTCCCATTTCTACAGTGTGGTGCCTGTGTGGCCTTGGACAAGGTACTCGAACTTTCCGTGCCTTTTGTTCCTCAGGTATAAGATGGTATTGATCATATCAGCAACCTCATGGGGTGGGTGGGGTTCAGAGATAGTCCTTGTAAAGCCCTTCACACCACAGGCCACACACAGCCTGGCCGGCAGGAAGCATTTACCCAAGGCCAGTCATGTTTACGGGGTTCCTCTGGCCTGGAACCCTTGACCCTGTCTCCCAGCAAACTCTTCCTCAGCTTTCAGACTCCAAGCAAAATCTCCCTTTTGTGATGCGCTCCATGGCTCCTGCAGAAATGTCCTCTTCTTGTAGCCCCGAGAGGCCTCAGTTGTCATCCCTTCAGCAAGTGTTGACTGAGTAGAAGCTGGATACCAGTGACCAGGCTAAATGCTGTGGGGGAAAAAAAGGCTAAAATAAAAATTGTCAGGCCGGGCGTGGTGGCTCACACCTGTAATCCCAGCACTTTGGGAGGCAGAGGTGGGCGGATCACAAGGTCAGGGGTTCCAGACCAGCCTGGCCAACATGGTGAAACTCCGTCTTTACTAAAAATACAAAAAATTAGCCGGGCATGGTGGCGGGTGCTTGTAATCCCAGCTACTCTGGAGGCTGAGGCAGGAGAATCGCTTGAACTCAGGCGGTGGAGGTTGCGGTGAGTGGAGATTGTGCCACTGCACTCCAGCCTGGGCGACAGAGCAAGACTCCGTCTCAAAAAAACCCATAAAAATAAATTAATTAAAAAATAAAATAAAATAAACACAAAACTGCCCTTTTCCTCAAGGAGGTCATACTCTGGTGGTGAAAGAGGCACGAAACAATTGCAATCCGTATGAAAATTGCCGCCGTGGAGTTGCAGGCACGGTTTCAGGAGTGCTGGTGAGGAGACGCGCCATGAGAGTGCTGACGATTTGCTTCGTGGCCTTCTGTCCCTAGGTCTGTTTTCCTGGCTAGACTTTGAGCTGCTCAGGAGTGGACGCGTTCATCTTTATGTGCTTCACTGTGCTTAGCACCATGCCATGTTCAATAAATGGGTGTTGCCCATAAATGCAGTAACAAACTAACAAACGAATGATATCCTACAGCAGTGATGGGGTCTTTGGCACATCTGCAGGGCCTGAGGCCTCGGCTCTGCTTTAGGGTGATGTACATTTAATGGAGACCCGCTCTGCACCCCCAGCAGATTCCTTGAGCTTTATACCACCGCTCTGGTCCTGACTATACCGTGAATCATGTGTCTAAGTCTCGTCTTCCTCATCTATACGGGTGATAGTGATAATCATCGCTGCTCTGTCTAACTCACGGCAGTGTTGGGAGGTTCAAATAATGTTAACCGTGGAGGGAGTCCAGGTTCTTGGAGTCCTGAACAAAGAATTGGAGAAAACGCACAAACAAAGGAAAGAATGAAGGGTTTTATTGAAAATGAAAGCACACTCCACAGTGTGGGAGCGGGCCTGTGTGTAGGGGCTCAAAGGCCCCGTTACTGAGTTTTTATGAGTTTAAATACCCTCTACTTGAAGTACACCCTATGTAAATGCAGAGGATGAAGTAAAGTTACAAAGTCCTTTACTCGGTGTATGCCCTGTGGAGAGGGTATCTTGTGTTTCTTGCCTCCAGACCCTATTTTACTGCCTAACTAGGATTCACTCATTCAGCAAATACTCTCTGAGGGTAGAATTTTACTCTCTCCATGTAACACATGCCTCACCAGGAGAAGGCAAAGTCTGAGGAATGCCGGATCCAGATGAAAAGGCAAGGTGATTTCAGAGAAAAGATAATGAGCTGACAAGGCTGGAATGTTACTTCCCCAGACAAGACCAGTGTCACCAAGAAGGCCTTGGGGTTTTGCCACTCTGTCACCCAGGTTGGAGTGCAATGGCGCAGTCTCGGCTCACTGCAACCTTCACCTCCTGTGTTCAAGCGATTCTCCCGCTTCAGCCTCGGGAGTAGCTGGGACTCTGCAGGCACGTGACACCACACCCGGCTAATTTTTGTATTTTTAGTAGAGACTGGGTTTCACTATGTTGGTCAGGCTGGTCTCGAATTTTCCTTCTCTGGCTGAAGTCACTTTTCAGCATGAACTTGATAGACTGTTGTTGTAGATTTTAGAAGGGAATTGAAGTGTCAGCTCTTCTAAAATGTGACTATAATGACGGACCTCACTGGGAGTTCTTTCCAAAGTGTATCTGTTTCCTCTTTTTTGTCTTTATTTTTCTGGAAGAAAAAAAGGAAGAGATAGAGAAGAAAAAGAAGGAGAGAAAAGAAGGTAGGAAGGGAGAAAGGAGGGAGGGAAGAAATTTGTTGCATCTAAGAGAACCAGTCGTCAACAGAGCAACAAATACTGACTGAGTGTCCATACGTAACGGGCAATGGGCTGAATTCCAGGGGAGGGAGTGAAGGAGTGGGGACGGTGGGCAGGAAATTAATCTGATGAAGCTACTGCTTTCAGTAAATTCATATTAATTCGGAGCCAGACAAGACAGAAAAATACCTAGCTCTCATATAAGAGAAACAGAGCTACTTTATCTACATCTATCTTCTTATTTATACCATGCTTTGTGCCAGAAACTGTTAATACATAAAACATAACAAGGGAACATAATTTAAAAGAAGGAATAAAAGGACAAAATAAGGGTAAGGGCATAAAAATGGCACCAGGAATGAGACTAAATTACGAGAATCATAAATATACAGATGATGAGGGTGAACCCCAAATTGGCTCCAAGCTTTCTAACAGCTTCCAGGAAAGGGAAGCCTGGGAAAAGGCCCAGTTCCTGGTGTCCATAAAACAAAAACTGACCAGTTGCTCAGGAGTAGTTTGGGCATCTCTCCCAAGGGTCCTAATTGAGAGAGCGCTGCGTGATGAAATGAGCCACGTCCCCCTAACATCTCTCCACAAGGGTCCTCACAGGGCGACGTCTTATGATGGCCCTCAGTGCAGGGTATGGCTGGCCCCTCCCCACCCCACTGCAGGGGCAGAGCACAGAAGTAAAACGTGGTCTCAGACTAGGGCTGTGAGCTTATTTATTTATTTATGTATTTATTTATTTTTGAGACAGAGTTTCACTCTGTTACCCAGACTGGAGTGCAGCGGCACTATCTTAGCTCACTACAACTTTTGCCTCCCAGGTTCAAGTGGTTCTCCTGCCTCAGCCTCCTGAGTAGCTGGAATGACAGGTGTGTGCCACCATGCCCAGCTATTTTTTTTTTTTTTTTTTTTTTTGAGACAGAGTCTCACTCATCACCCAGGCTGGAGTGCAATGGCGCAGTCTCGACTCACTGCAACCTTCGCCTCCTGTGTTCAAGCGATTCTCCCGCCTCAGCCTCTGGAGTGGCTGGGACTCTGCAGGCATGTGCCACCACACCCGGCTATTTTTGTATTTTTAGTAGAGACTGGGTTTCACTATGTTGGCCAGGCGGGTCTCGAACTCCTGACTTCAAGGGATCCACCTACATTGGCCTCCCAAAGTGCTGGGATTACAGGTGTGAGCCACCACGTCTGGCCAGGGCACTGAACATCTTGAAAGGGAGAGATGCAGGCCAATTCAGAGAAAGAGGGAAGGGGTCAGATTTGGGCAAGTGAAGAGAGGTTGGGGTGAGGGAGAGCATGCTACATGAGCAAAGGCAGGTTGTGCAGGGCTCAATGAATAGTAAATATTTGGTGACATAAGATTGCCCTTTTCCTCCTCCCTGCCTCCATGAGCAGTAGTCAAAAGGGCGCCCTAGGACTCTGCGTGCTCCTGTCCTGGCAGGAGCCCAGCCTCTCCAGAGGGAAAGTCTAGGCCTTTATTGCAGAGTGCCCATAGGAGGACTGAGGCAGCTGTGTTTACAGCGATGGTCTCAACTAGAGGCAACTCTGCCCCAGGGATATTTGGCAATGTCTAGAGACGCTGTTAATTGTCACAATTGGAGAGGAGGCGCTGGTGGCAGCGAGTGGGTAGAAACCAAGGATGCTGCTAAACATCCTACAATGTCCAGGACTGCTTGGACAACACAGCATTATCTGGCCCCAAATGTTAGTTGTAGAGGTTGAGGAACCCCGGGTTAGGGACAGTGCGTAAGATGATGATGGTGATGACCATGAAGGATGGTGACTGTTCCCCTTGCCCACGCTGCCAGTGACAGGGCTCTCAGACCCACTTCCTCCCATGACACCCAGGCAATTTGGACGGTCACAGATTGAATCCCGGAGAGCAGGAGTGACGTCTTCAAGATTTTTTTCCAGCTAAACTGTTTGTTTCTTCTCACTTCTCCTCCTCTTCCTCCTTCTTCTTGGCTGTCAGTGTCTGACTGATCCTTCCCTCCCCAGCCGCCTATGTTGGGAGAATTTCCTAATGTACAAATCTAGAAGCTGAACAGGACAGACAAATCATTACCCCATGTTCCTGAGGCCAAAGTGTGGGCCAGTCAGCCTCACCCCCCTCCAACTTTGAATCAGGAGCCAGTGACGGCAGTGAGGCTGGGCCAGGGGCAGATTCTTTCTGGCGGTGTAGTGGCAGTGGTGACAGTGATGATGGGGATGCTGCTGGTGGTGGAGGCAGCGACATCCAGCATCCAAGATGGACAATATCAGCGGAGCCTGCTGAGCTCTCCGGGCTTTGTCAGGGAGAAGGTGGCCGCCTTGTCTCTGGGCTGCTTCTGTGGCTGTGGTTCTGGCTGCATAGTAACCTTTTGTTTCTTTTAGTTTTCCCGTCCTGCTGGCCAGCCGCCTTGTGAGCTACGTGACACCCTTTCACAGCATTCCTTCTTAGCTCCTATCAGCCCGATCGGTTTTTGTTGCCTGCAGTGAAGAGCCCTCACTGACGCACTTTGTGCATGGCCCTGGGCTGGTCCGGAGCTCGCTCTTCCTTCGGGCCTTCACCCTCTGCAGAGCCCAGACATAAAGTGAACGGGGTCAGTGCAGGGTCCAATCAGAGTCTCAGCTACTGCTCAGGAGTGTCCGCCTCCTCCCCAAGGCTCTCCCGCATTCATGCCCTCCAGCTCCTTCTTCCCTTAGGGTGAGTGCTCTCTGCGAGGCTTCTCTGCTTCCCTGCCCTGAGGCTCTCCTTGGGCCGTTGCTTTCTAGTTTGCCAGATGAACCCAGGTATGTGTGAATTCTACCTGTGGATACCACGTGAATTTCCCTCCCAGAAGCCATGTTAGCCCCCACGCCACCTTCATCCCTAAGATCCCCCATCTCAGGCTGGGACCATTCACTGCCGCCTGTGAATTTGCTGCTGCAGCGGGCGGGGCTGGGGACAGTGCGGTGACCTGGCAGTTCAGCCCCAGACCACCGCTCAGAGACGGCAGCAGCCTGTGGTTGCTGAGGAGACCACAGAGGGAGCTTCCAATCCGCCGGGAAAGCGGGGCTCCTTCTCAGCCCCAAAGGGAAGCCCAGCAAGGTGGGAATCCGCTGGCTCAGATGAGCGGCACTCCATGCCTGGAGACTTCACCCACTTCTCAGCGAGCTCCGAGAGTGGCCTGCCTGTCCCCTGGAGCAGGTGGAGTCATATTTCTTGTGGGCACTGGGGCCTGGCATGCAGTCACAGGCTGTGGAAGGCAGTATGACACCAGATCCTTCCCTTGTGATATCCAGGCCATGGAGACAGAACAGGAAAGCCAGGCTCCCGGAGCCCTGGGGAGGGGCTCGAGGACAGCCCCCGGGCCATCTGCCTGGAGGAGGTGCCTCCACCCCTGCCCCTCTGAGCTGCCCAAAGGCCAAGGCAACCCTGGCAGGATCTGCATTGACTTCCTTCACTTGCTTTGGCCCAGGGTGGAGGAGTGGGATGGGGAGGCCAGCGGAGCCTTCCAGTTCCTCCCCAGGGCAGTCCTGGCGGTGGAGCCGGAGCTCAGCGTCCTCCTGGCCCTGCTCGGTGGCTGTGGTGAAGGCTTTCTTTCCTCCTGAAGTTCCCCCTAACGTTGGTTCTCTTCATTTCTGTCATTAATGGGTTCCCTCTTTTCATGTTGAGATAATTAGAAATGGCTTTCCTACCCATCCCAGAAACACCTAAAAAGATGTTCGATACAACATTGGGAAATCGTTTTATTAACTTTGGTATGCTGACTTTTAAATATTTATATGGTCAAATCTGGTTGGGAGCAGTGGCTCATGTCTGTAATCCCAGCACTTTGGGAGGTCAAGGCGGGTGGATCACTTGAGCTCAGGAGTTCGCGACCAGCCTGGCAAACATGGTGAAACCCCATCTCCACTAAAAATACAAAAATTAACCAGGCTTGGTGGTGCACACTTATAATCCCAGCTACTTGGGAGTTTGAGGCAGGAGGATCGCTTGAACATGGGAGGCGGAGGTTGCAGTGAGCCGAGATTGTGTCACTGCACTCTAGCCTTTGTGACAGAGTGAGACTCCATCTCAAAAAATAATAATAATAAAAATTCATATGGTCAAATCTATTAATCCTTGCCTTTATTGTAACTGCTTTGGTGTCAGGCTAAGAAAGGCTTCCCTTGTCTCAAGATTACATTAACTGTCTCTCTGTTTTCTTCTAGGAAATGTTTATATTTCTCTTCTGAAATCACCTGGAATTAATATTGGTCTACAGAGTGAGATGGAGATGGAGCATTATTTTTTCCTAAACAGCCGCTTGCCCCAGGCCTGCTGGTTGAGTTTCTCCTTTCTTCACTGATGTGCTATGTCACCTTTGTAATAAAAGAACATTCTTATGTGTTCTTGCACTTCATTGTTTGGCTGCATTTATGGATGTGTTTCTTTGTTTTGCATCATTTGTTTCAGGGACATTTGCGAAGTCAAGGCAAACACAACTGATTTAATTAGTTGGGTTTCTTTACAAGGCTGTACAAAAGAAAAACCATCAGCTGTTGAGAATGCGACAGGGGTTGTTGGGGTTAGAGGGTGACCTGGCACGGTGGGTGGACAACTACTGCTCCTCCCCTGTTTGACCAGCTTGAAGAGCAGTGACAAAAATGTCAGACAGAAAGCCAGAGGAGGCCAGGCTGGGAGGACTTGGAGAATCACCTTCTGGCCCAAGCTTTTTACTTCCCAGCTATGGCACCTGAGGCCCAGAGAGGATAAACAAGGTCCCCTGCGGTGGAACTTGGATAGGAACTCAGAGGGATCGTCCCCTGAGCTGTTTGTCCTGGACGCTTCTCTAGTTCTTGCCCTTTTCGCTGCCACCTGGCCAACGACCTTGGCTTTAGCATGCCTCCCCCTGGTCTCCATCTCCCGTCTGGTTGGCAGAACCCCTCAGGGTGAGGTTTATGTCACTTCTCTGTTGAAAATACTGGCTCAGTGACTCCCCAGTGAAGTCAAACCCAGCCTGATGTTTAAGGTTTCTCACACTCTGGCACCCAGCTAAATGATCTCATTTTTCTCTTACATAATTTGTTAGCTCCAACCAGACAGACAGACACTGTCAGGTCCTGTATATTTCCCTCTGAACCCCTAATTGCCCTTCCTCTTCCTGGCTTGCCACCAAACCCACTCTTCAAAGCCTAGTCCAAAGGTTAGCAAAGTTCTCCCAGTTCCAGAAAAGTTAAGTCAGTTGCCCAAATTTCTCTTCCTCCGTGGTGCCCAGGCCAGAAGACGACTCTCCTTCACCTGGATGACACATTTCCTTGGAGGCACCACTTTTCAGGCATGTGACACTCTTTGCCTTTGTTGTCTGGTTGTCTCCTAGATTGCGTCCTCCTTGAGGACAGAAGCTGCCGTTCACATGTGTATCTTCCATAGTACCTTGCATTGTAGGTGCTAAATAATACATACTATGTAATATGTGCGAAATGATATAGGACAAGTAAATAAATACAACATTTCCCCTCCCTACCACTCTCAGAACCTTTTATTACTTCTCATGAATTAGGATGAAATGTATTCCCAGGTTCCCGAATGACTTAATAAGCTCTTCACCAAAGTACTGTAGATGATTTTTAGAGAATTAGGGAAAGGAGTTGACATACAGAAGTGGCAAATGCAATTCCATTTTCAAAAAGAGAGAGAAGATACCTCTGAAAACAATGATATAAAAGCCTGAAGTCCATTTTGGACCCAATTTTAGACTGTATTGTTAGAAGGATGCATTATGTAATCCCAGCACTTTGAGAGGCCAAGGCGGGTGGATCACCTGAGGTCAGAAGTTCGAGACCAGCCTGACCAACATGGGGAAACTCCATCTCTACTAAAAATACAAAAGTTAGCTGGGCATGGTGGTGGGCACCTGTAATCCCAGCTACTTGGGAGGCTGAGGTAGGAGAATCGCTTGAACCCGGGAGGCAGAGGTTGCAGTGAGTTGAGGTCACACCATTGCACTCCAGCCTGGGTGACAGAGGGAGACTCTGTCACACATACAAAAGAAAGAATGTGTCAGGAGCATTTAACACAGGTTCATGAGGAATATGCATGATGATGCTAATGCACTGAAGACTTACAGGGCTCGCACATTATTTCATTTCATCCTCCAACAGCTTTCTGAAGAAAAGTTTGTACTATTATTATACTCATTTTATGGCTGAGAGAACTAAGATTCAGAAAGGTTAAGTTGCCCCAAACTGCACAACTATGAATAACGAGTAAGACATGAATCCAGGGCCTTCTCTTCCCAAAGCTGGAGCTCCTTCTGTTACCCTGTGCTGCCTCTCTCAGGGGCCTGACGTAGGGCTTGGCAAACAGTGAGTATTTAATTTTAGTCCTACTCATTCTGTGTCATAATGTGATAGGCCATGGACTGAATTATTCCGTGTGGAGCAAGAAAGGAGCCAGTTCTGTCCTGGTCTAAGCTGAGCCATCCCTGCCTGGACCGTGGGACCCAGAGGAGTCGGGTGAGCCAAGTTAGGTCCTGGGCTGGCCGCCTGGGTATCTTGTTTCTCCTATAAGATAATGGCAGCTACCTCATAGTGGAGGTTGTGACGATTACGTGTGGTAATGCAGAGAAAGCAAGGAGCACAGAGTCTGGGGCTTAGAAAATGCTCAACAAATGCTGGTCTCCTTGTCTCCGGCTCCAAACACCAGAAGGACTTGCCAAAGTGGACCGTGTTCACACGAGAGCCTCAGGGCAGTATCTCAAAGCCCTTGTCCTCGAAAAGCATCACCTGGAGTTGTTCAGCCTGGAAAGTGTTTGGAACCCAAAGCCCTGGAGATGTTCAACCCGGAAAGCGTTTGGAACCCAAAGCCCTGGAACTCTGAAACAGGGTCCTCCAAGCTCCTCCCAAAGCTGCCTGGTACCCAAAGGCTTCCTGGAACTCACATAAGCCAGCTGGATAAAATAGCAAAGGTCTAGAAGCAAGTCATTTGTGATTACTGATTTAATAATTTTTTTAACTCTAAAAGTGGAAAAAAAAAAACAAAACCCAAATCCCAAAATTGACCTCTAATGTAGACAGCTCTCTCCCAGTATTGCTTAAGATGCATTCATAAATGTCGATACATTGTTGGGGTTTTCCCTCGAAACAAAAATATGGGGTAACCCCTCAAGTGATTAGTCTGGCAGGAATGAGAGGCCCTGTCCCCATTCTCTGTGTGGGCCCTTTGCACTACATGGCTGTTCACAGCCACCGAAGGCCCCATGTCCTTACTGAGTCCTCTCCCAAGCACCCAACCTAAGTTACCAGAGGACTGGAAGGAAAGGTGGGAGAATCCACCCCCCTCCCATCTGAGTGAGCCCACTCTAGGCATGTGACACACTGCAGGATCAATGGCATGTTGAAAACATCATAAAGATAACGCGTGTGCGTCTTCTCCAGACACCCCTTCTTGCTAATCCGCGGAACACAAGACGGAGCGTAGTGCATTCCTTAGAGATGGCGCCATTGCCTCTTCAGTAAGGAGAGGCTTTCAGCCCAAGAACTATGTGTGGGGAGCCCCGGTAGCTGCCCAACTTGGTGGACTCTCACCTCCAAAGTGTCGCTGGAGTCTTCCCCAGCCCGTCCTGAATGTGCACTCACACATACGCATTCCATGAAACCGCACTTGGTGTTTTACAAACAACAGGACTTCTTGCACTACATAGCTTAATACCCTCACTGCCTAACCTAATTATCGTAGTAACTCAAGCTCACATTAAAAGCGAGAGATGAGTCTACTTTATCCTTATCATGAATTAGTAAGTTTTCCCTCAGGAGATCCCTTCCCTGAAAATGTTCATGGAAGGTATTTAGGCCGAATTAACTATGTTTATTTTAAGACCCTGCATGCAGTGAGTGTTCAGGGCTTTTGCTTAGAGTAGATGAGGTCGCCCGCCTGCCTCATTTCTTCTCTCCCTCTCTCTCCACGTCTGCTGGGGACCCTGGTCGGGGGAATCGTGTGTCCCACATAAATGCCTCTTGGAAATTAAGTTGGAGCTACAATCGATGGGAAAGCACTGGGCTTTATTCATTTATTTATTTATTTTTGAGACGGAGCCTCGCTCTGTTGCCCAGGCTGGAGTGCAGTGGTACGATCTTGGCTCACTGTGACCTCCGCCTCCTGGGTTCAAGCAATTCTCCTGCCTCAGCCTCCCAAGTAGCTGGGACTACAGGCGCCCGCCACCATGCCCAGCTAATTTTTTGTATTTTTAGTAGAGACGGGGTTTCACTGTGTTAGCCAGGATGGTCTCGATCTCCTGACCTTGTGATCCGCCCTCCTTGGCCTCCCAAAGTGCTGGGATTACAGGTGTGAGCCACCACACCCAGCCCCACTGGACTTTTTTGAGACCCAACTCCACCACTGGCAGAAATCCTGTGACCCTGATAAGTTACCATCTCTCTGAACCTTAATTTTTGTCTGCAACATGGGGATTCCTGCCTATCTCACTGAATGTTGTAGGTATCAAAAGAGGAGAAAAAGCCATGGCCGTGCTTCATAAACTCTGAACTATCATAAGTGTAATCTCTTTCTGTTAACGGCCCTGGCTATAAAGCGGATTGCATAAGAAGGCTGCATAACTGTCAGGAGCTGCCCGGTTTCTACCTGAAATACTGAAAAAAAATCCTATCCTTCAGCTTCTTTGGGTCCTGTTAGAGACAAAGAGTTCTATTAGCAAAATAAGATGAAAGAAAATAACACGTAATAATGATTAACAGCATTATCAATAATCATAACGAAAATAACATTATTAATACTGGTAATGATAATGGTAACAACTCGTATTTATTGAGTGCTTTCTATGAGGCAGGCACTGTCCCAAACACTTTATATATGTTTAACTCACTTATTCCCCTATTCTGCTCTGCTGGAGCTGGCCGGTGCAGGTTTAGGAGAACCATTGCTAAGGATCCAGGGTTATTTTTTAGCTATTGTTAAACCATTCATAAGTGAAAGTCAACCACGGTGGGAGTATTTACACCAGGGAAATGTGTAAACGCTACAAATCGAGGCTATTTATTTATTTATGGAGCCAGTTTACTAGGAATTAGATATTCTCCTTTTTTTTTTTTTTAACAGTTGGGAAACTGAAGTTGAGAGATTAGATGAAGATAATAATGATTCCTCCGATGTTGGAATATTCTATGTGGGTTGCTGATTCTTCTCTTCCTCCTCTTTCTTCTCCTAAACCTCCTGTATGAGTCCATTTGTATTGCTATAAAGGAATACCTGAGGCTGGGTCATTTACAACAGAAAGGTTTATTTGGCCCATGGTTCTGCAGGCTGTAAAAGAAGCATGGCGCCAGCATCTGCATCTGGTGAGGCCTCAGGCTGCTTCCACTCATGGGGGAAGGCAAAGGGGTACAGGCTCCAGATGGCAAGAGAGGAGGAAAAAGACAGAGAAGGCAGATGCCAGGCACTTCCTAACAATCACTTCTTTTGGAAACAGAGCAAAAGCCCACACATTACCAGGAGGATGGCACCAAGCCTTTCATGAGGGATCCACCCCCCTCACACCTCTCACTAGGCCCCACCTTCAACAATGGGGATCAAATTTCAACATGAGATTTGGAGATGACGAATATGCAAACTATGTCACCTTCTGTTTGCTTTTTATCTTCTTCCATGATTATTTTATTAATAATAACAATAACAAACGCATTTCTCATATTTTCTATAGTTCAGACATTTGTGCTAGGAGCCTCAGAGCCTCGGACTCCCAGTTTCTAGCCTCAACAGTTACACAGGAAGAAAAAGGTAAACGAGTGGTTCTCAATCCTGGCTGCATATCTGAATCGCACAAGAAACTTTTTAAAAACGCCAACAGCCCTTGCCCCCTTCCAGACATCAACTGAGCTGATTTAATTATCACCACTTCTAAGACCCAGAGAAAGAAGTAACTTGTTCAGAGTCACACAGCAACTTATTGCTGACTAAGGACTGGCACCCAGAATTTTACATTTTGAGTTCCAATTCTTTTCTACTACTCCCACCAATCAGTCAATCAATTTTCAATGGATTCGTGTCTTGCATACAGTAAGTGCTCCATGTAAAAAGCAAACTTCGGCCAGGCATGGTGGCTCATGCCTGTAATCCCAGCACTTTGGGAGGCCAAGGCAGGTAATCACTTGAGCCCACGAGCTTGAGACCAGCCTGGGCAACACGGCAAAACCCATCTCTACAAAAAAAGACAAAAATTAGGTGGGCATGGTGGTGTGCACCTGTAGTCCCAGCTACTCAGGAGGCTGAGGTGGGAGGATCACCTGACCCTGGGAAGATGAGGTTGCAGTGGGCCGAGATTGCACCACTGCACTCCAGCCTGGGTGACAGGAGTGAGAACCTGCCTCAAAAAATAAAAAATAAAAAGATACTAAAAAGCGAACTTCATGCACGAATTAATCTTCAAAAGATATTCATTCCTCAGGAAGAGATTCCTTCTCAGCAGGACTCATCCGAACCACGGCGAGGTGACACAAGTGAAAGGCATGGGCAGGCCACATGGTTTGCTCAGTTGATGGAGCTTTCAAAATCACTTGTCAAAAAATCCCCTGAGGAGCACTGGAAAGTTCTGTAAAAACTGAGGTCCGGAGAGGCAATGACAGGCAGCAAGCTAATGCCAGAGCCAGGGATTCAGTGCCAGCCAAGGGCTCCTCCCGCCCCACGGCACTGCCCGCCTCCCACACAGCCCCGGGGCCCCACTGTACATCCAGCTGCCCTTGGGCTATTTTCCCCTTTTCTCTCTCCCTCCCCTCTTTCATTTGTCAAATATTTAATGACCCTACAGCACAGGTCCTGGAACTTAATTAGTGCTCAGTAAATATTTATTTTGGATGAATAAATAAATGAGCAACTGCATTCCTCACAATGCTGGGCTCTGGGAGCTGCAGAGATGAGTGAGACATGGTCTCAGCCCTCAAGATGCTCAAGGTCTAGGGTGCGTTCGGAGGCGCTGTGGGCTGGAGGAAGAAGCTCGGGCACCGCAGAGAGTCAAGTCTGCAGCAGGAGCCTGGCTCTGCACACAACGTGCCAAAGCGCTTGACGAGTGTGAGCCCAGCTCCTTCCTCACAAAATGAAGATACTCATGCCTGCATCATGAGGTTGCGGTGGGGATTAAATGACATTACATGTATAAAGCCACCTCGAAAGTTGTGCAGCACGTAGTAGAAATGTGATATTATCATTCGTACCTTGGACCAAAAATTGGAGAGCAAAAGAGTTAAGACAGTGGCCTAGAGCAGAAGCTTTGTGCCAAGTGGTGGCTTGTCTCAAGGAGAAATCTATATCATTCCTTGTGACATCCTCTGAGGCCCTTTCTTCCTGCCCCACTGGTCCGCTCCTAGCCCAGACGCATTAGGGCTGGGTCCCATAGGCATGTTCACCGCCCTGCTACTCTCAGTGGTTCAGAGATGCTCAGGTGTTCCTGAATACACATAGACTGGCCAAGAGGCTCCTGGCTTAGCCCTACCTACTAAATCTCTCTCCATAGCACTGCCCAGCATGTTTCCTTACTCAGAGTAGAACACACACTCACACACACACACACCCCCACACACACACACCATTCTCATTTCCCTTTGAGGAATACACTCCTCTAAAACAAAAATGTCCAATTTCATGCACAATCGTTGCTGTGTGTTCTCTGTGTGTACCTTTCAGCTGCTGCAGTGGTTGGTTAGGGGTCTTGCCATGGGTTGCCTCCACCGACTATACACACACTATATTTTATCACTGTACCGTACCCATTTTTTAAACTGCCACTGTTACAACACTGACTACAATTTATAAACATGTATTTGTGTGTGTGTTTATACCGTGTTTTCTAGTCTTAGACTGTAAGCTTCTCAAGGGCAGAGATCCTGTCTGCTTTATTTATCAAGGACCCTCCAAGCACAGAGCCCGACACTTGAGAACAGGCAGGAAATGGGTGTTGACTGAAGAATGGGTGAGCAGTCTAGGCTGGCATTTGTTCAGAGCTGGGTAAAGCGCCTCGGACTCCAAGGCCTCAGTCTGCACACGAGTTCCGGGTTGGGTTCCAAATGAACAGACCACATTGGAGCTCTGGCCTCCAAACTGAGAGCGCACCCAGCTCACCCCAGGGACTGCACGTGCTGAGCTACTGCAGATAATATTAGGACCTCTGTTTTGTTTATTTTTACCTGAGAAGAAAAGAAGGAAGGAAGGAAGGAAGGAAGGAAAGAAGGAAGGAAGGAAGGAAGGAAGGAAGGAAGGAAGGAAGGAAGGAAGGAAGGAAGGAAGGAAGGAAGGAAGAGAGTTAGTTCCAGGTTTTCTAGCATCATTTGTTTACTGAGTAGACTTACCTTGGTAGGGAATAAGCCAGAAACAGCTTCATTTTTCTCCCAGTGCTGCCTTCAGACATGCTTTTGTGGACATCTTTTTCCCCTCCTCAATGACATCTTAGAAGATAACTCAGCTTTCTGGTTACTTCCAACTATCTTTTTTTTTTTTTTTTTTTTTTTTTTTGAGACGGAGTCTCGCTCTGCCGCCCAGGCTGGAGTGCAGTGGCCAGATCTCGGCTTACTGCAAGCTCCACATCCTGGGTTCACGCCATTCTCCTGCCTCAGCCTCCCGAGTATCTGGGACTACAGGCACCCGCCACCTCGCCCGGCTAGTTTTTTGTATTTTTTAGTAGAGACGGGGTTTCACCGTGTCAGCCAGGATGGTCTCGATCTCCTGACCTCATGATCCGCCCGTCTCGGCCTCCCAAAGTGCTGGGATTACAGGCTTAAGCCACTGCGCCTGGCCACTTCCAACTATCTGAAACGGTCTCCGGTTCAGGATTTAAACAGTTTAGGCCAGTCCGCACCCAAACCTCTAACTCCCATGCAGTTGAGCACTGTTTCTCTCCCCGACCTCAGGCCCACCCATGGCTTGAGGGCCGGTGACAGGGAATGGGAGAGAGGGTTGGTCTTCACTCTTCCTCCGCTCGCTCTTCATATCTTTCTCCCCTCCCGTCCCCAGCTCCTCCAGGTTGGGGGCAGAGGGGAAAAGGGCAAGGACTCGCATGATTGGTTGTGCTCTTTTAATCTGGCTACTGGTGCCTTCTGCTGGTGGGCATCCCCCAAGTCCTGTCTGTTTCACAGGACATGTCTGTGTGTTATTTGGTGATGTCCCTCTTCCTCCTCCTCTCCAGGGGAGACCCACACACGGCACTCACTGTCCCTGTCACTAGCAGGGCACTGTCTTGTGAAACTCCCTCCTCAGCTCCCGTACATCTCTGTTCGTTGTTGTTGTTGTTGCTGTCATTGGATTCTCATCAGCTCTACAGGCTACCTCCTGGGAGATGCCCCTCCAGAGGGCTCACACCTGACCATCCTCTGGACCATCCACTTGGCCCATGGGGGCTCAGGCATCCTTGCTCGGCCAGTCCATGCCAATGCAGGCTGCTCCCAGCTCATCTCTCCTGCTTGACCTGAGTCCCGGGCAGCCCCAGCAAGCCTCCCATCTTCACAGTCTCTGGATATGTGGAAGACTCCAGTTGTCATGTAATCTACTCTCGGATACTTTGGGATGCTTGTCAGTCTCTCAAGACACTTCTCTCCCCACACCCCACTGAGACAAGGCGATCTCAGGCAGCTCAACAAGCCTCAGGCTGGGGGCAGGTCTGTCGCTCCCTTTCTTAAACAAGCTCCCCACCTTTTTGAGTCCCTTCACCTGGCCTGGAGTAGGTAATTACCTCCCATCCCCTCACCTGGCCTGGAGTAGGTAATTACCTCCCATCCCCTCACCTGGCCTGGAGTAGGTAATTACCTCCCATCCCCTCACCTGGCCTGGAGTAGGTAAGTACCTCCCATCCCCTCACCTGGCCTGGAGTAGGTAAGCACCTCCCATCCCCTCACCTGGCCTGGAGTAGGTAAGTACCTCCCATCCCCTCACCTGGCCTGGAGTAGGAAAGTACCTCCCATCTCCTCACCTGGCCTGGAGTAGGTAAGTACCTCCCATTTCCTTTCCCACAGTTTGCAGAGGAGAAAGCAAAAGACTTCCATACTTTTATGAATTCCCCACCTTCAATGAACTTAGACATTTCTGGGTTTGACTTATCTATGCTAGGGGATTCGGCAAACTCTGGATGAGTCTTGCTGTCATAATAAGTCCCACCTGAACATGTTAGCAGCTTTTTTAGAAAAACTGTGGGGGCACTTATTCTGCTTTCTCTCTGTTGCACAACAAAATTGGTAAATAAATAGAACATGCTTGGAAAGAGATGCTTAGAAATTTTTACTGATGAAAGTATTTTCCATTCAAAAAAACTTGGAAACTATTGGTCTAAGGAGCAGTTGCAGAAAGACATGTTGTAACATGAAAACCAGCTATAATAAAAAATGTTTTTGAAAACACAAAACCTTCTTTTATGAGTCCACCAATGATTTAATGCCACAGACAATATATGGCATGAGAATTTTTATAATTGGAAATATATACATAATTTTTTTAAATGAAGGGAGCAGAAGGGACTGGCTCTGACATCTGTTGAAAAGTTCCCAATAAATTGTCACTCCATTGAAAGAGGCATAATTTCCAAATATCTCCAAGGTCAGTGTAAAAGGTGTTCACATCTTGCTACAGATTACAGGGTAACAAGATCAAGAAGACTTGGGACACCAACTTGATTTAGCTTTAAAATACCTGTAGAGACTAAAGAGATGTTTCCTGGTAGAAATCAAAGTAGAACACCTCGGTGATGAAGCCGAGTTGAGAATCTCTACTCTGCAGGGGCTTGCTACACCATCTTCACCCAGAGGGAATAGCCCTAAAGGCTCAAATTGAAGTTTTTTGTTTGTTTGTTTCTTTGTTTTTGTTTTCTTGAGATGGAGCCTCGCTCTGTTGCCCAGGCTACAGTGCAATGGCACGATCTCAGCTCACTCAACAACCACCTCCTGGGTTCAAGTGATTCTCCTGCCTCAGCCTCCTGAGTAGCTGGGATTACAGGCATGCACCACCCCGTCCAGCTAATTTTTGTATTTTTAGTAGAGACAGGATTTCACCATGTTGGTCTGGCTGGTCTTGAACTTCTGACCTTGTGGTCCACCCGCCTCCGCCTCCCAAAGTGCTGGGATTACAGGTGTGAGCCACTGCGCCTGGCAGTAGAAGTCTTGATAAATCAGAGTACAAAAACGGGCATGACATGAAAGGCCTAAAAACAAGACCAGCGTTTGTTCTAGAAATGTCTGGCTACCGTATAAAATCCTGGGAGTTAAGTGTTACAGTCTAAGTGAAAGGACGGTGAAGGGCAGAACATCTGTCTTTGTGTCCCCTGTACGGCACACGCCTCATGTATGTGTGGAGGTGGAACACATGAGCGCTGTGCCCGGGAAGCCGGCCCCGGCGTTAACAAAGCCTCACGTGCAGGGTATAGGATGTCAGACCATTTCCAGCGCCATCTTCCTGAAAGACAGTTCACTTGCTCTTGAAAATCACCAATGGAAACATCTGCAGCCCTCTGAAAACACAAATAAACCACTGGCATTTCCGTAGACAGAAGCCAGACCTCAGGGAACTTACTTCCAATCCAGTTGCTCCAGCTTCGGTGGCAATATGAACTTGCCTTGCTGATGGGAGTGCCAAACGACATTCTAAATCATCAAGATCACATATCTCTAACTAGGCTGATGTGTGAAATGTCTGGTGCTTATGTTATCTGTGTTTCACATTGAGCTGAAACTTCACAGCCGAAGACGCTGGCCAAGCAGGCTTCTTTCTCAGCTGTTGCTCTACAAAGCAATTTCACAAAGACAGGATGTTGTCCTAAAAAAGCATCCTCTGGTTCCCTGCTGGACAGGCCAACAGCTTGGCTGGGTATTACAAACAAACCAGGAAAGTGTGTTCAGTAATGCCAGCTCACGAGGGAAGCTGGGACTACAGCTTCAAAAGCAGAGCTGTAGCGAGTTGGGGAAAAGGTGGGAAATATTTGAGGAGGTTGTCGACTTCATGTAAAGGCCAGGAAAACAAAGGCTGGAAATTGTGAGGGTCCTGGAGTGAAAGTGCCTGAGGATAGGTAGGGGACAGAGGAGAAGATCACAACCAGCTTGAAGTGCTCCATCGGTCTGACGTGGAGGCCGAATTAAGCACAGAGCACACATTGTTCCCCAGATCAGGAAAATCCCATTTGACTTCAGGTCTGCTAACACCAGGAACACCGCAGTGGTCATGGTCATAATAACAGCAGGCATTTACAGCATTCATTCACAGGCATTGTACTAAGTACTTTGCATACAGTTTCTCATTTGATGTTTTAAAAACTTTGAAATGGAAAGTTTTATTACTGTCAAGTACAGACGAAGAAACTGAGACTCAGAAGTAGGAAGGAACTTACTCCAAATCCACAGCTGTGCTGTGAAAGCTGGGGTGTGAATCTCATCACCCTAGCCTGAAAGCATGCTCTCAAAACCATTTTTGTCTATTCCAAATACGAAACAGTGACACTGCAGTGCTGTGGGGGAAGGAGTGGCCTTTTCCATTAAGTGGTCTGGGTCAACTTGCTAATCATAGAAAAATAATGTATTTTAACCCTTATCTCACAGCACACGCATAAATCAATTCCAATTGAGTCACAGATCAAAAACGTTTTTAGAACAAAACATAGGAAAAGAGGTGAATATCTTGGAGTAGATCATGATTCTTCACTCAAGACAAGAAAGTCCCTAACCATGATATTGATAGATTATATTGCCAGGAAGAACTTCTGTTCATCAAAAGATACTATTGAGAACAGAGAAAGGCAACCACAGAGTGGAAGAAGGTATGTATAATACATACAGGACTCATACCAAGAATACATAAATAACTTCTACAAATCAATGAGAAAAAGACAGAAAACCAGGTTCAAAAAATGGACAAAAGACTTGATCAGATACTTCACAAAGAAAATATCCAAATGGCCAGTAAACATATGGAGAATTGCTTAAGTTTATTAGTCATCAGGGGAATGCAAATCACAGACCACAATGCAATCACACTACACACCCGTCAGAATGACTACATCGAAAAAGACAGGAAATCCCGAGTATTGGTGAGGATGATGGGGAGCCACCTAAGCTCCCACAAGCTGTTTCGAGAGCATAAACTGATGCAAAAACTGTTCTGCAGTATCTACACATCTGAATATACACATCTTATATATATTTTCACTACCCAAACCGATACTATATATTTATGTGTGTGTGTATATATGTATACACACACACACATATATATCTTTGTAAAATTTCACTCCTAGTGAATTTTCCCATTCTATTTCCCATTCCCAGTTGTAGTACATATATTCTCATTGCTATTGTGTTAATATACCATTGATGGGAAAATGAATTGCGGTCTATTAATGCAATAGCAGTGAGAATATATGAACTACAACTACAAGGAATAATATAAGGACAAATCTCACAGCTGTGATGTTGAGTGGAAGAAACACAGATGAGGATATTCTGTACGTTTCCTTTATTTGAAGTAGGAAAAGGGATAGAACTCTTCTATCAGAAGTCAGGTCAGTGCTTACCTAGGGAGGTGTAACAACTGGAACAGGGTACAGGGTGGCGGGTCTCCTCAGGTGCTGGTGATGCTCTGTGTGATCTATGTGCTGGCTGCAAAGCTGCATTTGTTTATGAAAATTTACTGAGCTGTACACTTACGGTTTCAATGAGCTGTTGCCATAACAAACCATCCCCAAACCCAGTGGCAGACAATAAGCATTTATTTCTTGCCGACTGGTTTGTGTTCAGTCGTTCAGCTGTTCTGAGTTGGGCTTGGCTGGGGGTTGGCTGCTCCACATGTCTCAGTCTCCTTTGACTGGCAGCCATCCCAGGCATGGTCTCCAAGGGTGAAAGGCAGGAGCCCAAGACAGGGAAATGGAAACACACAGGCCTCCTCAGGTCTCAGCTTGGAGCTGGTGTCCTCTGACTGCTGCCACATTCCAGTGGCCACGGCAAGTCGCGGGACCAAGCCCAACATCCGTGGAGTGGGGAAATCCTCACCTCTCAAGCTCCTCCCCACGTAAACATTTGCTCAGCAAGAATCTAATCCAGGACACTTATGAAAGGTGTGGCTTACTGTGTGTATTTCATATTTCAAAGTTTTCAAAGGAAACAAAAAAAGATGTAAGAACCGCTATCTTCTCCTCCCTCCTCCCCCACTCCTGGGTCCCCTCCCGCTTCTGGGATCTTAATGGAAAGGGGATAATGTTATGAAAATTCTCTACACAAGCACAAGGAAGAAAGGAAGGAAGAACATGTGCTTCCTAGCACACAATGCACTTCCCGTCAGCTGGGCTGGAGAGAAATGCCTCCTGGCCTGCCACCCCCGCCCCCACCAGAGAAACGGCAGCAGCAACTCACGGCTTCCTGTAGATGCAGCTGAACGGCTGCTGTAAGTACAGCCCAGTTTTCCCAGCCCCCGCTCCTCACCTTCCAGGGCTCCCTGCCGTGGTCACACTGTTTAATAAAGGTTGAACTTCATTCAGTGAGAAGGAAGGAGCTGAACATTTGAAAGGCTCACATTTCTGCAAGACAATTTGAACTTTTTGCCTCCTAACCAACAGTCCTGAGAAAGTCTCTCTTATTCACAGCAGATGCAGAATGTTTAAGCAGGCAGCAGATCACTCCAAGGGCAACATCCCAGTTCCTTGGTCTTCATATCGGAGGGAGGATAAGCCTTCAGAGAGGTCTGGTTCCTACTGCAATGAGAGCGTGGGATTCTGTTCCTTCTCTGTAGGTAGGGAAAGGCCAAATGTACACAATGACCATTTGTCCCTCGCTTACAACTTATGTCATATAAACTCCGTCTCTAGCATCAGGCTGCCTGGTGTCAAGTCTTGGCTCTACTTGCTGTGCGACCTTGGGTAAGTGATTCAACCACTGTCATCCTCAGGTCCTCCATCTGTAAAATGGAGATTTGCTTATTCATTCAATGGTCCTTTATTGAAAGGCCTACTATGTGTCCGGCAGGGTGCCGAGCTCTAGGGATACAATGGCAACTGAGATGGACACGGTCCTCACCGTCACGGAGTTTACATGAAGGGTAGAGTCAAACCGCGAACACTCTGTCACACAATCACAATCACAGCCATAGTGCTATGAAGAAGGGTAGAGTCAAACCGCAAACACTCTGTCACACAATCACAATCACAGCCATAGTGTTATGAAGAAGGGTAGAGTCAAACCGCGAACACTCTGTCACACAATCACAATCACAGCCATAGTGCTATGAAGAAGGGTAGAGTCAAACCGCAAACACTCTGTCACACAATCACAATCACAGCCATAGTGCTATGAAGAAGGGTAGAGTCAAACCGCAAACACTCTGTCACACAATCACAATCACAGCCATAGTGCTATGAAGAAGGGTAGAGTCAAACCGCGAACACTCTGTCACACAATCACAATCACAGCCATAGTGCTATGAAGAAGGGTAGAGTCAAACCGCGAACACTCTGTCACACAATCACAATCACAGCCATAGTGCTATGAGGAAAACAAACCATAAACTGAGATAGAAAATAACAGGAGAGTCAGGAAGGCGATCTCACCAAAAGGCGACACACTTAAGCTGAGCCTCAGAGGAAGAGGAGCTAACCAGAGGAAGGGCTTGCCAGGTACAGGGAGCAGAGCTCGGTGAACTCAGGACACTGAGAGGCCAGTGACATGAAGGGAGAATGGTCTCAGGTGAGGCTGGAGGGAGAGGCAGGAGATGCGTCCTGAAGAGCTGGGAAGCCGGGAAGGAAGTCTGGATTTATCCTACAGACAGGGGGCGGCCACCAAGGTGTTGAGATGATCACGTGGCTGCTGCTGGCAAAGAGGGACTGCAGGGTGGTGTGCAGGTTAAGAATGGACATGAGACCAGCCAGAAGCCTATTGCAGGACCCCAGTGGGTCGTGGTGATGGCGCTGGAGATGGGGAGAAGAAGGCAGTTGAGTCAAATGGCTCCAGTGGAGTGAGAAGCCCCAGGACTCAGGACAGATTGAAGATGGGGGAGTGTGTGGGTCTGGTTTGAGTCAGTGAGTGGAGATGGCCGTGAGCTGCTGATGTGGGAGAAAGAGTATGGGGAGGAGTGAGGAGAAGGCAAGGTAAGCCCAGGGCTCACCAACACTGAGGGAGGGGAAGGAAAGGGAAGGGGAGGGGAGGCGAGGGGAGGGGAGGTCAGCGCAGGGTCCTACAGAGGAGCAACCGATAGGGTGAAAGGAAACCAAGGAGGGGGTGGCTCCAGAGAGGGGCATTTCAAGAAGTCAGGATGCCCATCTAGGTCCAGTGTTGCTGAGACAAGGACAGAACCTCCAGGACTCACCAACAGTGAAAACAAGTTGAGGAACCGTCTGTATAGCATATTACATTTGTGTTTTCAAAAGGCGTGTGTGTGGAAGCGGGAGGATATTTCAGCTTCTTTGCAGGTTTGCTTGTGGAGCAGCTCTGGAAGACTCTGCAGGACCCTGGTGACAATGGGTCCCCCAGAGGAGGGAACTGGGTAGCAGGGGATGGGGTGGAGTGAGAGAGAGACCTTTCATTGTGTGTCTCAACCTTTGGGAGCTTTTATATTTTTATAAAATATAAATATATGACTATATTACTATTCAAAATTACAGTTTGAAAAAAGCACCCTGCCTTATGGAGCTGCTGTGAGGATAATAACATCGTTTCCTGCGCCTCTCAGGAGGATTACTTGAGATGATCTATGTCAGCTGCTTAGCTCAGGCTCAGCGTGGCACTCCGTGAGGTGGGTCGCGTCCCTGTCGCTGCTGCTCCAGGAAACAGCAGAGAGGGCCTTGGCCTGTGTATTCGGTTCCCAGGGTTCTCGTAACAAAGTATCACAAACTGCGTGGCTTAAAACAAGAGAAATTCCTTCTCTCACACTTCTAGAGGCCAGAGGTCTGGAGTTGTGGCGGGGCCTGCTCCCTGGGAAGGCTCTGCGGAGGAACCCTTCCTCGCCTCTCCCTCGCTTCTGCTGGTTGTCACTGATTCCCTGCATTCCTTGGCTTGTGGCTGCATCACTGCAGTCTTCGCCTCTGTTGTCACATAGCCTTCTACCCTCGGTGTGTCTCTGTTTTCACATGGCCTTCTTACAAAGACACCAGTCACTGAATTCAGAGCCTACCATAATCCAGTACGACCTTGACTTGCTAATGACATCTGCAAAGACCCTATGTCCAAATAAGGCTACATTCACAGGTACCAGTAATTCCGAGGACACCATTTAACCCAGCTGAGCCTGGCAGTTAAGATTCTCACAACCACAAACTCATCCGTGACCTAGGTGAGTCCCTTCTCATTCTGGGCATCTGGTTTCCATCTGTAAAATGAAAGTGGGGGGGACTGGAGTCACTCTAGGTCCCAGCCCAGCCCAGAAGCATTGGGTGTCCTTAGACACTCCTGGACCGGGTCTCAGGTAGGTAAGCCGGGCGTCAGGAACAGGACTGAGGAGGCCGAGGCCTGTGTGTGTTTCATGCTGCTGCAGGCGAGGGACGTGCACTGGCTGTCACTGCAGACACTGCAGCCATCGCTGAGGATTTCTGAAGTCCTGAGTCCCTAGGTTGCTGGGAACAATGAAGCTTGAACTCCATGGCCAGAATCATAGCCCAGAGCTATAATAAGACTCAGTCCTGCCCAGCCCCTTTTATCACCTAATTCATGGCACAAGTGCAAACTCACATTCTTGTCCAGAGAGGAGTTGGAACAAACTGGATTTAGTGCAGCAGATTTTGAGGGACATCTGAGGTCATGAACTGGGCGGGCGTGTCCTGCTGAGTCAATCCACAGAGGCTGCCAGGTACCATCCTCAGACTCCGCAAGAGAGGGCGGGGAACGGGAGAAACTGGAAGAAGCTTCCAAGCGGAGTTTGTGGGAAACCTGCTTTACCGTGTTGGTTCCCTTTGGGTAACCAGATTGCAATAAAAACAACAATGACACTCTCCTCGTGTATGAGAACTTCACACCTCATGAAAAGTTGTATACCTGTTTGCTTGTTAGATTTGATTCTAAAAAGTTGTGTGCGAACAGGGACTTCGATTGCAGCTTTCCAGATAAAGAAACTAAAGCTCTGAGTGGTGCCACACAGGGTCCCTCCCAGGGGCTGCTTCTGGTGGCTCATTCAGGAGGGAAACCTTTAGAATTGCCACCCAAATCTCCACCCCAAGGCACCCAACACAGAGTTAGGGTAATCATCTTCCACATGGACACTCTGTTCTTGCAGTCTTGTGTAAAGTATGAATACCTGCATTTTATGGAAGACTGCTATGTGTATTGATTTATAACACACAATATAAAAGAAAGCAGTGTGCTTGCTGTGCAAACACAGGTTCCAGACCAGCCCAGAAGACCCCTCCCAGCACCAAAGCCGTTCCAGATGGGCCTCCCAGAGTGATCACAGCTGTTCTGACTCATGGGAGACCAGCCAGGATCCTGCCAGAGAGGCCGCCTGTGTGAGCATGCCGTCTGCAGAAGGCAGTCTCACTCTGCCAAAACAGACAGCGTACGCGCTGGGCTCCTGCTTGAGGACACTGCCCCGGGGAGAAACCCTGGGCCACCCCACTCACTGTTCTAGTCCCGGGCGTGGCTGGCAGGGCCTGGGCAGGTCAGACTCTGCTGTGAGGCTGGTTTCCACAGCGAGGGAGGACCCAGTTCCGCTGCTAACTGGTGGGCAGCTTAATGCTTTGGCCAATCAATTGCATGGTCATTAGGCACATATTTGGGGCTTGATTTTGGTTATGGTTTTTAAAATAGAAAATGAATAAATTGGGCTTGGGGAAGTGGGTGTTTTACAGTCACGTGGGAGGAACAGGCATTGAATCTGATTGTCCTTGGGCTGCAGCTAAAATTGCAGCCTCACCTCTGTGGCATTTAGGCGTTGGCTTAACCACAAATCACAGACCAGAGAAGGCCTCAGTGTCAGAGAAAGGCCTGGAAAGAAGGAAGCAGACACAGAGAGCCATGGACTCACCCAAGGTCACACAGCTCATATTGGGTGATTGAACTGTGTGGGGGTGGAATCACATCTGTCCGGGACACCGTCATGCCCCTGGCACCCGTCTGGCACCTGACAGGGAGTGGGTGTCCATTACGTGGGATGACTGTGTGTAGGAGGGAGAAAGGCAGGCAGGGAAGGAGGGAGTGGCAGAGAGCAAGGACACAGGCCTCTCGCTGTCCAGGCCCTGTGCTCCGCATCACCACTCTGAGCTTGACAGACAGAAACAGGAGACAGTGGGAGCAAGCTGTGAGCAAGGGAAAGAAAGGCTGGAGCGAGACTGAGAGGGTGTGGGGCCCGGGTGGGGCCCAGAGTGAGCTCTGCTTTCTCCAGTCATGCCTGACTGTCCTTGGTGGTGAGTCGGGCAGAGAAAGAAGAGGTACCCCGGGATGTTCTCCCCAGTAATCCTGGCCCCACGCACCCGTGCCGTGGACTCTGATACCAGGCTCCCTGCCTCTTCTGCTGGCGTCCTGTGGGAAGAGGGAATGGGAAGCTAAGAGGGAAGAGAGGGCAGGCACTCACCTTCCAGGAGGGAAGCAGCAGAATCCCTCAAGTCTGCTGTGTCTTTTGCCTCTGACAGTCACAGGCTGCGTGTACACTGATCCCTGGAACAGCCCTGTGAGGTTCCCGTTCCACAGACGCAAAACCAGAATCCCTCTGGGCTCTTTCCACGTTCCCGTAGGATTAGTTTTCTGGTAAACACGAATAAGCCAAACTAAAAAGGGCTGTTAGTGTATTTAACTTAACAAGGAGTGACTCCTCAGTCAGTCCAAGGACGGAATCTCTGATGGGCTTTGCTGAGGTGCTGGTCAAGAGATGTTTGGAGTCTGAAAAATCTCAGCAGCCACAGCTCAGTTAGCATTTTATTGAACATTTACTATGTGCCAGAACGATCTTCTTACTCTGTTGTCCCATTTACTCCTTACACCCCCAAGAGATGGGTACTATGATCATGCAGTTTCCAGACGAGGAAACTCTGGTACTGAGATGTTCACTGCCTGTCTAAGGTCATCTCGATAATCATTGGTGGCCTCAGGATACTTTTAATTATATTTCTGTGCCTATGCAAGAGACTAGCCTATGCCAAATATTGGATCTTTGAGGGAGGGGGCAACAGAAGGGCACACTGGGGTGGGTAATCAGCTGGTGGGGAGGGAGGGAGGAGCAGGAAGTGTAGAGGAGAATCAGGAAGGTCATTTTTTGGACAGTGGACAGGGTAAATGAAAATCAGATATTTAAAAAGAAAATTTGGCTGGGCGCAGTGGCTCATGCCTGTAATCCCCACACCTTGGGAGGCCAAGGCAGATGGGTCACTTGAGGTCAGGAGTTCAAGACCAGCCTGGCCAACATGGTGAAACCCTATCTCTACTAAAAGTACAAAAAATTATCTGGGCATGGTGGTGGGCATCTGTAATCCCAGCTACTTGGGAGGCTGAGGTGAGAGGATTGCTTGAGCCCAGGAGGTCGAGGCTGCCGTGAGCTGTGATTGCATCACTTCACTCTAGCCTGGGCAACAGAGAGAGACCCTGTCTCAAGAAAACAAAAATCACATCTGGGGCTGGGCATGGTGGCTCATGCCTGTAATCCCAGCACTTTGGGAGGCTGAGGCAGGGGATCACTTGAGGTCAGGAGTTTGAGACCAGCCTGGCCAACATGGTGAAACCCCGTCTCTACTAAAAATGTAAAAATTAGCCAGGTGTGGTGGTGGGCACCTGTAATCCCAGCTACTCTGGAGGCTGAGGCAGGTGAATTGCTTGAACTTGGAAGGTGGAGGTTGCAATGAGATGAGATTGTGCCATTGTACTCCAGCCTGGGTGACAGAGTAAGACTCCATCTCAAAATATATATAAATAAGAAAAAGGAAAAGAAAATTTGGACTTTGAAAGCCTTGCATCTATTTTATTGTTTCTTAAGAACCACATCCCAGATTGTAAAATACCTGTATGTATAGAACTTGAATGTGTTCACTGGTTCTTCAGGCATGCATGAGCATGAGGACACATCTCAGAGACTATCCTGGGGATGAGGGCTTCTAATTATATGATATGTTGAGGCCATATTTTCATGGAAAGTGAGCTCTTTAGACTAACAAAGTCTGGGTCCTGCTTTTGCTGCAGGAAGCTGTGTGTTTAGTAAAGCAGCTGTTCTGAGTTCTCTCTGGCGGCCAGTCTCTGGGGAAGGAAAACTCTTCTCCGGGGTCTCAGGAGGGCTGAGTTGGGCTTGATGAGATCATTTGGTTTCAAAGAACTAGACCCTGCTTTGCAACTGAGTCTCCCAGCGAGAAGGTGTCACTAAGCACAGATTCATCTGGCCTCGAGGGGATCATATTGTCATTTTCAGAGGAAAAAGCCCCAGAGTATTTTGATGGGGAACTCTCAGCCCCTGACACGCTGTCGCTACTGCAAATTTCATGAGGCTGGTTCTGTAGCTTCTCACAGACGCAACAGGTTGAATCGAAGACATTAAAATCATTGTGAAACTCTTGTCTACTATTGCTGGTGATAAGTATCCTAGGATCTGATATTGTTTGATTGATTAAGACCAGTTGGCATGGAAGGGAGAGATGGAAGCTCCAAGAAACCAAGAATTGCTCCCCTCTCTGGACCATAGTGTGCATGAGGAACATAAGCCTCATTGGAGATCCCAAGATGAGCAGTGGGGAGCCTGGCCCAGAACCCACAACTCCTCCTGCCCTCTCCTCCAGCGCCCTATTCCCCATGACTGACTCGCCTCACACGTGACCCCATGACTCTCCTCACACATGAGGCCGAGGCAGGGCACCCAGGACACAGGGCCGGAACATGCTTTTGGACATCCTGAAACTCCTCCAACTGAGCTCAGTCCCTGAGCACTGATGCCAACTGTGGAGCATCGGGTGAAGATGGCAACACTCTGGAGGCCCACAGGGCGAAGGTGCCACATTGGATGGAGACTGCCTGGCAACTCCTACTCTGGACAGGCAAAGCCAAAGGATACTCAGCACCAGGAAACTGACCAGGAAACGTGGGAATGGCTATCTGGGGCAGAGAGAACCTCACAGTCATCTAATTTAAATTCCAGGAGCTAACTGCCACTTCTCTGTCCCTTCCTCCTAGATCTGAGTTTTAATCCCTGGGACCACGTAGAACATACCTAACTACTTTTCCAAGGATCAGAAATGTGAAGAGGGCACGTCCTCTACTCCTGCTTCCCAAGTCCTTTCCAATGCCCACCTTCCCACATCCCTCAGCTCCTGCTCATTTGACAAGCTCTTCATTCAGACCTGTCTGAGCCTGGTTTCTCTCCTGTGGCTCTCCCCTCCGTCCGTGTCTCTAAAAGGTGATGTCCAGAACAGTGGATGGTACCTACGCTGGGCAGTGCCTCCCTCACTGTGGACCATATATCTCCATTAATACAACCATTAACCACATTACCTTTTTGGTTACCATTGGCCACTGACAAGGCTTACATGATACTTACTCCCTAAGACCCAAAACTTGGCCCAATCTTGTCCTCGTATGCATAGGGACAAAAGTTCCCAACAAACTCAACTCCTCAAAGAAGTGGAAAGTCAACCTTATTCAGTGGCGTTTTCAGTTGGAGACTAACCCAGACTCCAGCCCAAACACTCTCACTGCCCAAGCTGAGACACGTGAACCTGTCGGGAGGTGCCAGGCGTATCCTCAGTGCCACCCTGAGCCACACTGCACACATGTAGCAGGGTATAGCACCAGTATCTTGGGTCTCAGACCCTCATTAAGGCACCAGCACACTAGATCCAACGATCTTTAAGCTCAGGATTTATTCCTTCATTGGCTGAGCTGCCACGGCACAGGATTTGTTCCTTCATTGGCTGAGCTGCCATGGCCACGGCGCAGGATTTGTTCATTTATTGGCTGGGTCTGGGGCACCGCGACCCACAGCGGAACTTGACACAGCTCTTGTGCAGAGAAAATGGAAAGCTCCCTAGCGTAACAATGACAAATCTACTCACCATGCGGGCGGCTTCCACAAAGGCTTGCGAAGGCATTGCGGGTGGTGTGTCAGTGCAACACTCACGTCTGGCGTCTTTCTGGGTTTTGATAGAAGAGTGGAGTGTTCTGGGGAAACCTGAGCATCATGGTGAACCCTTCCATCCTATCCTTGGACTCCGGTGAGATGGGAAATCTTCAGTTCTTTGGTTGTTCAGGGAGGGGTACGGATGAGATATGGGGAACGTCAGGCTGCGGGGATTGGAGCAGCCTCAGCTACTCTTGCGTAGGTTAGAGAGCTGCTTCCCCTCCCTCCCCGGGCCGTGGTGAGGGGACTAACCAGTGTCCACAAATGTTTGGAGCTCTTATACAGATGTGTCTTAATCATCTTTGAATCCCCAGGGACTGACATATGGGAGGCATCTGGTCACACCAGGCCAGACCGATTTTCTTCCTTCTATCTGCATCTCATTTTAGACATTCTAGGAATAAAGTTGACTTTAGATGAGAACTCAGAAATAACCAGAGACAAGTGGGCCTGCCCTAGGCCAAGGACCTTGGCCTCCTGCCCCTGCTGGCCAGCCCCCCTGAAGGGTGGAATCCCAATGCCTCGCCATGGTCCCCTCCCGCACCCTATGACCACATCCTCTGGCAGCCAGGATGGACTGAATCACCTCCTGAGCTCTGTTTCCAGCCACAGATGCTGCAGGCCAAGACAAAGGGGCTGGTATTGCCAGGACCCCAGCTCTCTCCTCCACTCTTTAGCCTGATGGCCCCACGGTGGTCCAGCAGGTTCAGCAGCTGGGAGAGTGAGGGCTGGTCAACCTGGGAGCACTGTGCAGAGTAGAACCAGCTGTTTCCATGCCTTTCCGGCTCCCTTCCCTCCTGGCTGGGGGCTTGGGGAATGCGAGGGGCCCAGGCAGGGAAGCCGGGGTTTGTGGGAAGTGGCGGAGCTCAGCTGTCTCCCTCTGACCCACTTACTAACTCAGGAAATTCAAGGGCTTTCACAGCTGCTGAAGACGTGCCTCACCTTGACAGAACCCAGATGGCCCAAATCCCAGGAAAACCCAAATGGCTAGTGACAGCGGCATTTGCCCTTCCGTTTCTGTTGTCTCCGTCAGAGGGGAGAAGAAAATCTTCTAAGAAGCCAGAAGTTGAAACATGCCTCTGAGGAGACGAGATCTGACTTCCTTGCTTTTGTCTTTTTACAGGTTAATTTTCCCTTCTAGCCTCCTCAGCAGTATTTTCCTACAGTTCCATATTAAAACTCTTGGAATAAACCAATGAACTAATTCTTCCCTTTGCTCTGTGTGTGTGTGTGTGGTGCATGAGTGTTAGTGTGTGTCTGCGTGTGTATTTTAATATTCATAAGGGACTTGGCTGAAGGCAGATAGTTGGTAAGAATCATGAGAACTTTCCAGAGGAACCCTGAAGGAGACCGGTAAACATGCCAGTGAGAGGGACGCAGCCTCCTTCTTCCAGAGCCGACCCCACTCCATTTTCTCCTCTACACGCTACCCGAAGCCCAGCACACTTCCTCCCAGGGGTTTGTGAGCCTGCACCCTTCTATCTCGAACCTGCCTGCTGCAGACCCAGTAATTCCTAAACAGAACTAGGGTAGGGCACAGAGGCCAGAGAGCGCTGAGCAGTGCTACTGCAGAGCCTGTGAAGACCAAATTCCCCAGCGCACACACAAGGTCCTTCTTAGTCCAGCTTCTACCTGCTCCTTCAGCTGCATCTCTTCATTCTGCGGACCACTCCCCGCCTCTTAACCCCAGGCATCCACCTCTGCTCTGGCCACATCAAGCTACTTGCCATGCTTCTTTCCCCGCCTTCCATCCTTTCTCTGCCTGACAAACTCCTAATGCTCATTCAAGGTCCAGCTCGGTGTCCAGTTCCTCAGTAAAGCTTCTTCAGAACTTCCTTCCCCGGGCACCCAGGTGATATCGGTGTCCCGTTCAGGGCACTCCCACTGCGCTCAGTACACATCTTTATCACGATGCTCAATGCCCAGCATTGTAACTGTGGCTTCCATACCCCTCTCTCCCTACTGGTCTTTGAGTCTATGACGCACGGTAACAGTCTGTTGAAACTAATTTCGACAAGTAAGTTTGCTGTCTCGATAAAAAACAGCCCACTGATAATAATATCAAAGAGAATTAGAACTGATGCAGTGAGCCATTTTCAAGTGCCCTGACCAAATGAATTTTTCCAAAAACATCATCAAATTTCACATGAAGGGTAGAGTTCTTACCTGGATTTTTAAACTAAAAAGCAGCTTAAAAAATTATTAAGTCATGCTGTTGTCTAATTGTATTTGCCATTTGCAGATCAAAGTCATTGTGATCACGAATCCTGTGAACCCTGGGAAGTTTCATATGGTATCAGGTTATAGGTAGAAGCTGGAGGGGGCTGACGGGGACCCCCTGCTGAAGATTCTGCACTATTTCTGAGTGCCGCTGGTCACCGTGGGACCCTCAGAAACAACTCCAGGAGGGCAGAAAACACTTCTACTCTGACATTTATTTTTATTTTCTGTTTGCTTATCTGTATTTTCCACAGTATTCAGGTATCACTTTTTTAATCAGCAAAAACAATCACTTTTTAAAAGTAAAAAGTGTCGACCAATGAAATTGATTAAGACTATAAAAGCTCAATAAGGAAGAGAGAAGGAAATGAGACAGAATCTTGACTGAAGTTGTTTTTGACTGAGCACAGTGGGTAGCCCCAGCACTTTGGGAGGCCAAGGCAGGAGGATGGCTAGCGGTCAGGAGTTTGAGACCAGCCAGCGCAATGTAGTGAGACCTTGTCTTTAAAAATAAAACTTTAAAAATTAGCCAGATGTGGTGGCTCACATCTGTAGTCCCAGTCACTCGGGAGACTGAGGCAAGAGGATTGCTTGAGCCCAGGATTTTGAGGCTGTAGTGAGCTGTGATCATGCCCTGCACTCCAGTGTGGGTTACAGAGCAAGACCCTGTCTCTAAAACTAAACACATTAATTAATCTATGTGTTTTTGCCCCTAAGCTGGGGGCAAGAGACCTGATTGCTGTGTTCCAATGGCCACACCAAATCACAAGGGGAAGAAGACAGGGAAACTGCAGTTCTTTCTCTGCCCGGCGGCCACCTGCCCCAGCATGCACTGCCCAGACAGGCCTCTGAGGTTCCCTGGGAGCACAGAAAAGGACACGATTTGGGTTTTAGACCCAGATCTGCCTTCTGTAGCCATGGGAGCTTGGACAAGTCGCCATGTCTCCGTATCTTCACCTCTGAAGGAGATAACACAGCTGCCTGCCAGGGAAGTGAGGGCATTTTAAACTCTACAGTGGTACACACATGTGAGGGGTTACTATAATTCCTGTTGGTTTTAGAAGGAGGTGGGGTCGATAGGCGTGCATGGACAGACTGATAAGCCTTTGCAGGTTCACCAATATTTCCATGAGCTAAAAAATACTATGATCTCCACAATTGTGTAGGTAGGTACTATTATTATTCACAATTTACAGATGACAGAAAAACAGGAATCAAAAAGTTGAGCAAACTGTTCAACTTGCAACACGGTTAAGAATAAAGGAGCTAGAATCTGAAGCCAGGCAGTTGGGGGCAGGGCCTGGGTTAGTAAACCATGGCTTGTGCTTACACACATGCTTGCGTGTGTACACACACACGCACACACATGCGTGCACACACACATGCGCACACACACGCGCACACACACACGTGCACACACGCACACGCATGCACACACTCATGCACACACTCATGCACACACATGCACACACATGCACACACACACATGCACACACACACATGCGCACGCACACACACACACACTTTCCTTTTCCATCCCAAACGTACCACTCAGAGTCTAGTTGAATTTTGTAGTTTCAATTCTGACTTTGTTTCTTTGAAGCGGAATTGCGCTGACGCTGTTGACGGTTGACCTCCAATGAGTGGGAATGTGGCGTCGGGCCGGTCAGAGACACCTTTATTTTCATTTCACAGCCTTCTGCATTATTTTGATTCCTGCCCATGAGCATGCATTATATTTATAAAGATTACTTTTAAAACATATTGCTCCTTATGGAGAGGGCTGTGTTTCAAAACAAAGGTTTTAAAGTTTAATCAACATCTAAAAATCCTTTGCCATCACAGGTTTTCAGTCTTATTTATCGAATGCCCTAGCTGCTGGGGATCTTTCCAATTCACGCTGGAATCAGGCCTGGGTTTCCTGATTTCCGCAGCTCCAGCGCTCAGCCTCAGCAGCCAAACCAGCCCGGCCCCTTCCTGTGGTTTCCAGCTCAGCCCTTCTGGTGGGAGGGAGGAGGAGAAGGGAGGATGCCCGTGTTGGGCCCTTCCCATGGGGCCCCAGTGTTTGGTGAAAACAGGGTCATGTCAATCACAGTCCAGGCCTCTACAACCTAGTAATGGAGGCCCAAAGAAGGTGAAAATATACAGGGTGATCAGAATCAAGGCAAGGAGGACTCAGGAAAGGGGACAGCACTTAGGCCAGGAGAGGGCTAAGCCCACTGGGCAGAGTTCCTGCCAGTTGGAATAGGATGGACCCCCCTAAAGCTCTGACCTGGCCTCACCAGTGCTATCTTTTCTACTTTTCTTTTGGGGTCCACGGGCATCTAACAGCAAGATTCCACCAGGGCAGTGGACCCAGGAGGGGCTCAGGAGCCTGCCCCTGCTTGGCTTGGATCTTGGCACACACTGGTCCCATCTGGCAGCCAGCTTTAATTAAGTTGCTGGACAAACACACTCTCATGCATTACCCATCAGAGCGGGGACACTGTTAGGCAGAAGGAGGAGAGAGAGGCAGGCGGGCTCGCTCCTGTTATGTGTCCCCACTTAGCAATGCCGCTTTAATTTCTCAAAGACGTTCCCTGACAGCTCTATGCTGCGCCCAGCACAGGGAGCCTAGCCCTGCTAATAGAGCAGCTTGGAGGCAGCTGGAGCCTGTCTGCCCAGCTTGCCGGGGGAGCATTAATTAACCAGCTGGCGGCTCTTCTGTCTCTAGAGAGCTCAGTGCTGGGATGGTCCAGGGACAATATGCGTAGTGCGCAGGATTATCCCCAGGGCCCCACCACAGACCAAAGATCCCTCCAATACTGAGTGCCCGCGGCCCTGAGGGACATTTGCTTTGCTACTTCCTTGGCATACAGGCAGTCAGAGCCTTTGGCTTTCTTCTCTGGCCACCTTCAGGGCGTTATCAGGGCTGGGCCCCTCTACCGCTGCAGTAAATGTTTGCCCGACTGGAAAATGCTCGCTGGAAAATGCTCGCTCATGTTAACCAGGAAGCAGTGAACGAGAAGCCTTTCTTCTCCTTTATTAAAGGCTGTATGAGCACAAAGCAGACTCTGAAGTGTTATCTGTTCAAACTCATATGGCTAAATATTTACTGAGAGTGTGATCGGCATTCCCTCAGGCAGCACAGACAGCGTCCAGGAGTGTCAGAAACAGAAGCGGCGCCCGGGCAGGCCTGTGGGCAGGGAGGCCCACCTCCAGGGAGAGCAGGTGTCCCCAGCCTGGCTTTCCAATGGAAGTGCAAGCTCCCTGGGTTCCTGGACTCTCCACTGCTCCATCCTAGATGTACCTCAGGGGACTCTTCCAGCTACACAACTGGCGTGGAGCCCCTGCCTCTGGCTATGCGAGACTTCGTGGAGTTCTCCAGACACACAGGCCCTTTCTCCTGGTTTGGGGTGGTTTTGATTACCCCACCTGGCATGCCCTTTCTGAAATGCCCCTTTTGCAGCATGAGGCACCCTTCTAGGTCAAAGATGGTGCAGGCTTCATCTGGGGTGCCGACTGGGATTGACTTGTGTGCACTGTCGGGAGCTTTGTGGTGACCACATCCAAGCTGTGATGTGACTTCTCAGGGATGGGCGCTAGGGCTGTGGGGACTTTGAGGTACGTGTTTCACAGGTTTGTCATGAGTCTAGTCACTTGTGAATGCCATCTCCTCGAGGAAACTCTCAAGACTCCACCACCACAGTATCAATACTTGTGTTCCTGTCCTCCCTGCATTCCCTCGGCACCTGTCATTTGTCATTTTCCATCTTGTATTACAACTATTTGAATAGCTTACACCCCTTGCCCTGCTAGCCTCTGGGTTCTTAGGGTAGCAACTGTGTCTCACTCATCTCTGTGTTCTCCTTAGCGTATATCTTTCCTTGCTTGGAGTCAGAGCTCACTTAAGGGGATGGAATTGAATTTCTTACCTGGGGACAGCTAGCTGAGAGCAGACTTCAGATTTAGCATACTCCCCATGAGAGGCATATTTTGGAAGGGAGCAGGTTGATTCCGCATTCCTGCTCTGGGGAAGGCACTGCCTTAGGGCAGGACTTAGCGGTACGATGGGCACAGGGCAACTGGATGGGTCAGGAATGTGGGTGATAGTGGTTGCCAGATAAAATATGGACACCCAGTCTAGTTGAATGTCATTGTCTTCCAAGTACAGAATGGAACATACTTACACTAAAAAAATTTATTCATTGTTTGTCTGAAATTCACATTTAACTGGATGTCCTATATTTTTATTAGCTAAATCTGGTAACTCTAGCGGGGAGTGCCAGAGACAGAACACGAGATCATCTCCACAGATGTTCTAGAACCAATTCTGTACACTAAGCTGTGTACAGAATAAAACTAGGAAGGCTCCTGAAAGGTGTTTTAGTGTGGTCAGCTGTAAACGTCATTAGGTAAGGACCAAGGTTGTCTCATTCATCATTTGCTCCCCAGTGGCTTGCATAATCCTTGGCATAAAACAGGTGCTCAATAAATATTTACTAAATAAATAAAGAGCTGAGTGCTGCCGGGCCTTCTCCGCCCATGGCTGAGCTTACCTCACCCACAGCGATAAAAATGTGCAAAAACGGGAATTGGCACGCAGCCCTTCCCTTCCAGGAGTCATCACTAATTTCCATTAGCCAGCAAAGTGCACAAGTGCATTAGGCTGATTTGGATTTAAAATCAATTAACGCATCCTCAGGGAGCTCAGCTACTATAAAAGCAAGATAAAACTGCATCTTCTTGAGTTAATTTATTTCAATTTAAAGGGTAATTAATATGTTTTCATTGATATGAATTTAGAAAATAAGGAAAAGTAGCATGAAGGGAGAGAAGCTTGTGCAGCCTCAAGACCTCAGGCAGATGCAGAACACCTGAGTTCTACCTAAACTTTGTACACCTGACTTTTCTCATCCTTCTTCACTCAAAGTCACTGGACATCTTTCTTTTCTCCAGTTTTATCTTTTTTCTCCTCTGCCAAAACCTCCTTTGCAGGACATAGTCTGCTCCTGGATTTTGAGGTTTGACCAGAAGTAGATGACCGTCATCCGGAAGAACCCAGCAGCCAGAGGAGCCATTGACAGGGGGCAGCAGCAACAGGTAAATGTAATGAAGGCTTGGCTAGGGGTGGCAGAGGGCAACAGAGGTGACATCATGGGGCAGGATTAGTGGATCCCAGTGACAGTGGTGTGTGAACCAGAAAGGAACAGTCAAGAAGATCCCCAGCTTCCTGACCCAGTGACTAAGGGAAGGGTGAGGGTACCAGCCAGGACTCAGATGCAAACAATAGAAACTGACTCTGGATCTCTAAGAAGGAAAATAATGTATTAGAAGTATTTTCATTAGAGCTCACTGAATCAGTGGCAAGCCTAGAGACCCAAACTCAGAAAACAGGTAGGAACAAAGAGGGCCTGGGACCAGGGTCATGCCACAAGAACAGCCTGGTCAGGTCACAGCCAAAAGCATCCCCACCACTGAACACTTGCTTCACCTGCCCACCTCCACTGCTGCTGTGAATGACCTCCAGACTTCATGTCACTCTCAAGAACCAAAATCCCATTTGTTTGGTCTGAATGCCCATGCCTACATCATGTGCACACACCCCACTTGCTAGGGGGCAGGAGTAGGAACGTCGGACCTCCTTCAGATTCACACATTGGAATTTCTTCCAAATGGGAAAAGGGTTCAGATAATAGGAAGAAAAAAAAGACAGTAAGTGATCTCTATGGTGACATTAAAGTTGAGTGTCCAGGAGGAAGAGCAAATTTGCATGGGGTATGACAATGAAGTATCTTGGTGGAGCTGTGGAGAGAGATTGACATTGGAAATGTCGATCTGGAGGTGTCACCTCTTCAAAGAGGTGACAAGCCATTTGTATAACATCCTTCCCTAGGTTACTATGGCTTCTCCAGCCATCCTTGCATTCCATCATCTTCAAACTCTGATGTCTTATGAGAAGTTCAGGGTATGAAGGCAAGGGCCCTGCAGGGGATGAAGGTTTGACTTGCTTTTCCTTTCTCAGAAATCCCAATTCCTGGTCTTAATTTCCAATAATTAAAAATGACTAGCAAATACAAGAAGTTTAACTGGCTAGGGTAAGGACATAAGGGCTGTTTTCAGTACAGCTTATTTATGGGAGAAAAACCCTGGACGAATCACCACTTTCCTTAGGGTTTCAGGTTCTACTCATGTGGCAGGGGCAGAAACACCTCCAGGGCAGTGCAGGCGCTTAGCAATGTTCAGAACCACAGAACCTCTGAGCTGCAAGGAGACACAGGGATCATACAGACCAATCCCCTCAGTTTATACATGAGGGCCCCGAGGCTAAGAACACCATTAAAACTGCAGCATCCTTTCACATTCTCTGATCATGAAAAAAATGACACTACCTTTCACCCACACCTCTGCCCCATCCTGCCAACACTGCCACCCACCTGAGAGGAAGGGAGGCCGTGAATAGGATGCAGCTGGGTGGATCACCTCCTCTTCCCCTGGAGGCAGTGACGTCTGTCACCCCTAGGAGACGATTAAAATGTTGCTGCTATTGTTAAATTTTGGCAAGTAGATTCTGAATTATTCTCCCAGGGGGCTGACCATGAGTCACCACAGTACATCCTCAGGAAGGAGCTGGCTGAACTCCTGAAATGGCCAGATCCTGCAGTGAACTGAGGACCCAGCAGTGTCACAGCACTGCAAATGGGCTGTGAACTGGTGGCTCTGGTGGCTGCCACCATCAGGAGTGGCGGGACTTGACATCAAGGAGAGACCAGAAACCCACCTCCAGTGTTGGCATCACTGATCATGCAGTTCATACAGGACAATCGCCCGTGGGAAGACCTCACTGTGATGGAGGAAGAGTGGAGGAAAGGCCAGTCATGGCCCTGCACAGAGAAGCTAGTCAAGAAAGGCTCTCCTCACTCGCGGTGAGCCGAATCGCGCCACTGCACTCCAGCCTGGCGACAGAGTGAGACTGTCTCAAAAAAAAAAAAAAAAAGGCTCGCCTCTGCCAGTCAACATAGCAAGACCTCATCTGTACAGAAAATGGAAATGTTAGCTGGGCATGGTGGTGGAGGATGCCTGTAGTCCCAGCTACTTGGAGGCTGAAGTGGGAGGATCACTTGAGCCCAGGAGTTTTAGGCTGCAGTAAGCAATGATCATGTCACTGCACCACAGCCTGGGCAACAGACTCCACCTCTAAAGAAAATAAATTAATACAAATAAATAAAGGCTTGCCTCCTCCTTTTCTTCTTATAGGAGGAGGGCCTTAGGCTGGACCTTGAAGCTGACCATGTCTTCTTTCTTTCTCCCAGAGGCAGTAACAGGGAACTGGGGGAAGCGATGTTGATAGATCCCGGGACTCCAGGAGTCCAATCCTGCATTTTTGGTGATTAACCTACACACTGTGGATAGCTGCACAAGAGGGACATTCACTAAAAGTGAAAAGAAGCAGGAACACAGCAATCCCAGGTTACATGAAGGAGGTGAATAGCTCTGTAACGTGGAGAGTCCTGGGTGAGTAAATGAAGAAATGAAGAAATGAATGAATATCTGCTATGTCTACAGCACCTATTGGCTGTGTTATACTCTGGGATGAAAAAGCACTGTGGCTGTGCCCATGGTCTCCCCTTCCCTTCCTGCACCTCTCTACTGCCACATGTCCAATACCCCATACTTCTGTGTGGCTCAAATGTCATGCCCTGGCCAGGCACAGTGGCTCACACCTGTAGTTCCAGCACTTTGGGAGGCCAAGGTGGAGGTGGGCGGATTGCTTGAGCCCAGGAGTTCAAGACCAGCCTGGGCAACATGGTGAAATCCTGTCTCTACAAAAAACATGAAAATTAAACAGGCATGGTGGCACATGCCTGTAGTCCCAGTGTATTAGTCCATTCTCAGGCTGCTAATAAAGACATACCCAAGACCAGGCAACTTACAAAGAAAAAGAGGTTTAATGGACTTACAATTACACAGGGCAGGGGAGGTCTCACAATCACAGCAGAAGGTGAAGGAGGGGCAAACACACATCCCACATGGCAGCAGGTGAGAGAGTATGTGCAGGGCAACTGCCCTTTATAAAACCATCAGATCTAATGGGACTTATACCCTACCATGAGAACTGTGTCAGGGAAACTGTCCTCATGATTCAATTATCTCCACCCAGCCCTGCCCTTGACATTTGGAGATTATTACAATTCAAGGTGAGATTTGGGTGGGGACACAGAGCCAAACCATGTCTTTCCACCCCGGCCCCTTCCAAATCACATGTCCTCACATTTCAAAACCAATCACGCCTTCCCAACAGTCCCCCAAAGTCTTAACTCATTCAGCATTAACTCAAAAGTCCACAGTCCAAAGTTTCATCTGAGACCAGGCAAGCTCTTGTCACCTATGAGCCTATAAAATAAAAGCAACTTAATTACTTCCTAGATACAATGGGGCTATGGGCATTGGGTAAATATACCTGTTCCAAATGGAAGAAATTGGCCAAAATGAAGAGGCTAGAGGCCTCATGCAAGTCCAGAATCCAGCAGAGCAGTCAAATCTTAAAGCTCCAAAATGATCTCCTTTGACTCCATGTCTCACGTTCAGGTCATGCTGATGCAAGAGTTGGGTTCCCATCTTGTTGGGCAGCCTCCCTCCTGGCTGCTTTCATAGGCTGGAAGTGAGTGTCTGTGGCTTTTCCAGGTGCACAGTGAAAGCTGTCAGTGGATCCACACTGCTGGGGTCTGGAGGACAGTAGCCCTCTTCTCACAGCTCCACTAGACAGTGCCCCAGTGGGTCTGTGTGGGGGCTCCCACTCCACATTTCCCTTCCTCACTGCCCTACCAGAGGTTCTCCATGAGGGCTCCACCCCTCCAGCACACATGTCTCTCTGGACATCCAGGTGTTTCCATACATCCTCTGAAATCTAGTTGGAGGTTCCCAAAACGCAATTCTTGACTTCTGTGCACTTTCAGACCCAACATGTGTAAGCCACCAAGGCTTGGGGCTTGCACTCTCTGAAGCAAAGGCCTGAGCTATACCTTGGCCCCTTTCAGCCATGGCTGGGATGCAGTGCATCAAGTTCCAAGACTGCACAAAGCAGCAAAGCCCTGGGCCCAGCCCACAAAACCATTTTTTTTCCTCCTAGGCCTCTGGCTTGTGATGGGAAGGCCTGACATGAAGACCTCTGACATGCCCTGGAGACATTTTCCCCATTGTCTTTGCAATTAACATGTTGCTCCTTGTTACTTATGCAAATTTCTGCAGTCAGCTTGAATTTCTCAGAAAATGGGTTTTTCTTTTCTATTGCATTGTCAGGCTGCAAACTTTCCAAACTTTTATGCACTGCTTCCCCTGTAAACATAATTTCCAATTCCAAACCATATATTTGTGAATGAATAAAACTGAATGTTTTTAAGAGCACCCAAGTCACTTCTTGAACACTTTGCTGCTAAGAAATTTCTTCTGCCAGATACCCTAAATCATCTCTCTCAAGTTCAAAATTCCACAGATCTCTAGGGCAGGGGCAAAATGCCACCATCTCTTTGCTAAAGGGTAGCAAGAATCACCTTTGCTCCAGTTCCCAATAAATTCCTCATCTCCATCTGAAACCACCTCAGCCTGGACTGCATTGTCCATACTAATACCAGCATTTTGGTCAAAGCCATTCAACAAGCCTCTAGGAAGTTCCAAACTTTCCCACATCTTCCTGTCTTCCAAGCCCTCCAAACTGTTACAACTTCTGCCTATTACCCAGTTCCAAAGTCACTTCCACATTTTTGGGTATCTTTACAGCAGCACCCCCACTACCTGGTACAAATTTATTGTGTTAGTCTGTTCTCATGCTGCTAATAAAGACATACCTAAGACTTGGCAACTTACAAAGAAAAAGAGGTTTAATGGACTCACAGTTCCACGTGGCTGGGGAGGACTCACAATCATGGCAGAAGGTGAAGGAGGAACAAAGCCACATCCCACATTGCAGCAGGCAAGAGAGTGTGTGCAGGGGAACTGCCCTTTTAAAACCATCAGATCTAGTGAGACTTATTCACTCTCACAAGAGCAGCACATGCAAAACCAGCCCCCATGATTCAGTTACCTGCTGCTGGGTCCAACAACATGTGGGGATTGGGAGCTGTAATTCAAGATGAGATTTGGGTGGGGACACAACCTAATCATATCACCTAGCTACTTGGGAGGCTGAGACAGGAGGATCACCTGAGCCCAGGAAGTCAAGGCTGCGGTGAGCCATGATCACATCACTGCCCTCCAGCCTGGGTAAAGGAGTGAGAACCTATCACCAAAAACAAACAAACAAAAACAAAGCCCTCTACTAGGAAGCCTTTTCTGATTCACCAACTCAGAAATTCCTTTTCTTCTGTCCTCCCAAAGGCCTTACCTCCACTCACACAAGGCCCTTATTTCTAGGCTGAATAATGGTTATCGACATGTGTCTCACCTCCCTGTGCCCTCCTGGTGCCCAGGGCCTAAAGAACCCCTTGCAGAGAGTGTTAAGGATGTCTTACTCTCCAAAGACTCCCAAACCCTCTCCACAACTCCTAATATTAAGAAAAGGCCTGTTTTGTCCTGACCCACTCTGTCTAGATTGTTTGAGTGACTTTGGTAACAAAAGACCTTTGAATAGAAAGGAAGTAGAGATCGGTTTCTTGGAACATGCGGAGGTGGCCTCAAAAGGCGAAAGAGTCCTGGGCTGGAAATCGTGTCTTCCAGCAGAGGAAGGACAAACAGATCCAAGCTGAAGTAAATGAAAACCCATCTCAGGGCTCAGGGCAAGGCCTAGGGGCCATGAGGAGATGACCATGGTGGATGCTCCGGAGGACGAGAAGAGCCGGGAGGAAGAAGCCTCCAGGGGCAGGGGAAGAGAGGGGAGTGCAGAGAGTGGGACCTGAGAGCCAGCTTCCCGGTATGGCTCTCCTTGACTTAACCAGCTGTGTGCCTGTGTCCTGATAGTAATCGGGAAGTGCACTTCCAGAGGATGCTCCCATGCGTGCTCAATAAATGTTGATAGAATAATCCTGATAAGAACAACAGGCAATTTTATTTTATTTTTTTTTTGAGTACTTGCAAAGTACCAGGTGTTGTTCTAGTTCTTCCTCTTTTTTTTTTTTTAATGTATCCCTTCATTAAATCTTCTCATCAACCTGCGAGGTATTCAGTATTATCAACCTCATTTTACAGATCACAAATTGGAGGCACAGAAATATTAATTAACTTATCTGCAGCCACACAGCTAGCGAATAATAAAGCCAGCACATAAGCGCTGTGCAATAGGGCCTGGGTTTAATATTAAAGCATGTGCTCACCTAATTTTTGCCCCAACTTATTTCACCCCTACTCCAGATATATTCTGCTATAAGAGATGAAAAAAAATTCTCTTTTAGGGAATAATTCATAGCCTTGAAGCTCAAGTAATTTTTGTAGTAATCTGCAGAAAACGCCCTCTTCAAAGAAGCAATTAAAATAATATTCCAATTACTTGTGAAGGTTTACTTCACTGCAACTCAGTTTTTACTGTATTTTATATCTACTAGAACTCTAACAAATTGGGGGGAAGCAGACTTGTTTGAAGGAACGGGAGGCTCAGAACAATGAAAAAAAAAAACTGATTTGAAAAGTAACCTTCAGGCACCTGAGTGCACGTAATAGGTTTATTCGTATGTACACAGATATTAAACTCATTCTTCTTGAACCTGTTTCCATGATTTGAACAGACTATAAATCAACAGTTCTGCATAATTTTTGAAAAATAAGTGCTTTCCTGCCTAAGAATGTGGCTTGTGTATTGGCAGTGTATGGAGTTAGGATGCGTTCAGCTGCTGATCATAGAAGGTCCCCGACTCAAATTGGTTTCAGAATAAGAACATGTATCATTTCCCATAACTGGAAGTCCAGAGGAGGTGAAAGCCCAACCGTGAATCAATCGACAACTCAAGAAAGTCATCGAGGGCTGTTTTGTTCCCACTCTGCGGTCCTCCGTTTTGTCTGAGTCCTCAGGCTGTCTGCCAGATGTCTGTGGCAGCCCCAGGGGTAGCAGCCAGAAACAACACCCAGAGGAATGACAGGCGCTGTCTATTTTCTGTGTCTTTTTTTTTTAGAAGCAAGAAAACCTCTTCCAAAAGACTCCCGGCAGGCCGGGGGTGGTGGCTCATGCCTGTAATCCTAGCACTTTGGGAAGCCAAGGCAGGTGGCTCACGAGGTCAGGAGTTCAAGACTAGCCGGGCCAAGATGGTAAAACCCCGTCTCTACTAAAAATATAAAAATTAGCCGGGCATGGTGGTGGGCACCTGTAATTCCAGCTACTCGGGGGGCTGAGGCAGAGAATTACTTGAACCTGGGAGCCGGAGATTGCAGTGAGCCGAGATCACGCCACTGCACTCCAGCCTGGGCGACAGAATGCGACTCTGTCTCAAAAAAAAAAAAAAAGACTCCCAACAGACTTCTGGTCAATCCCTTTGTTGCACCTGGATCATTTGCTTGTTCCTAAAGCAATCGCTGGCTTAGGCCAGCCCTGCTGAAGAGCCAGCCACTCTGACCACCGGAGAGACACCAGCCATTTCCAAGTTGTATTTTTGAAACCAATGCTCCTTCTTTGTCCAGATATCAAACATTTAATAACCCATGGAAATAAAAATCTTTAATAAGACAAGAACCTGAAATGTCATACTAAGGGTAGGTAGGCAGTTTCTCCTGATAATGAATTGTCCCTATGGCCAATTTTTTTTTTTTTTTTTTTTTTTGAGACCAAGTCTTGCTCTGTCACCCAAGCTGGAGTGCAGTGGCGCGATTTCAGCTCACTGCAAGCTACAGCTCCTGGGTTTAAGTGATTCTCTGGCCTCAGCCTCCTGGGTATCTGGGATTACAGGCGTGTGCCACCACACCTGGCTAATTTTTTGTGTTTTTAGTAGAGACGGCATTTCACCATGCTAGCCAGGATGGTCTTGCTCTCCTGACCTTGTGATCCGCCCTCCTCAATCTCCTGAAGTGCTGGGATTACAGGCGTGAGCCACCGCACCAGGCCCAAATATTATTTTTAATGCAATAGAGCAGCTTGCTATTTAGAAGAGCTGTTTGGTGGAACTTGTTTTCATAAAAAAATGACAGGAACTTCAGGTTAAAATGATGTTTTGATTGTACGCATTAATCACTCTATCTCTAGATGTCACTTAAAAAGCAATGAGAAATTGGCCAGACGCAGTGGCTCATGCCTGTAACTCCATAACTTTGGGAGGCCAAGGCGGGTGAATTGCTTGAGTCCAGGAGTTTGAGACCAGCCTGGGCAACACGACAAAATCCCCGTCTCTACAAAAAATACAAAAATTTAGCTAGGCCTGGTGGTGCTTGTAGTCCCAGCTACTCAGGAGGCAGAAGTGGAAGGATTGCTTGAGCTGGGGAGATGGAAGCTGCAATGGACTGTGATCACACCACCACACTCCAGGCCTGGGCGACAGAGAGACCCTGTCTCAAAAAAACAAAAACAAAAAACAAAAAAAACACAGGTAGTGAGAAATTAAACAAACAAAAAAAGGCATAATGTCATAATGACAAAGAGAGTGAGAAAGCAGTCAACAACAACAAAATTTCAGAAGCTGGAAAGCAGAGGGAAGAGTATCTGACTTAGAAGCCTTGAGGAAGCTGAATTCTAAGTGATCAGGAAAGCCAAGAAATATCCTGATTTTATATTGAAGATCTCTATAAAGGCTCAAGAATTGGTAGCTCTAGGTACCTCTGGAAGTGTAGGTGGAGGGATAAACTATTGGTTAAATGTCTGTATAGGAAATGATTGGACCTCTGATTCCTTCCCCTACTCTACTTAGCGGGTGCCGCCCTCTGAAGAAGACTAGAAGCTTTCTCAGTAGAATGAAAAAGAGGGTCTGCATTAAAGGAACACAGGGGAAATCCAGGGCAGGTGTATCATCCAGCACACAGGGCAACTAAGCGAAAGCTCACAAATGATAGGTCGAGGTCACCAACTTGTTTTGCCCACCCAGCATCCTGAATACTTGAAACCAGGTTATATCCTTCAGGCACGAGATGAAAGACTAATCTCTGGGTCAGCTGAACAGCCCGAGAGAGAAGATAAAAAGATACTGATATTTGAGGCCCCCAGCCAGATCAGCCTGCAGTGAAAACCAGTTGATAAGGCCCCCTGCTTCCTGAACTTCCAGTCAGTTGTTAAGGCTTCTCTTTCTCTACGAGACAGGGTCTCTCACTTTGTCACCCAGGCTTGAGTGCAGTGGCTCAGTCATGGCTCACTACAGCCTTGACCTCCCAGGCTCAAGCAATCCTCCTACCTCAGACTCCTGTGTAGCTGGGACTACAGGCACATGCCACCATGTCCAGCTAATGTTTTTTGTTTGTTTTAATTTTTGTAGAGACAGGTTCTTGTTAGGTTACCCAGGCTGGTCTTGAACTCTTGGTCTCAAGTGATCCTCTCACTTTGGCCTCCCAAAGTGTTGGGATTATAGGCGTGAGCCATCGTGCCTGGCCAAGGCTGCTCTTTTATACATATACAGACAGCAAAAGATCACCAGGTATTGGTGGAAAGCCTCTAATGTCAAAGAGTCCGTAACAAACAGAAAGGAAAAAGTAACTTGGATGCAAGAGACTGTACATGGAGAATAAAACCTTTTTCTAAAAAAACTGAAATAATCATTAATAGTCTCACAGAGACAAAATAATACATCTGTGAACTAGAAATAGGATCCTATAAAAAGAGGGAAAGTCTTTGTAAATTAAAAACTTGAAAGCATAAATGAAAAACTCAACAGAAGGATTAGAAAACAAAGATGGAGAAATTTTCCAGAAAGTAGAGCAAAAAAACAAAGGGATAGAAAATAGGGAAGAAAAGCTTTTTCAAAAAATAGAGGTCAAATTGTGGAAATCTAATATCCAAACAATAGGAGTTCCAGAAAGAAAATGGAGGAGAAGAAATCATCGAAGGAGTAGTTTAAGAAATTTTCTTTGAATTGAAATATATAAATTTCTAGACCAAAAGTGTCTACTGAATGCCCAGTACAGTGAATGAAACTGGATTCACGCCAGGCACATCATTGTGAAATTTCAGAATGATGGAAACAAGAGAAGGGTTGAGGGGAAAGTTGCATCCTCAATGTAGGCAGGTGTCACCCAGTCAGCTGGGGGTCCAGATACAACAAGAAGGCAGAGATAAGGTGAATTTTGCTTTCTCTTGGAGCTGGGACACCCTTCCTCTGTTGGACATTAGAACTCCAGGTTCTCTAGCCTTTGGACTCCAGGACTTGTACCAGCAGCCCCCAGGTTCTCAGGCCTCTGGCCTAGGACTGAGAGTTACACCATCGGTTTCCCTGGCTCTGACATCTTTGTACTTGAACTCAGCCCTGCTACTGGCCTCCCTGGTTCTCCAACTTACAGACAGCAGCCTGTCATGAGACTTCTCAGCCTCTGTATTCATGTGAGCCAATCCTGCTAATAAATCTCTATCTATCTATCTATCTATCTATCTATCTATCTATCTATCTGTCTATCTTATTGCTTCTGACTTTCTGGAGAACTCTGACTAATACAGAGAAAAACTGATTTCATTCAAAGAAACAGGAATCAGAATCAGAATGCATTGAGTTTCACAATGACTAAGTTGGAAACAACATGACAATAGCACAGTGCTTTCAAAATTGAGAGATGGTATTTTTCCACCTAGAATTCCACATCAATTAAGTATGAGAATAAACTAAAAACTTCTTCAGGTGTATCAGGACAGAAACCAAAAAATTACTTTCTATGCACTCTTTCTAAGAAAAGGAGAGAAAGAACTTGTTTCACCAAAATGACTGAGAAAGCTGAGAAAGAAAAGAATATGGGATTCAAAACAGAGGCAATCCGAATCTGGAAAGAGGTGAAAGAACTCCCAGATTGGAGCAGATTGGATCAGATCTATGAGCAACTTCTTTAAGAAAACTAAATCGACAGAATACTTAGTGTGCTTGAACATACTAAGAGAAAATGTACATGTTCAAGAGAGTTTAAATTGGTGTTTAGTACATGGAAACCTTAGCAAATGGGAAAAAAGAAGGCAATTATTAACTGAAGGGTAAATAAAAAGTTGTGAGGAGAAAGAAAAGGAATTGCAGTACTCATCATGGCTCACCTATAAATAGTATTTACAAAGTCAGGATAACATAAACAATGAATATGAATCTAATCCGAACTACTATATAACTATATCAGGAAGGCAGGAGACCAGGAAATGTATCTTCATGGATGTGTGCCTATATGATGGTGTTAAAGGAAGAGAGAAATGTGCTAGAGCCTCATCTTCCACAATGGGGAGTCAGTAGATGATGTCTGAGCTGCCAAATCAATAAATAACAATATAAGCATCTATGAAACCAAAGGAATCAGTTGAAAGATTTGAAAATGTTTGCCTTAGACTAGTAAGAACTAGTGTAGGGGTGGGAACTGATTTTTTCAATGGCAAGTAGAGCTATTTGACTCTTTTTTTTAAAAAAAATGCATCTAACTTTTTAAATATTTTAAAAATATTTTTTATGATTTTAATAGTTTTTGGGGAGAAGGTGGTGTTTGGTTACATGGACAAGTCCTTTAGTGGTAATTTCTGAGATTTTGGTGCACCCATCACTCCAGCAGTGTACACTGCACCCAATGTGTCGTCTTTTATCTCTCACTGACCTCCTACACTTCCCCACAAGTCCCCAGAGTTCATTATATCGTTCTTTTGCCTTTGAGTCCTTATAGCTTAGCTCCCACTTGTAAGTGAGAACATATAGTGGTTTTCCATTCCCAAGTTACTTCACTTAGAATAATAGTCTCCAACTCCATCCAGATTGCTGTGAATCCCATTATTTCATTCTTTTTTATGGCTGAGTAGTATTCCATATTCAATGGTATGTATGTGTGTATATATATGTACATGTGCATATATATGTGTATATGTGTGTATATATACGTATATATGTATGTATGTGTGTATATATATGTGTGTATATATATATGTGTGTGTGTATATATGTATCTTACAGTTTCTTAATCCACTCTTTTGTTGACAGGCATTTAGGCTGGTTTCATATTTTTGCAATTGCAAATTGTGTTGCTATAAATATGCATGTGCAAGTTTCCTTTTTATATAATGACTTCTTTTCCTCTGAATATATACCCAGTAGTGGGATTGCTGGATCAAATGGTAGTTCTGCTTCTAGTTCTTGAAGGAATCTGCATACTGTTTTCCATAGTGGCTGTACTAGTTTAAATTCCCACCAGCAATATAAGTGTTCCCTTTTTACCACATCCATGCCAACATCTACTATTTTTTGGTTTTTTTAAATTATGGCCATTCTTGCAGGAGTAAGGTGGCATTGCATTGTGGTTTTGATTTGCATTTCCCTGATAATTAGTGATGTTGAGTATTTTTCATAGGTTTGTTTGTCATTTGTATATTTTTTTTAGAGAATTTTCTATTCATGTTCTTAGCCCACTTTTTGGTGGGATTATTTGTTTTTTTCTTGCTGATTTGTTTCAGTTCCTTGTAGATTCTGTGTATTAGTCCTTTGTTGGATGCAGAGTTTGAGAAGATTTTTTCCTACTCTGTGGGTTGTCTGTTAACTCTGCTGATTATTTGTTTTGCTGTGCAGGAGTTTTTTAGTTTAATTAAGTCCCGTCTATTTGTTTTTGTTGCATTTGCTTTTGGGTTCTTAGTCATGAACTCTTTGCCTAAGACAATGTCTAGAAGGGTGTTTCTGATGTTATCTTCTAGAATTTCTGTGGTTTCAGATCTTAAATTTAAGTCTTTGATCCATCTTGAGTTGATTTTTGTATAATCTAAGAGATGAGGATCCAATTTCATTCTTCTGCATGTGGCTTGCCAATTATCCCAGCACAGTTTGTTCAATAGGGTGTCCTTTCCCCACTTTATGTTTTTGTTTGCTTTGTCAAAGATCAGTTGGCTGTAAGTATTTGGCTTTATTTCTGGGTTGTCTATTCTGTTCCATTGGTTTACATGTCTGTTTTTATACCAGCACTATGCTGTTTTGGTAACTATAACCTTGTAGTATAGTTTGAAGTTGGGTTATATGATGCCTTCAGATTTGTTCTTTTTGCTTAGTCTTGCTTTGGCCATGCAAACTCTTTTTTTTTTTTTGTTTCATATGAGTTTTAGAATTGTTTTTTCTAGTTCTGCAAAGAATAATGGTGGTAATCGTATTGAATTTATAGATTGCTTTTGGTAGCATGGTCATTTTCACAATATTGATTCTACCCATTCATAAGTATGGGATGTGTTTCCATTTGTTTGTGTCATCTATGATTTCTTTCAGCAGTGTTTTGTAGTTTTCCGTGTAGAGGTCTTTCACCTCCTTGGTTTTGTATATCCCTAAGCATTTTATTTAATTTTCGCAGCTGTTGTAAAAGGGGTTGAGGTCTTGATTTTATTCTCAGCTTGGTCACTATCTGTGTTTCTGATTTGTGTACAATGATTTTGTATCCTGACGCTTTACTGAATTCATATATCAGATCTAGGAGCTTTCTGAATGAGTCTTTAGGGTGTTCTAGGTATACGATCATATCATCAGCAAACAGCAACAGTTTTACTTCCTCTTTACCAATTTGGATGACCCTTATTTTTCTCTCTTGTCTCATTGCTCTGGCTAGGACTTCCAGCGCTATGTTGAACAGAAGTGATGAAAGTGGGCATCCTTGTCTTGTTCTAGTTCTCATGGGGAATGCTTTAAACTTCTCCCCATTCAGTATAATGTTATCTGTGGGTTTGTTAAAGATAGGTTTTATTACCTTAAGGTATGTCCCTTCTATGCTGATTTGATTGAGGGCTTTAATCATAAAGGATGCTGGATTTTGTCAAATGCTTTTTCTACATCTATTGAGATGATTATATAATTTTTGTTTTTAATTCTGTTTATGTGGCATATCACATTTATTGACTTGCGTATGTTAAACCAACCCTGTATCCTTCATGTGAAACCCACTTGATCATGGTGGATTATCTTTTTGATATGCTGTTGGATTCAGTTATTTTGAATAACTGAATTCTAGTATTTTGTTGAGGATTTTTGCATCTATATTCATCATGGGTATTTGTCTGTAGTTTTCTTTTTTTGTTATGTCCTTTCCTGGTTTTGGTATTAGGGTAATACTGGCTTCATAGAAGGACTTAGGGAGGACTCCCTCTTTCTCTATCTGTTGGAATAGTGTCAATATGATTGGTACCAATTCTTCTTTGAGTGTCTGATAGAATTTAGCTGTGAATCCATCTGTCTTGGACATTTTTTTGTTGACAATTTTTTTTATTCCTGTTTTAATCTCACTACTTATTACTGGTCTGTTCAGAGTTTCTATTTCTTCCTGGTTTAATCTAGGAGGGTTGCATATTTCCAGGAACTATCTATCTCCTCTAGATTTTCTAGCTTATGTGCATAAAGATGTTCAGATGTTCATAGTAGCCTTGAATGATCTTTTATATTTTTGCAGTATTGTTTGTAATATCTCCCATTTCATTTCTAACTGAGCTTATTTGGATTGTCTCTCTCCTTTTCTCAGTTAGTCTCACTAATGGTGTATTGGTTTTGTTTATCTTTTCAAAAAACCAGCTTTATCTTTTCAAAAAATCAGCTTTTTGTTTCATTTATCTTTTGTATTGCTTTTGTTTGTTTGTTTCAATTTCATTCAGTTCTGCTCTGATCTTTGTTATTTCTTTTATTCTGCTGGGTTTGGGTTTGGTTTGTTCTTGTTTCTCTAGTTCCTTAACGTGTGAGCTTAGATTATCTAAGCTCTTTCAGCCTTTTTGATGTAGGCATTTAATGCTATGAACTTTCCTCTTAGTACTGCTTTTGTCATATCCCAGAGGTTTTGATAGGTTGTGCCACTATTATTGTTCAGTTCAAATAATTTTTTAATTGCCATCTTGATTTTATTATTGACACAAAGATCATTCAGGAGCAGATTATTTAATTTCTATGTATTCATATAGTTTTGAGGGTTCCTTTTGGAGTTAATTTCCAATTTTATTCCACTGTGGTCTGAGAGAGTACTGAATATAATTTCTATTTTAAAAAAATTTATTGAGACATTTTGTGGCCTATCATATGGTCTATCTTGGAGAGTGTTCCATGTGCTGATGAAAAGAATGTATATTCTGCCGTTGTTGGGTAGAATGTTCTGTAAATACCTGTTAGATTCATTTTATCTAGGGTATAGTCCGTTATTTCTTTGTTGACTTTCTGTCTTGATAATCTGTCTAGTGCTGTCAATGGAGTATTGAAGTCCCCTACTATTATTGTGTTGCCATCTATCTCATTTCTTAGGTCTAGTAGTAATCGTTTTATAAATTTGGGATCTCCAGTTTAGGTGCATATATATTTAGCATTGTGATATTTTCCTGTTGGACTAATACTTTCATCATTATACAATGTCCCTCTTTGTCGTTTTTTAGCTGTTGTTGCTTTAAAGTCTGTTTTGTCTGATATTAGAATAGTGACTCCTGCTTTCTTTTGGTTTCCATTTGCACAGAATGTCTTTTTCCACCCCTTTATCTTAAGTTTCTGTGAGTCCTTATGTGTTCAGTGAGTCTCTTGAAGACAGCAGATACTTGGTTGGTGGATTCTTATTTGCCATTCTGTGTCTTTTAAATGGAGCATTTAGGCCATTTACATTCAATGTTAGTGTTGAGATGTGAGATACTGTTCTATTCATTATGCTAATTGTTGCCTAAATACCTTAGTTTTTTTTTTTTTTTTAATTGTATTGTTATTTTATAGGCCCTGTGAGATTTATGCTTTAACGAGGTTCCATTTTGGTGTGTTTCAAGATTTTGTTTCAAAATTTAGAATTTTGTTTAGCATTTCTTATAGTCTAGCTTGGTAGTGACAAATTCTCCCAGCATTTAATTTTCTGTAAAAGACTTTATCTCTCCTTCATTTATGAAGCCTAGTTTCACTGGATATAGAATTCTTGGCCAATAATTATTTTGTTTAAGGAAGCTACAGATAGGACCCCAATTCCTTCTGGTTTGTAGGGCTCCTGCTGAGAAATCTGCTGTTAATCTGATAGGCTTTCATTTATAGGTTACTTGATGCTTTTGCCTCATAGCTCTTAAGATTCTTTCCTTTGTCTTGACTTTAGATAACCTGATGACTATGTGCCTACATGATGACATTTCGTGATGAATTTCCCAGGGTGTTTTTTGAGCTTTTTGTATTTGGATGTCTAGATCTCTAGCAAGACCAGGGAAGTTTTATTTAATTATTCCCTCAAATAAGTTTTCCAAACTTTTAGATTTCTCTTCTTTCTCAGAACACCAATTATTCTTGTGTTTGGTCATTTAACACAATCCTAAATTTCTTGGAGGCTTTGCTCATTATTTTATATTATTTTCCTGGTCTTTGTCAGATTGGGTTAATTACAAAGCCTTGTCTTTGAGCTCTGAAGTTCTTTCTTCTACTCATTCATTTCTATTGTTGAAACTTTCTAGTGTATTTTGCATTTCTCTAAGTGTGTCTTTCATTTCCAGAGGTTGTAATTGTCTTTTCTTTATGATATCTATTCTTTGGAGACTTTTTCATCTATATTCTGTATTTTTTTAAAAAAAATGTTTATGTTGGTTTTCACCTTTCTCTGGTAACTCCTTGAATAGCTTAATAATCAACCTTCTGAATTCTTTATCTGGCAAATCAGATTTCTTCTTGATTTGGATCCGTTGCTGGAGAGCTAGGATGATCTTTTGGAGGTGTTATAGAACCTTGTTTTGTCATATTACCAGAATTACTTTTTTGGTTTCTTCTTACTCATTTGGGTAGACCATTTCAGTGGAAAGATCTGAAACTCAGGGTCTGCTGTTCAGATTCTTTTGTCCCGTAGGGTGATCCCTTGATGTGGTGCTCTCCCCCTTTCCCTAGAAATGGGGCTTCCTAAGAACCACATTTTTATTGCCCTTCTGGGTCAAGCCACCCAACAGGGCTACTGGGTTCCAGGCTGGTGCAGGTGAATGTCTGCAAAGAGTCCTGTAATGTGATCCATCTTCAGGTCTCCCAGCTGTGCATACCAGAATCTACTCTGGTGGAGGTGGCAGAGGAGTGAGGTGGACTTTGTGGGAGTCCTTCGTTGTAGTTTTGTTTAGTGCGCTGGTTTTCTTGAATGTGGTTATGCTTGCAGTGAAGTTGTCACATTGACAGACTCAAGACCTCTGGTTAGCTAGGGTGTTGCAGGCAGTGGAATTAGCTATTGTTATCTCCATTTTTGGAGGAAGGTGGTTCTGTTATGAGTTGCTGTAATGTCTTGAGTTGGTTGGCCTCCAGCCAGGAGATGGCACTTTCAAGAGATCATCAGCTGCTGTAGTAGAAGGGGGATTTAGGCTTGCCTTACCTTGGGCAGGATAAGTACTTGGATCTCTTAAGCAGTGGGAGGAGCCATAGAGCTCCCAAGAGTTCACATCTTTTGTCTTCGGTTACCAGGGCAGGTAGAGAAAAATCATTAGATGGGGGCAGGGTTAGGCAAGTCTGAGCTCAGACTGTCTTTGAGTGGGGCTTGCTGCAGCCACTATGGTGGATGGGGAGTGGTTCTCAGGCCAATGGTGTTATGTTCCCAGGGGGATTATGGCTGCCTCTGTTGCATCGTACAGGTCACCAGTGAAGCAAGAGAAAGCTGGCAATGACAGGCCTCACCCAGCTCCCTTGCAGCCAGCAAGGCCAGCCTCACTCCTGCCATGCCCCACCAACAACACCAGGATTATATCCAAGGAGCCAGAGAATAGGGCTAAGATCTTGTCCCAGACTATAAGCCTCCTTGCTGAGTAAGGAAGTAAGACTCTCAGAGCTTGTGCCACCCTGCCTACCCACACTGTCAGCTGTGGCTTCTGTGCTGTTACCTGCACTTCCATTCACCCTCCACTCCAGATTCTGCTGAGGAAAATTCATGCTCAGTCAAAATTATTTCAGAGTTCAGTTAGAAGCTTTCTTTACCTCATGGCCTATCTCCAGTTTCACTGGCTACCTTCCCCAAGGACCCCAGTGTGATAAAGCCAGGAATGACTTCCTTGGGCTGCAGGTGGGGACTTGGAGTGCCTACAGGGTTCTTCCTGCTCCTTCTTCTACTTTTATGTTTTGCTTGACTCCCTAGATCTGTTTCAACTCTAGGTAAGGTTAAATCATTCTCCTGTGATCTGAATTTTCAGGTTCTCCAATAGGTATGTGTGTTCAGAGGCAGCCGTTCCCCACTCACACTTTGGGAACTCACAGGCTTTCTCCTGTCTTGCCTAGCTTGCAGCAGCAAGCCACTTCTTTCAAAGGGTCTGTGAAGTCTTTCGGTTTTCCTGTGGTGGTTCTTGGAGAAAAATTTAACAATGTGAGTCTCCACATGCTGTTCTGTCCATCCGAGTGGGAGCTCACATGATTTATTCTCATAATGATTGCCTGACCTAGTCCCCTACAGTGCAGTTGAATAGCAAGGCTTGATGACAGCAGACAAAAGCTTTGGTGGCCAAGCCCCCTGCCGGAGTTTTTGTAATTATTTTTATTTCTCCTGAAAAATTAAAAGCAAGTTATTTTCTGACATTCAACTGAGCCCCATTTTGTGCTCTCAGAGGACATGGAAGAATCAGTTCAGATCCCTGCCTGGGGCTGGTGAACTTACGGAATGCTGCTATTTATCATCCATGCATTCATTCAACAGACAAGTGGGGAGCACCTTGTATAGGCCAAGCAGATGGATGGAGACAAGGATGGATAAGACATGGTCTCTGTCCTCAAAAATGCTCACAGTCTAACACCTTGAAGTCTAGTGTATAAGCATCTACACTAGACTTCAAGGTGCTTATACACTTATAGACTTCAAGGTGTAGATGCTTATACACTAGACTTCAAGGTGTTAGACTGTAAGCATTTTTAAGGGCAGGGACTGTCTTATAGGGGTGCTTATACACTAGACTTCAAAGTGTTGTCCCATGCTGTCTCTTGCCCCTGAACTTTTCTTCATGTTTCCTCTCTCCCTGGAATGCTTTTCTCCTAATCCTTTCCCATTTTTCTTACTTGGACTGGTTTTCTCGAAATCATTGTTTAAGACTCAACTAAGAGATCACATTCTCTAGGAATCCACTCCTGACTCTCCTGCCACCTTCCAGGGTAGATTGGGGGCCACTCCTCAGGAATTCCATCCCTTCTTCTAGTAGAAGACTCCACTCACCTGGCCTCGAGAATAGGCACATGATACAAATTAGAAGAATCAAAGCATCCAGTCTCCCTTACCTTGTGATTGGTGCAAGGATGGGTGTGTGGTCCAAGCAAGCCAATCAGGGTTCTTACTTATAATTTTTCTAACTGAAGTTGGTAGAGAAGAGTCCTTTTTTAAAAATCTTCCCCTAAAATTGAGTTGCCAGCAGCCATGCTTCCTAATAAGTGGAGTAATTTGGTCTAAAATGAGAAAATCAACATAAAAAAGAAGCTGAAATAAGAGATGGGTATAGAGACAGAGAATCGCTATTGCAATTCTTGCAGGACAAAACAAGAAGGTTGTTAATTGTGTAAAACATTTTTAAAGATAATATAGTAGACATGGTTAAAGACATTCTCAGCAAATAAATAATGAATTTGATAACTTTTCTCTCAACAATCAAAAAAATCAATGAAGTTAATCACCTGAAATCAGAGTTAAATATCCCAGAAAAAAATTGAAACTATTTTTTAACATTATCTGAGTTAGTAACTTTGGTCAATTATAAAGTGGTTTCGATTCTTGCAAACATACATATGATAATTTTAGATGAAGTAGTCATTAAAACAAATAGAAACACAAGTTATGGAAATTTTGTTTAAAAATTATGAATACATAAAAGATATTCTACTAATGATGAGACATTTTCCATTAGCCACCAAATAATTGCTTATAGAATACAAGACATTTTAATAATATCAAAAACCAACTGATTCAACATTTGTTAAATTACAAGTACTTTTCTTTAGCTTTGTAGAATTATACACTATAGAAGATACTGCCTGATATGGTTTGACTCTGTGTCCCCACTCAAATCTCATCCTGTAACTCCCATAATTCACAAGTGTTGTGGGAGGGACCAGGTGGAGGATTAAATCACAGGGGCGGGTCTTTCCTGTGATGATCCGATGATCGTGAATGGGTTCATGAGATCTGATGGTTTTAAAATTGGGAGTTTCTCTGCACAAGCTCTCTTTCTTTGCCTGCTGCCATCCATGTAAGATGTGACTTGCTCCTCCCTGTCTTCCACTATGATTGTGAGGCCTCTTCAGCCACATGGAACTGTAAGTTCATTAAACCCTTTTTCCTGTGTTACCTAGTCTTGGGCATGTTTTTATCAGCAGCATGAAAACAGACTAATACACTGCTCAATTAATTTTTTTGTGTATATTTTGTCTGAAAAGACTCAAATGTATAAAGAAATGTCAATTTATGGCCTACAAAAGCAAATTCATGGTATAGGTATCTTTTGTATCTGTCAAATAAGAATTTCAGCTAAGTATGAAAATTTAATTTCTAGCATAATAGACAGTGCTCCAGCTACGTTAGATTAAAAATCCAGATTTACTGGAATTCTAAAACAAGAGGCCAATGTTTTCATTTATGAAAATATTTTTCCTTAGCCTTCTAAAGAAGAGTCTATGGGGAGTGTCATACATATAGGTGTTCTAACCGTTCAGTACACATGTGCAAATGTGTGAATTATTGCCAGTTTATGGAAATGACTAAAACATTAAAAGACAGTGAATTGAATGATCTCGTGTTCTTTACCAGTGTCTATAGGTTGGATGGTGGAAGAACTTTACAAGGATATGCTGTGCCAACTCCAATTCAAAAATTTTCTTTAACAAAAAGCAATGCTTGCTAAATATTAAATCATCAAAGACAAAATATAGCATTATCACACTACATGTGAATGCATTAAATTTGAAAGGAAATGAAAAGCTTATTTGTTACCTGGTCAGGTATAAAAATTTATGCTAAAATTGATAATTTTTATAATAAATATCAATAATAATGATTGTGTATGTTTCTAACATGAAGATTTTAATTGAAAGCAATAGCATAATTTAAATTGACTGCAAAAACTACACGAAAATTTGAGGTATGCTCTATTGGTGTGCTTTGTAGGTAAATTAGTTACTTTCCAATATATACAATATTTCTTTGAATTCTATGCTAATAATACTAAGTTGTTCCAAGAGTTAGAGTCATTTAATTCAGACAGAAGTAATTTTGAAACTAATATGTTTTTGCTTCAAAGTTACATTAATTTTTCAAAAAAAGGTGAAGCAGTTTGTTGATGTAAATATGAATATTAAAGAAAAGTGAGTTTTTGATATTTGATTCCATTACTGGTAAATTCGTTTTCTTTTTTCTTTTTTTTTTTTTTTTTTTTTGTATTTTTTAGTAGAGACGGGGTTTCACCGTGTTCGCCAGGATGGTCTCGATCTCCTGACCTTGTGATCCGCCCGTCTCGGCCTCCCAAAGTGCTGGGATTACAGGCTTGAGCCACCGCGCCCGGCCTTCGTTTTCTTTTTTCTTTATTTAACTTTTATTTTAAGTTGAGTGGTATATGTGCAGGTTTGTTATATTGGTAAACTTGTATCTGGGGGTTTGTCATACAGATTATTTTGTCACCCATGTATTAAGCCTAATACTCATTGTTATTTTTCCTGATCCTCTCCCTCCTCCCTCTGTCCACCCTCCAATAGACCCCAGTGTGTGTTGTTCACCTCTATGTGTCTATGTGTTCTCATTATTTAGCTCTCACTTATAAGAAAGAACATGTGGTATTTGGTTTTCTCTTCTTGCATTAGTTTTCTAAGGATAATGGCCTCCTGTTCCATCCACGTTCCTGCAAAGAACATGTTCTTGTTCTTCGTGGCTGCACAGTACTCCATGGTGTATATGTACCACATTTTCTTTATGCAGTCTACAATTGATGAGCATTTAGGTTGATTCCATGTCTGCTATTGTGAATGGTGCTGCAATGAATATGTGTGCATATGTCTTTATAATAGAACAATTTACATTCCCTTAGGTATATACCCAGTAACGGGATTTGGGCATCTTTTAAGTATATTTAAAACAACTTGAATATGTGAGTCTCTGTAAACTTTATGAAATCTAAATACAGATCAAATATTTCCAGTGAAAATTTAGAGCCTAAATTAAGATGTGCTCTAAGTATAAAATACACACTGGATGTTGACGACTTCGTTTCAAAAAAAGCAAAATATCTCATCATTAATTTTTATATTGAGTACATACTGGAATGATAATATTTTGGATATATTGAGTTAAGCGTATTGTTAAAATTAATTAATTTCTTCTGTTTATTTTTGTTTTCTTAATGTGGCCACCAGAAAATTTAAAGTCACATCTGCATCTCACATCCCCATTCTATTGGATAGCACTAGAAGTCCCTTCACTGGGACTTGTGTCTGAATAGCTACAATATATATTACCACATATACTGTGCCAGAGATTGTGCTAAGAGCTTCACAAACATATTTAACCTCAAAACAACTCAACCTCAAAACCACACACATTTAACCACAAAACAACAATGAGGTAAGTTTACCACCAGGAAAATTGAGACTCAAAGATGTTAAGTAATTTGCCCAAGGTCACACAGCTAGTAAGTGCAACCAGACTTCCAATTCAGAATCCCCAAATCTGTGCCTTCAGTCACAACTGTGGCATCCATTACTCACCCACTTCCCACTTCCATGCAGGAATTCCTTCTCTGCATTTCTCAGGAAATGTATGTTTACCAAATAGTAAGAAAAATCAATCAAGAAATTGAGAAAATGGGAAAAAGTATTATAATTCTTCTTTGAGAATCAAAGATCAACAATTAACATAGAAACATTCCTGGTCTAAGGCATCCACTGATGTCATGTCAAAAGCAAGAGCAAGAAACATTGACACATGAAGTTCAAGGCTAAGGTCAAAACTTCCTGGAACAGGGACAGGAGCATGTAGAAGAGAAGTGGCTACAGTCTCACTGGTCAGTCTTGCTTGTAGCTACCGTCTTGTCATCAACATGTGTTCCTGGATTTTCTGCTGCTAACAGTGAGTCACTCCTCCAAATACAATAACTATGTTTATATTATAGTAAACATTATGCAAATTCTATGAATGGTATTCAGAGAAAGAACAAGTTTTGGGAACAAAGAAAGTCTTTGAATTGACAATTCCACAGGTGATTCCGAGAGGCCCTGTTAACTTTGTGAGGAAATCAGATGTTACTTAGTCAAATACTACCCAGTGAGGTTCACTGGTGATTTCCAGTATTTGAATATTTCCAGGAAGCTTTAGTTTTTTACACTTACTACCAAAGTATAAATGCTTTATAAATATTACCAAGTACAAATATTTTACAAAGGCTACCAAACTTAATATTTCTTATTTGTTAAATAAAAATTTTTAGATGATTTCCATAGTAATGAAGAAAGAGCATGAAGAAAGTTGGAGAATCTTTTTTAAATAACTTATAATTTTGGTAATTTCGAAGAATTCCCAGAAATTCCTATTTTTTATGCCCAAATCCCAAAGATCAATGTCTGTCAAGAATTTGGAAATAGTTCCTAGCACCTTAGGCCTTTAAGACTGTTCACTGAAGGAAAGAAGTAAAGGAAGTGATGGGATCCACAGCACTGTGGTATTTCTCACGTGGAAATACAAGAGAAGGAAAGAGCTACATACGTAGGTGACTAAACCTATGGCTGTGGGTAGAAAGTGTAGTTGTTTCCATGAAAGGCCTCTGTCCTCTAATGATACAAGTTAGGGTCATTCATTGAGAGGAAGGCAGGAAATGGCTGGTAGAGAGGGTTCCTAAGAGACTTACAAAGGTTTGAAATTGTCCTGAGGGAAGATGAGAGTTGCCATGGAATGCCTGGGAGGTCTTGTGGGCACCACTGAGTTCTTAGCTGAAGTCTACGCACTCACTACAGTAGAGAAAGGAAGCATACGACAGGCTCCCAGTGCCACAGAACTTTATGGATTTTCTGAGTAGGCCCAGGGGTACCAGCATGCACACACAAGCACAGCCACACACACATTCTCATAAACCATACCTGGAGCAGTGTGCGGCTGTCACTAACAAACTGCTATGCAATGTCCACACTGCCTATGGTGTGAGCTATCATGAAAGGGTGAAGTCAGTGTGACCCAGGATGGTCTGCCAGGAAATAATCCACTGCAAACAGTAGGTGAGGAGAGGAAGATACACTCTAGCAAAAGTGGCATATTGGGCTGGGTGTGGTGGCTCACGCCCGTAATCCCAGCACTTTGGGAGGCTGAGGAGGGCGGATCATGAGGTCAGGAGCTCGAGACCAGCCTGGCTAACATGGTGAAACCCTGTCTATACTAAAAATACAAAAATTAGCTGGGCGTGGTGGTTCATGCCTATAAGTCCCAGCTATTCGGGAGGCTGAGGCAGGAGAATTGCTTGAACCTGGGAGGCGGAGGTTGCAGTGAGCCGAGATTGCGCCACTGCACTCCAGCCTGGGCAACAGAGAAAGACTCTGTCAGGAAAAAAAAAAAAAAAAAGTGGTACCTTGGAGCAACTGGATCTCGTGTCGAGAATGATTATGTCTGAAACTCCTCAACTCACCCTGCATTTCACCCCTTCCCTACAAAACCGTGACTATCAGCTCTTGGAGGAACCCAAATTTGGCTCCTCTTCTCCATAACTAGGAGTCAGTCTGCCTGGTTTCCAGCCTCAGCTATATCACTAGTTTAGTGAGTGACCCTGGGCTTCTCTGAGGTCCAGTTTCCTAGGTGCATGATTTTCTGGTGAGTGGGGCATTGCTCTAGGCAACTTTGTGCTCTGTTAGCTTTGACTGCCTCAAGAAACAGAGACTTACATACAGTTCTGCACCTGGAAGGACATTCAGAGTCCAGGGTGCCCTTTGCGGGTTCAGTGTACACCTGCGGCAGCTGCAGGGGCTTGCTGTCCTTAGCTCTAGTGCTCGTCTTACTGTAGATGGAGCTAGGTTCCTTGTGTGTGTGTGTGTGTGCACGTGCATGCACGCTTCTCCTTGGATGCTTGCTTGCTTCTGTCTCTCATGGACCATTCAGAGAGAGAGAAAATCTGATTGGCTTGGAAATATCCATCTTTCTGGTTTGGACTTAACCTTTTGGGCTAAGTCATCTCATAGAACAGTTGCCCAGCCTGCAGATCAGCTGTCTTCGGGTCAGGTGCCTGCCACAACTCTCTAAGCTATGTCCAGAGAGGACTGGCCATGTGACAGAAGGTGGGGGAGCTCAAGACTCCCTCAGCTGCTCCCTCTTGGGGGCTGTAAGACACCAGGCATCCTGCTCTCCAGAGCTCCCTCCGGCTCTGGCACTTATGGAGGTTAACTTCTCCCAACCCCATGCTCCGCCTCCTAATGATACTTGATTTTACGCCAGCTAGTGCCAGACTCCGAGCTGGCGGGTGTATGTTCCACTGCATAATTCTCTCAATGGCTCCCCAAGTTAGATGGGCCCCTCTTTACAGAAACAGAAATTAAGACCCAGTAAGTTAAAGTCACTCAGATAATAAGGGGCAGAACCAGGAGTAGAACATAGGTCTATGTAATGTTAGACTTATTTTCTTTCTATTGTTACCCTTGTGTTTCCTTGCAAAATCTTTACAATCAGTTTCTCCCTTAGACCCTGCATCTCCAAGAACAGTAATTTGTTCAAGAGAAGAACAACCGTGGCAGGAATCTGACAATAATGATCCGTATCTACTCTCTTCTCCGAGCAGAAGTGGCAGGGTCCGCAGGCCAGTCCTGCCTTCCAGGCTGCTGACGACATCCAGAGCCGCTGCACAGCGCGGCCCCCTCCAGGCCCAGCGGAGGTGGCCGAGGGGCATCCTGGAAATAAATGAAAACAGACTGGTTATCCTCTGGGTGTAGCTTAAACCATATCAGAAAAATTGCCTATAAATAAAATTGGATAGCAGCCCCAACAAACCAGTGCAAGTAATTATATCAACTGGATGGCAGTAATTATTTTTCGTAAAACTCAGTTACTTCCCACCTCCCATAAATCTACCGTATGATAATTCTGTAATATGTATTCATTGTACATAAAACCAGGAGTCATTACCGAGTGTGCTGTGAATAAGCACTGAGTTTCATACCTTTTCCAAAGACCTTGAACTGTCCGTGGTTCCTGCAGCTCACTGACAGACACCCAGGCCTCACAGACGCCAGGATGGCTCTTTGGCTAGGGCCTGGGGATGGTGGCATGGCCTGGCGTCAACCTTGTAACACTTCTGAGTTTTGCTAAGAAACAGTGTTCATGGTGTTAGGGAGGACACTCTGACAAGACAGTGGCAGGGAGTAAAATGGAGAGCATTAGGGGAGCTGGATCCATTACGCACCCTCCTTCCATTTCTCCTGTTTCTCCTCCTGTTTTATGGTCGTAGACACACAGCAGTAGTTCCCTCGCTCGGGAGAGCAGTGGCTGGGGTCAGAATGCGGTGTACTAGTCCCAGCCTTGCCAGTCAACTTGCTGTGGCCTTGGTAACATTGCTTCTTTGGACATCTGGTTTCTTGTCTGTAAAGATACAGATAAGGCTATTTTACTTCATTGATTTATTTTCTTTTTTTAAAAAAAATGTGAGTTGGAGTCTTGCTCTGTCACCCAGGCTGGAGTGAGGTGGTATGACCCAGCTCACTGCAGCCTCGAACTCTTGGGCTCAGGGGATCCTCCCACCTCAGCCTCTGGAGTAGCTGGGGTTACAGGCCCACACCGCCATGCCTAGCTACTTTTAAAAAAAAATTAAAGGCTTTATTTAAAGCAATTTTAGGTTCATAGCTGTATTAGTCTGTGCTCACATTGCTCTAAAGAAATCCCTGAAACTGGGTGCTTTATAAAGAAAAGAGGTTTGACGGGTTCATGGTTCTACAGGCTGTACCAGAAGCATAGAGGCTTTGGCCCGGCTTCCGGGGAGGCTCCGGGAAATTTTAGATTGTGGAGGAAGGTGAAGAGGAAGCAGGAAACTCTCGAATGTCTTATATGGCTGGAGCCAGAGCAACAGAGGCGGGGGGTGCTGCACACTTTTAACCAACCAGGTCTCATGAGATCTGTGTCACGAGAATAGTAGCAGGAGCCTGGTGCTAAACCATTCACGAGAAACCACCCCAATGATCCAGTCACCTCTCACAGGCCCCATCTCCAACACGGGGGATTACAATTCAACCTGAGATTTGGGTGGGACACAGATAAACCATATCAACAGCAAAACAGCAGGAGGCACAGAGATTTCCCACGTGTCTGCCGCCCCCACACATATACGGCTCCCCCATTGTCAGCATCCTCCACCGACTGGTATAGTTGTTAGAGTCGATGAACCTACATTGCCACGTCCTCACCCAAAGCTCACAGTTTACATTAGGGCTCGCTTTTGGTGTTGTACATTCTATGGGTTTGGACAAGTGTATGATGATATGTAAACACCATACAGTGTTTTCACTTCCCTAAAAACCCTCCGTGCTCCAACTGTTTCATCCATCTGTCCACTGTGTGTTGCTATAGCAAAATATCCGAGACTGGGTGATTTATACAGAACAGGAACTTACTTCTCACAGTCTGGAGGCTGAGACGTCCAAGAGCAAGGTACTGACAAGTTCAGTTGTCTGTGACAGTTGCTCTCTGCTTCCAGGATGGCGTCCTATTGCTGCATCCTACAGAGCGGGGAGTGCTGTGTCCTCACATGGCAGGAGGCTGAAGCACAAGAGAGTCAAATGCTGTGAAGCCTCTTTATAAGGGCCTTAATCCCATTCATGAGGGCAGGAGCCCTCATACCTAATTGCTCTTACAGACCTCACTTCTTAATACCATCACACTGGCCATTAAGTTTCAACATCTGAATTTTTAAGGGTACACATTCAAACCATAGCATCATCTCCCCCTAAACTAGTTTATTTGGTTCAATGGATCTTCCTTAAATACCTCTTTTGTGCCAGGCACTGTGTTCAGTGTCTCCAGCAGTGCTTGAGACTGTCCTTGACTTCTTGGTGCTGACAGTCGAGGGGGGAATACAAGCCAACATTGAGTTACAGGGGTGCTGGTTACGATGATGGAGAAATGAGGGATGCAGCAGGAGCGTTGAGCAGGAGATCTAATCCAGCTAGTTGGTGGGGGGATTGGCGAGGAGTAGTGGTAGAGAAGGCTCCCTGGTGGCAGTGACACGTAAGCTGATACCTAAAGGAGAAGGTGGAGAGAGTCTCTGGCAGAGGAAAGGTGCCAATGGCTTAGAATAGGGAAGCACCTTCACCCAGAGCCTGGAATTCCTGGAGGACAGGAATTGTGTCTTGGTCTTCCTCTTACGTGATGGTTGGACAAGTGTTTGCTCATCTGTAACAAGCTTGTAAAGCAGACGTTGTGATCTAGACCCTATACATAGGAGCCTGACCCAGGCCACACAGTCTGCTTCTGGTAGAACAGTATCTGCCATCTTCCAAACCAGTGCTGTGTCCAGATAGAGGGTCAGATGAGGTCCTAGAGGCAACAAGAGTTTGAGACCTAAGAGCTGCTGAACCCATGAGACCTGATGATTATTTCTGTAGATTCCTTCCTTTTTTCTCTCTCTGAATGGCAACCGCTAGGACTTTGGCTCCCAGAACAGCTGCCCAGCTGCCTTGTTTTCGGCTTAGATGTAATTTCAGAGTGTGAACTTTACACTTGTGCTTCCCTTCTCCATCTGTGCCTGAATTGGAAATTCTAAGGAGCAGTCCTCCTCCCCCGCTGGCAGCTGGAAACGTGCCTTCTCCTTAGTCCCCAGAAAGCTCATCTGCTCCGCTCAGGTCAGATCAGGACTGCAGGGCTCCTCATGTCAGCCCAGCAGACCCTCCCAGGAGCTGCGGGGAAACCTGGTACGGATTGCATGGGAGGGTAGGAGCATATATTTCCATATTAATTGATTATTTAGCATCACTTTAAAAGGTTGACAAGTCACAGAGACACATCATTTTGACTATAAACAAAAGGAGGCTCTGCTATCTCTTTTCGAATTTGAGAGCGTTGTCAGCTGTGCCAAGGGACCTCTACTTTGACTTGAATTCTCATTATTTCAGAGAAAGTTCTCCCTGGTCTTTGGTCTTACTCCTAACCAATCCCTTAACCCCAAAGACCCTCACTATCACCTTCCCCATCTCCTGAGTCAGGGGAGCAGAGGGAATCAGAGAGAGTTCATTTTTTTCCCCATATGACACACAATCTGGACAGTCAGTGGCTGTAGTCACCTCAGGCTGCCCAATTCTCTTTCTTGGCACCACTCAGTGGGTCACAGTGATTATTGCTAATGAAGACAAAAGTCCACACACAGTGTCCCTGAACAGCTCTTCCCACTGCTCCCCATTTAGTTGTCCCCATTACTACAGGATTGTTACAGGGTCAGAAATGAAAAACTAAAGAAAAAATACTACCTGGGTGCAGTGGCTCACACCTGTAATCCCAGCACTTTGGGAGGCTGAGGCAAGTGGATCACGAGGTTAGGAGATCGAGACCATCCAGGCCAACATGGTGAAACCCTGTCTCTACTAAAAATATAAAAAAATTAGCTGGGTATGGTGGCGTGTGCCGGTAGTCCCAGCTACTCGGGGAGGCTGAGGCAGGAGAATCACTTGAACCCAGGAGGTGGAGGTTGCAGTGAGCCGAGATCATGCCACTGCACTCCAGCTTGGCAACAGAGCGAGACTCCATCTCAAAAACAACAATAACAACAACAAACCAAAACGGCAAAATGATTGAAGGCAGTGGGGGATTCTATAATTATGATTAGAAATCTAGGTTAGTAGAACCTACTGCAATTGTGTCTGAAGCAAGATAGCCATAGAACTCGCTTATTTAATAAGAGACATGCAAGGTGGTCAGGGGAGATATGGTCCCTTAAAACAGGATCCACCGAAGGATTCAAAGTTGGATTTGTGCTCGCTGGAGGTGTTCAGAAGACAAGAGCACACAGATTGCTGGGCTGTCCTGTTAAACCTTAGAAAAATCCCATGCTGCTTCTGGGATGGGCCATGGCTCTTAGCTGGACTTTTCAAGCCATGGTAAGAATTAGAATTAGTTTAAAATATAAATTTGAATGAAGTGATAGCAAGGCTATTTTGCACAGGAAGACATGTGATTATACCCAGACTCCTTACGCCGAGGACTCAATGGTCGGGACTGGGTCTCATGCCCACCTATTGGCCAATCACTGGCAAGAAGATGTGGTCTGGGACTAAAGACGGTGCATCCTCCCCAAGTCGCATGAAAGGAAGAAGGTGTGGGAAGGGAAAGCAGAGGTTTGGAAAGGCTAAGAGTGGAGGAGGGGCGGCCACAGAGAGGACCAGGCAGTATGGTTATCAAACTTAGAATGGGGAGGGAATAGAATTCCCAAACACTCACAGATTCCTTTAATATGCTGTAGAATGAACTTCTTCTTGAACCTGTCTACGTGCCATCTCTCAGGGGAAAAAACTCAGAAACCTTCCTCCTCCAGAAGATGTGGAGAAATAAGAACACTTCTACACTGCTGGTGGGAGTGTAAATTAGTTCAACCATTGTGGAAGACAGTGTGGTGATTCCTCAAGAATCTAGAACCAGAAACACCATTTGACCCAGCAATCCCATTACTGGGTATATAACTAAAGGATTATAAATCATTCTACTATAAAGACACATGCTCACATATGTTTATTGCAGCACTGTTCACAATAGCAAAGACTTAGAACCAATCCAAATGCCCATCAATGATAGACTGGATAAAGAAAATGTGTCACATATACACCATGGAATACTATACAGCCATAAAAAAGGATGAGTTTATGTCCTTTGCAGGGACATGAATGAAGCTGGAAGCCATTATTCTCAGCCAACTAACACAAAAACAGAAAACCAAACACCACATGTTCTCACTCATAAGTGGGAGTTGAACAATGAGAACACATGGGCACAAGGAGGGGAACATCACACACCAGGGCCTGTCGGGGAGTCGGGGGCTGGGGGAGGGATAGCATTAGGAGAAACATTAGAAACCTAATGTAGATGACGGGTTGATGGGTGCAGCAAACCACCATGGCACGTATATACCTATGTAACAAACCTGCACGTTCTGCACATGTATCCCAGAACTTTAACTATTAAAACAAACAAACACACACACACACACAAAATCTTTCCTCCTCCATAGGTAAAGAAGGCATTGATTGTATTTGTTCCACAGTGTCTCCTTTCACAGACATTTCTGTCAGCTGTTGTGAGATTTGGTCAACACCTCAGCTTCTGTGCCTTTCACACCCATTTTGTCTCTGTATACTTCAGAGTTCACCTTTTTGTCACGTTCCTGGGTCGCTAATCTCCCCTGCCTTCTTAGATCTTCTCCAGCCCACCAGATCTTTCTAAGGATATAGGGAGTCAGCTTACACAAAGAAAGTTCTCCCGGTCTGTGGCTTACCTTGTTGTTTTTTAAACGTGCCTTCAAAGAGCTAAAGTTTGTAATTTTGAAGAAGTCGATTCATATCTTTTCCCATAAAATGTGCTTTCTTTGTTCTAAGGAATCTTTGCCTACTCCCAAGCTTGCGAATATTTTCCCCTATGCTTTCTTCTAGGCATCTTACATTTTAAATTTTTATATTTAAGTCTGTGATCCACTTGTTAATTATTTTATATAGTGTGATACAAACACTAATGTCTGCTTTTTGTCCTTAGAGAATCAGGTTATGGAGCAGTATTTGTTGAAAAGACTTATTTCCCCCCTTGAATTGCCTCAGCTCCTGTGTAGAGTATCAAACAATCATATATGTGTTGTTTTATTTCTGATTTCCCTATTTTTTCCACCTCCCATTTTCAGAAGATGAATTTTCTGTTCTTTTTTTTTTTTTTTTTGAGACGGAGTCTGGCTCTGTCGCCCGGGCTGGAGTGCAGTGGCCGGATCTCAGCTCACTGCAAGCTCCGCCTCCCGGGTTCACGCCATTCTCCTGCCTCAGCCTCCCGAGTAGCTGGGACTACAGGCGCCGCCACCTCGCCCGGCTAGTTTTTTGTATTTTTTAGTAGAGACGGGGTTTCACTGTGTTAGCCAGGATGGTCTCGATCTCCCGACCTAGTGATCCGCCCGTCTCGGCCTCCCAAAGTGCTGGGATTACAGGCTTGAGCCACCGCGCCCGGCCGAATTTTCTGTTCTTACCATTGATTTCTATGTCTGTCTTTTCACCAATTAATCTTAAAATCAGATAGTGTTAAGTCCTCCAACTTTTTCTTAGAAAAATTGCTTTTTTAAAACGTCCTTTACATTTCCAAATAAATTCTTGAATCAGCTTGCCAATTTATATTTTTTAAAAGATCATTAGAATATTGAGACCATGATAAATCTATAAGTCACTTTGAGGAGAATAGTCATCTTAATAACACTGAGTCTTCCAATTCCTGGACATGGTATATCTCTAAATTTATTTAGGTCTTGTTTAATTTCTCTCATCAAGTTTTAATTTTCAATGTATAAATCTTGAACATATTTTGTCAGATAAATACCTTAGAGATTTATGATTTGGGGGGCACTATGGTAAATGGAACTGTTTTAAAATTTCATTTCCCAATTGTCTGCTGATACCATATATAAGAATATCATATTTTTTGTATATTAACTTTCTATCTTGCAACTTTGCTAAATCCGCTTTTTAGTTCTTAGAGTTGTTCTGTAGATCCTCTAAAGTTTTCTACGTGAACAACTGTATCATCTGAAATAGGGACAGTTTCATGTCTTCCTCTCAAATTTTTACACCTTTTGTTTGTTTTCCTTGCCTTAATATAGTAATTAAAACCTCCAGGACAACGTTGAATTGGGATGGATGTTGAATTGCAATGAAAATGGGAATCCTTGTCTTATTCTCCATTTTAGGGGAAAACAATTCAGTCTTCATTATAAGTATGATGTTGGCTTTAGTTTTTCACAAATACCCTTTATCAGTTTGAGGTAGATCTGTACCGTTTCTAGCTTCTGAGAGGTTTTTTGTTTTTTAATCATGAATGGGTATTGATTTTTGTCAAATGTCTTTTCTGTGTCTATTAAAATGATCCCATGATTTTTCTCCTTTACTGTTAATATGTTTAATTACATTGATTTGTTTTCAAATGTTAAACTAAACTGGCATTTCTGGGATAAAATTACTTGGTCATTATGTACATCATATACTGTTGGATTCCATTTGCTATAACTGTATTAAGGACTTTCGGATCATATTCTTCATGGGATGGGTTTCTTATTTTTCGTAATGTCAGTGTCAGATTTTGGTATTAGGTATACGCTAGATTTATACAAATGGGCTGGACTGTGATCCCTCCTCGGCTATATTCTGAAAAGTTTGTGTAAGACTGGTGGTATTTCTACCTTGAATATTTGATAGAACTCCACAGGGAACCATCTAGGCCAAAGTTTTCTTTGTGGAAAGATTTTCATCAACAAATTTCATTGCTAATGGAAATAGAATTACTAGATTTTCTATTTCTTCTTGAGTTAATTTGGGTAAGTTTGTTTTTTTTTTCTTCAACAAATTTGTCCATTTTAGCCATGTGTGGTGGCTCATGCCTGTAATCCCAGCACTTTGGGAGGCTGAGGCAGGAGAATTGCTTGAGTTTGAGACCAGCCTGGGCAACATAGCAAGACCATATCTTTACCAAAAAAATTTTTTTAATTAGCCAGGCATGGTAGCACGTGCCCATAGTCCCTGCTAGGTGGGAGGCTGTGGGGGGAGGATCACTTGAGCCCTGGGGGGGTTGAGGCTGCAGTGATCTATGACTGCGCCATTGCATTTCAGCCTGAGCAACAGAGTGAGATCCTGTCTCAAAAAAAAAAAAAAAAAAAAAAGATAAAACAAAAGAAATTTGTCCATTTTGTCTAACTTTCAAATTTGTCGACACAAATTCGTTTATAGTACTCTATTAGCTTTTTAATGTCTGTAGAGTCTGTGACAATAACCCCCCTTTTATTTCTAATTTTGTGGAATATATATATATATATTTTTTTTCCTTGGTCAGTCTAGCTAGAAATTTGTCACATTTGTTGATCTTTCAAAGCATCAGCTCTTTGCTTTGTTAATTTTCTCCACCGTCTATCTAGTTTTTATTTCATTGATTTTTTGTTTGTTTGTTTTGTTTTTGTTTTTGTTTTTGAGACGGAGTCTCGCTCTGTCGCCCAGGCTGGAGTGAGTGGCGCAATCTCGGCTCACTGCAAGCTCCGCCTCCCGGGTTCACGCCATTCTCCTGCCTCAGCCTCCCAAGTAGCTGGGACTACAGGTGCCGCCACCACACGCAGCTAATTTTTTGTATTTTTAGTAGAGACGGGATTTCACCGTGTTAGCCAGGATGGTCTCGATCTCCTGAGCTCGTCATTTGCCCGCCTTGGCCTCCCAAAGTGCTGGGATTCGAGGCGTGATTTTTAAATACGTATTTTCTTCTTCCTCTTTACTTGAGTTTACATTCCTCTTCTTTTTCTGCCTTCTTAAAGTGGAGACTTAGGTGATTGATTTTATTTATTTCCTCTTTTCTACTAGGAAAGTACATAAAGCTATGAGTTTCCTTCTAAGCATCACTTTGTATCTCACAAATTTTGTTATATTACATTTTTGCTGTCATCCAGTTCAAAATATTTTCTACTCTGCCTTGTGTTTTGCTTTTGACTCATGAATTATTTAAAGTGTGTTGCTTACTTTCCAGATACTTTGGGTTTTCCTCAAATCTTATTGTTCTTGACATTTAATTTTACTTCATTGTGGCCAAAGAGTACACTTTGTGTGATGCTGATCCTTTTAAATTTATGAAGCTCGTTTTATGGTCCAGGCCATAGTCTCTCTCAGTGAACATGTCATGTGCACTTGAAAAGAATGTGCACACTCTGCTGTTGTTGGATGTTATTTTGTAAAGTCAATTAGATCAAGGTAGTTGATAACGTTGTTGAGATCTCGGCCGGGCGCGGTGGCTCATGCCTATAATCCCAGCACTTTGGGAGGTCCAGGTGGGCAGATCACAAGGTCAAGAGATCGAGACCATCCTGGCCAACGAGGTGAAACCCCGTCTCTACTAAAAATACAGAAATTAGCTGGGTGTGGTGGCAGGCACCTGTAGTCCCAGCTACTTGGGAGGCTGAGGCAGGAGAATCACTTGAACCCGGGAGGTGGAGGTTGCAGTGAGCTGAGATCACGCCACCGCGTGACAGCCTGATGACAGAGCCAGACTCCACTCAAAAAAAAAAAAAAAATTGATTAGATCTCCCATTGATATTTTGCCTTAATTTTCTATTTGCTGAGAGGGGTGTCAGAATCTCCTACTATGATTGTGGAATTGTCTATTTTTCTCTTCCTTTTTGCCAATTTTTGCTTCATCTATTTTGAAGCTCTGTTATTGAGTGCATGCACATCTATAATTGTTAAATCTTCGTGCAGAATGGCCCCTTTCATCATAATGAAATATTTATCTATGACAATACTCTTTGTCTTTATTTTATCTGGTATTCATATAGCCACTCCAACTTTTCATGCATTCTAGTTGCATAGTACGCTGTTTCTTACTATTTTGTGTCTATCTGTGTCACTATATTTAAATATTGCCTTTTCTAAACATTATATGATTGAGTCTTCCTTTTTTTAAAAAAAAAAAAATCCATTCTGACAACCTCTGCCATTTAACTGGGGTATTTAGTTCATTTCTGTTCAATGAAATTATTGGTATGTTCGGATTTCAGCCTAGCATTTTGCTCTTTATTTCTTGTTTTACATCTGGTCTTTGTTCTTCTATATTTTCTTTTCTACCTTTTTTGGGGGTTAATTGAATATTGTCTAGAATTCTACTTTAATTTTTCTATTAGCTTTTAAGTTATATATCTTTGCATTATTTTTAAATGGTTACTCTAGCTATTTCAATGTGTATCCTTAGATTTTTACTACTTAGAGTTAATATTATTCACTTGAAATGTGAGTCCCTTCTAAGTCTACACTAATTTTATGCTGGCAAGTGTTACATTTACATACCCTTTAAAGCTCACAATACAATGCTATAACTTTTGCTGTAAACTTTAAGATGTATTTTAAAGAAACTAAGAATGGATTGATAGTTTTAAGAATGTCTATCTACATAGTTACCAGTTCTGATACTCTTTATATCTTTCTGAGGATCTGATCTTCACTAGTACTGTATCCCTTTTGCTCAAAGAACTGTCTTTAGAATTTATTGGAATGCAGGTCTGCTGGTGATGAATTCTCCTAGTTTTCCTTTATCTGAAATTGGCTTCATTTTTTTTCTTTATTCTTGAAGGTTATTTTTTGCTGGATATAAAATTCTGGGTTGGCAGATAGTATATAATTATTACTATTATTATTATTATTACTATTATATCGTGCCTGGGTATGATGGCTCACACCTGCAATCCCTGCACTTTAGGAGGCCAAGACAGGAGGCTCACTTGAGCCCAGGAGTTCAAGACCAGCTTAGGCAACATAGTAAGACCTCGAATCTACAAAATATTTTTTAAATTAGCCAGGCATGGTGGCATGTGCCTATAGTCCCAGTTACTTGGCAGGCTGAGGTGGGAGGATCACTTGAGCCCAGAAGGTTGAGGTCATAGTGAGCTGTGATTGTACCACTGCACTTAAGCCTGGCTGACAGAGACTCTGTCTCAGAATAATAATAATAATAATAATAATAATAATAGGAGTTCCCATATACCCTACATCCAGTTTGCCATATTATTACAGCTTTTATTAGTATTATACACTTGTTAAAATTAATGAATCAATATTTTCTGGTAGAGAGCATACAGAATTGGTATTTCATTTAAGGAATTTCTTCTTTAAAAATTTGGTAGAATTCAATAGTAAAACCATATCACCTTGGTGCTTTCTTTCTTGCAAGGTTGTTACTTTTTTATTCAATTTCCTTAACCAATACAGACCTATTCAGATTATCTATCTCTCCTTGTGAGCTTTGGTAATTAGTGTTTTTCAAAGAATCAATCCATTTCATCTAAGTTATCAAATTTAACTTAAAAGTTAGATTTTATTAAAGCATAGAATTGTTCATAGTATTATTTTATTATCCTTTAATGTCCATGGAATCAGTAGATGAGCCTGCTTCTATTCTGATATTGGTAATTTATCTTTTCTCTTTTTTCTGATTAGTCTGCCTAAATCTTTATTAGTTTTATTAATCTTTTTTAAAAAAACAATTTCATTGATTTTCTCTATTGTTTTCATGTTTTCAATTTCTTTGATTTCTGCTCTAATTTCTATTATTTCTTTTCTTCTGCTTGCTTTAGGCTAAAATTGCTCTTCTTTCTCTGGTTTCCTAAGGTGGAAACTTAGATTATTAATTTTAGATCTTTTTTCTTTTCTAATCAATGAATTCAGTGCTATAAATGTTCTTGCTTTCACTGCATTCCCAAACTTTTGATAAATTGTGTTTTACTTGTTTTTTAATTCAAAATATTTTAAGGTTTCTCTTGATAATTTTTGACCCATGTGTTATTTAGAAGTGTACTGTTTAATCTTTACATATGTGGACATTTTCCAGCATCTTTTTGTTATTTACTTTTAGTTTGATTTCACTGTGTCCTAAGAACATACTTGGCATAATTTCTATTTTCTTACATTTGTTAAGGTGTGTCTTATGGCCCAGGACATGGTGTATCTTTGTGAACATCACATTTAAGCTGGAGAAAAATGTGCAGTCTACTGTTTATGGATGGAGTATTTTAGAAATGTCAATGAGATCAAGGTGATTGATTGATAGTGCCATTCAGGTCAAGTTGATTGATAGTGCCATTCAGGGCAACTATATCCTGACTGATTTTCTGTCTGCTTGATCTATCAAGTCCTGAAACAGGTGTGTTGAAGTCTCCAACTACAAGAGTGGATTTTGTCCATTTCTCCTTGAATTACATCAGTTTTTTACCTCACATATTTTGCTGTTCTTTTGTTCAAAATTAATAAACCTATTTTAACTTCCTATTGATTACTGTTAGCGAGGTCCATCTTTCTTCATCCCTTTGCTCTTAACATAGCTGAGTCGTTACATTTAAAGGGAAAGTTTTCTTATAGAACACATGTAGTTAAATCTTATTTTTTTAATCCAATCTGACATTCTTTTAATTGATATATTTAGATAATTCACATGTAAACTGATTATTTACATAGTTGGATTAATATCTACTATATTTGTCTAGCTATATTGTTTTCTTTTTTTTTTTTTTTTTTTTTTTTTTTTGAGACGGAGTCTCGCTCTGTCGCCCAGGCTGGAGTGCAGTGGCGCGATCTCGGCTCACTGCAAGCTCCGCCTCCCGGGTTCACGCCATTCTCCTGCCTCAGCCTCCCGAGTAGCTGGGACTACAGGCGCCCACAACCGCGCCCGGCTAATTTTTTGTATTTTTAGTAGAGACGGGGTTTCACCGTGGTCTCGATCTCCTGACCTTGTGATCCGCCCGCCTCGGCCTCCCAAAGCGCTGGGATTACAGGCGTGAGCCACCGCGCCCGGCCTGTTTTCTATTTTTTGCCTTTGTTCTTTGTTATATTTTTCCTCTCTTTTTTTTTTTTACCTATTCTGGTTGTAATGAGCAGTTTATGGGATTTTGTATTTTACTTTCTCTCAAAATGTCAAGTATGCTTCTTTATTAAATTTTTAGTGGTTGTTCTAGAGTTCGCAGCATGCATTTTAAAATAATCTAAGTGTATCTTCAAAAAACACTATAGCACTTCACATGTAGTGCCAATACCTTTTCATAAAGTATTCCCAACCCTTCTTTCCCATCCCTTATGATATAGCTGTCATTAATTTCCTATATTCACATTGTATAATTGCCCAATGCATTATTACATCAATTAAAAATAAGAAAAATAAAACATTTTATTTTACTTTCATTTATTTCTTCTCCAGTACTTGTCCTTTCTTTATGTTGATCTGAGTTTCTGACCTGATGAATTTCTTTGAACATTTCTTCAGAACATGTTGTGGGTGACAAATTCCCTTAGCTTTTATGTGTGTGAGAAGCTCTATTTTTCCTTCTCTTTTGATGGATAATTTCACTGGCTGTATAATTTCAAGCTGGTAAGGTTTTTTCCTTTCAACACTTCAAATATTTCACTCAACAATCTTTTTGCTTTTTTGGTTTCTAAGAAGTCCACTAAAATTCTAATCCTTGTTCCTCTGTAGGTAAGATTCCCCTCCACCCCAGCTCTTAGGGTTTTTTTTAGAGACTGTCTCTTTATCTTTGGTTTTCTATAGTTTGAATATAATATGCCTAGATGTAGAATTCTTGGTAATTATCCTTTGGTATTCTGAGCTGTCTGGAACTGTGGTTTAGTTCTGTCATTAATTTGAAAAAGTACTCAGCCACTTTTACTTCAAATATCTCTTCAGCTCTATTCTATCTTTCTTCTCCTTCTGGTATTCCAATTACACTAAGTCACTTCTTTTGTAATTATCCTGTCAGAGGCATTGGAACCAGAACAACTCCCAACTTGAATAGGAGCCGGGTAAAATGAGGCTGAGACCTACTGGGCTGCATTCCCAGACGGTTAAGGCATTCTAAGTCACAGAATGAGATAGAAGGTCAGCACAAGATACAAGTCACAAAGACCTTGCTGATAAAACAGGTTGCAGGAAAGAAGCCAGCTGAGGCCAGATGTGGTGGATCACGCGTGTAATCCCAGTACTTTGGGAGGCTGAGGTGGGTGGATCACGAGGTCAGGAGTTCAAGATCAGCCTGGCCAAGGTGGTGAAACTCTATCTCTACTAAAAATACAAAAATTAGCCGGACATGGTGACACATGCCTGTAATCCCAGTCACTTGGGAAGCTGAGGCAGGAGAATGGCTTGAACCTGGGAGGCGGAGGTTGCAGTGAGCTGAGATCGCACCAGTGCACTCCAGTCTGGGCAACAGAGCAAGGCTCTGTTTCAAAAACAAAGAAAAAAAAGAAGCCGGCGGAATCCCACCAAAACCAAGATGGCCATGAGGGTGAGCTCTGGTCGTCCTGACTGCCACACCCCCATTCCCACGAGCACCGTGACAGTTTACAAATGTCATGGCAACATTAGGAAGTTACCCTATACAATCTAGAAAGGGGAGGCTTGAATAATCCACTCCTTGTTTAGCATATCATCAAGAAATAACCATAAAAGTGGGCAAGCACCAGCCCTGGGGCTGCTCTGTCTATGGAGTAGCCATTCTTTTGTTCCTTTACTTTCCTAATAAACTTGCTTTCACTTTACTGTACGAACTTGCCCTGAATTCTTCCTTGTGCAAGATCCAAGAACCCTCTTTTGGGGTCTGGACTGAGACCCCTTTCCTGTAACAATCCCATACTTAGTCTGTTCTTTTATTAGTTAAATTTTTTCTCTCTTTGCATTTTTGTCTGAGATGTTTCTATCCATCTATCTTCAAGCTTACGATTTTTTCCCAGTCATGTCCAGTGTACTGATAAACCCATCAAAGGCATTATTATTTTTATATATATATATATTTTTATATATATATATTTATATTTATATTTATATTTATATATATATATTTTTTTTACTTTTTGAGACAGAATTTCACTCTGTTGCCCAGGCTGGAGTGCAGTGGTGCAATCACTGCAGCCTCGACCTCCCAGGCTCAAGAAATCGTCCTGCCTCAGCCTCCGAGTACTTGGGACTACAGGCACATACCACCATGCTTGGCTAATTTTTGTATTTTTTGTAGAGATGAAGCCTTGCCATGTTGCCCAGGCTGGTCTCAGACTCCTGGGCTCAAGTGATCCATCCATCTCAGCCTCCCAAAGTGCTGAGATGACAGGTGTGATCCACTGTTCCCAGAAAGCATTCATCATTTATGCTACTGTATTTTTATTTAATTTCTAGTGTTTTCTTTTATTTTTTTTTTCTTTTTCTTTTTTCTTTTTCTTTTTCTTTTTTTTTGAGACAGAGCCTTGTTCTGTCACCCAGGCTGGAGTGCAGTGGTGTAGTCTCGGCTCACTGCAACCTCTGCCTCCCGGGTTCAAGGGGTTCTCCTGCCTCAGCCTCCCGAGGAGCTCGGACAACAGGTGTGTGCCACCATGACCAATTAATTTTTTGTGGGTTTCACCATGTTAGCCAGGATGGTCTCGATCTCCTGACCTTGTGATCCACCCTCCTCGGTCTCCCAAAGTGCTGGGATTACAGGCGCAAGCCACTGCACCCAGCACATTTTTAGTGTTTTCTTTTGATTCTTTGAGTTTCCATCTCTGAGCTTACATTAACTCTATGCCCTTGCAGTAGAATCCTGCACATATTAATCACAGTCATTTTAAATTCCCCGTCTGATCATTCCAACATTTGTATCATATCCAGATCTGGTTCTGATGCTTGTTCATTTCTTCAGACTTTGCTTTTTCTTGCCTTTTAGCATAGCTTATAACATTTTTTGAAAGCCAAACATGATGTAATTGAGTAATAGAAACTGATGTAAATAGCCCGTTAGTGTGAGGTTTATGTTAATCTGGCTGGAAGCTAGGCCATGTTTAACGTTTTCTGTATGCTGGGGTTTAGAAACCAATACCCCAAAATAGGGCATTTGGACATGCTGAGCCGAAGAAGCTTCAAGGGCTCTCTGACCTCCGTCATCACTTTCTCTGCCACATTAAGTTGAAGTTCCTTATCTGCCTGTCTACTGTAGAAAATAAGTCCAACATCAAAAAAAAAAAAAAAAAAAAAAAGAAAAGAAAATAAGTCCAACAATGTAAGCACACCTGAACAGACATGTTACAAGGACAATGACTGTCTCAGACTTCCGAATCCATTCATTCTTCCTAACAATCCTCTCAAGAGAATTCCTCTTCTGCCTGCTACCATAGCCTGTTTGATCAGGATCCAAGCCCCCATTCTTTCGGTAATCTCAAGATGGTATACGAGCTTTTGTGCTTCACTGGGAGGTTGGGTCTTCATTCCGAAGGCTCCCACATATACACATTTAATAAATCTGTGTGCCTCTTCTCCCATTAATCAATCGGCCTCATGTCAGTGATGTTTTCAGCCAGACTTTAAGGGGCCAAGGGCCTTGCTTCAAATTCCTATTGTCCTTATTTTTGTCTCCTCCTTAGAAAGAATTTGTGTCTTCAACTGTTTCAGCTGTAACACACTGTTCTGAATTACACTGGAGCCCTTTTGGAATGGTGGTGGAGGAAACCAGAAGAATTTCACACCAAAATATGTTGCCCCAGTACGATGGGTATTTTGAATTAAGGCTCAGAGACCAGCAGACGCTGGAAGGGGTTTTTTCTTAGCTACATAAAAACTGGACCCACCAAGGAGAACAATTGCTTCCCATCCCCTCCCTGAAATCTCAATGTCTATGACAGAGAAGAAGGCTGAGGAATGAAACCACACCAGGATGGACCTTTTCATGAGATTTCTGTCTCTCAGGGTCATTCACATTCCAAAGAGAATCATTTACAGATTAACTTCTGATCCCCAGGTCCACTCATTCTCCGTAATAATAATTTATTGATCCTCAAAAGAGATACCATGGTTTTTCAAATTAGATTTAGAAAAAATAAGAAAGAATACCTACATTTCCCCTTTGCCCCCTCCCCTATGAAGAAAGTTATATAAACATCTGGATTCCATTGGGTTATTGGGTGATCATTCTCCTGCAAGTCCCCCATGCTACGCACAGTACAATGAATTTGGTGTCTTTGTCTCCGATTCATCCGCCTTTTGTCAGCTGATTGTCAGCAAACCTTCAGAGAGCAAAGAGGAAGTTTTTCTTCGTTCTCTACAGTGACAAAGTGTAGAGGAGAGGAAGTCATCTATAATCACATGATTAAATCATAGTCTTTTTTCTTTTTTTTTTTTTTTTTTTGAGACAGTGTCTCACTCTTTCACCCAGGCTGGAGTGCAGTGGTGTGATCTTGGCTCACTGCAACCTCTGCTTCTTGGGTTCAAGCAATTCTCTTGCCTCAGCCTCCTGAGTAGCTGGGATTACAGGCGCACGCCACCATGCCTGGCTGATTTTTGTATTTTTAGTAGAGATGGGGTTTCACCATGTTGGTCAGACTGGTCTCGAACTCCTGACCTCGTGATCCACCCGCCTCAGCCTCCCAAAGTGCTGGGATGACAGGCGTGAGCTACCGCACCCGGCCAAATCAGTCTTGTCGTGGGCCTGGGTCCCTGGGCTGTGACATTGGCAGGTGTTTCTCAACTTTCCCACCACCACTTCCACCTCAGGTGAGATGAGGAGCTGGCGTAGGAGAAATGCCTTTCCTGCACATGGGTTAAAGCTCCGGGAATCTTGGAGAGTGGATTTTGTTGTGTAAAATGTTCTTTTCACTGTGGTCACCCTTCCCCTCCTGCCAGAGCCATGAGACCGCCTTTGTTGGCTCTTTGTTTTTTCTTCACCGTGAGAACCTGGTGATTTCCTGGCGGTAAAAGCGGTACAGTGCGAGGAGGGCCGAAGACTGCCTCCCCCAGGAGCTTCCCACTTTCACACTCGTCCACTCAGCATCTGGCAATCCATCAAAATTACACATCCTTTACGCGTCCCTGCCAGTTTGAACAAAGTCAACTCAAGCCCCCGGGGAGTTTATGGCTCCAGGGGCTTCTGCTCGGGGAAAACACATCTGGGTTGTGACTGTGGATGCAACTGTCTCCCCAGATCTCATGGCGGGGTTTGCCTTGATACCTCAGCTATCTGAGGAGCCCGTGAAAAGGTGCTGATTTTCAGTTTGTTCAGCGTTTTCTTATTGTAAAAAGCAAAATCGTGACGTCCAAGCTCTCTAAATGTTGGAGCTGAAACCAGAAGTCCCTTTCCGCACTTTAAAAGCTGCCATTCCACTATCTTCTGGCCTCCATTATTTCTGATAAGTCACGTCATTTCAATTTGCATGTAATATAAATGTAAATTTTACAGAGAAAATGTAAATTCATTTTTCTCTGGCTACTTTCAAAAGTTTTTCATCTGTAGTTATCAGCAGTTTGACTTTAATGTGCTCAGGTAGGGCCTTCTTTGTATATTTGGATGGAGCAGGGGAGCTGGGAAAAATAAGGGAATTTTCTGAACTGGAATATGTAGATTTGTGTGTTTCATCAAATTTTAGAAAATCCAGTCACTATTTGTTAAATTTTTTTTTTTTTTTTTTTTTTTTGCTTCATTATATCTGTCTTCTCCTTTTGGAACCACAATTACATGTATCTTAGGTCTTTTTGGATATCATCCTACAGTTTACTGAGGCTCTGTTCATTTTTGTCTAGTCTTTTTTTTCTATGATATTCAGATTAGATGGTTTTTATTCATCTTTATTCAGGTTCACTGACTCTTTTCTCCTTTCACCTTCATTTTGAAACTCCTTTTTGTGTGTTTTTAATGATGTTCAATCTTGTGTCATGTTTATGAGATTCGTTTGGAAGATGAGTTGTATTTTAGTCATAGAGGAGAAATCTGGCTGACATCACTGTAACTGAACAATCAAACAATGTCACCTTAATTGAATGATGGAATGTTAACATCACCTATAACGGGACTAGCAGACATTGGGTTCCCCTTACCCCACCCCACCACCATGAAATACAATAAATGGGAAGTAAACAATATAATCTAGGTACTATTCCTGTCAAAAATGTTTAACATACATCCTGAGGAAATAATCAGAAATATTCAAGTTCTGTAAATCAGAAATATTCAAATTCTCTAGACTTCTCAAAAATGTCAGTGTCATAAAAAACCGAAAAAGAAGTCAGGAGGACTGTTCTAGATTAAAAGATACTAAAGAGACTTGGCAACTAAATGCAACGTGTGATCCTTGATTGTATCCTAGATATTTTAAAAATTCATCTTCAATGGACTTAGGAAAACTTTAACATGGACTACCTATCTAATAATAGTTTTGTATCAATGTTCTGCTTTCCCAAAGTAATACTAGGATTATGTTTGTATAGGAGAATGTCCTATTTTTAGGCAATAAATAGTATTTAAGGATGAAGAATCATGATGTCTGCAACATACTCTCAAATAGTTAAATAAAATTAGCATATATATGCATATATATACACATTTTAATACATAATGAATATATGTGTGTGTTCGTGTGTATCTCTCTGTGTGTGTCTGGGTGGAGGAGAGAGGAAAAAGAATTTGAATGTAGCAAAACATTAAAATTGGTGGATCTAGCTAAAGAATATATGAATATTTATCATACTATTCTTAATTTTTATTGAAGTATCACATACTTACAGAAAAGTATGCAGGTCATAAGTGCCCATTATGGAGCTGTTCTTGAGATTTTTCTGGAGGATTGAAATTTTTTAAATAAAATTTTGGGGAAAAGAAAACTGGTCACAGACTAGGTTCTATACACTGTCAGTTAGTCACACATGCCTAGGCGAGCAGACTCCGAAACTAATGTCACCGCTACCAGGTATCTCCTCTACTTGGAGCAGATAGCTGAGGTCGTGGTAAACTTCTTAGGATTAAATTTTATGCCTTTCTAGCACTTGCCACAGCCTCAAACTCTCTAGTGCCTAACACAACAAAACATCACAGCTCTCCTGTATCTTGTGAGACCTTCCTACTGTGGACAGAATTCTCCTTGGGAGTGGGAAAAGGTTAAACCTACATTCATTCACAAGCTTGAAGATTTTCCAAACCAAGTATAAGCATGTCCCTCCTCCATCCCACTGCCCTCTTCTGGAAAGAGACTAGTGAACTTGCAGAGGTCAAGAAGCCTCCTGAGAGAAAGAGTTCACAAGCAATCCTGACTCCTTCCTTTTGAAGATTCACACTATTAGAAGCTCTCTAATGGGCTGAGATGATTGAGTCTGGGGTGATCTGGCAGGAAAGAAGTCCAAGTAGACCCTCCCCCAAAGCTCCCCATGGGCCAGGAGCAGTGTTTGGATGTGGAGTCAGAGGACAAAAGAAACTTATCCTTCCCTAAGGGTGAATTCCCTAACCCAACCAGTTAATGAGAAAGACTGGCGGGGGAGCCTTGGTTCTTTCCTTCTTCAGCCCACAACAAGTCCCTTCAGACTGAGAGAGCACAAGAATTCTTAGATAAACAAGGTGGGACATCTCAAGAGGGACAAACTTCCTGTGAGTTTGGCTGTGGGGGTGGCTAAAGTGATTAGTCTGAACATTACAAACAGATGTAGTCGTATGTGTCTTCCAAGCTAGCAAAGCAAGTTTTTGTGTTGCAAGGGTCAAAGGCATTTTCAAAGTCAAAGAAATGTTATCAATTTATTCCCCACCTGCAAATCATACATCCCACACTGAAGGAGATATGTTCAAATTCTCACTGCCCACTTCTCCCTGCCTACTCAGTCTCTCCACACTCCTTCTTCCTCCCAAGTGGAGAGGCAGCAGCCAGTGCTGATGGGGAGCCAGGGAACGAGGCAGGGGGATGAGTCTCAAAGAACTTTTGTTACTGTAGGTAGTCAGACATGAGCAGGGCAGGAAAGGGCTCCCCACCCCGACCAGGAATGTCAGGCGACCATCAGGTGATGGTCGGGCGGTTGTTAACTGTCTCTTTAAAATATTAATAATAATTGGTCGCAGCCAGCACTAGGGAAAGGCAGTCTCCCGATAGATAGAAACACCTGAAACGGGCCATCAGCAGCTTCCCAGTGAGATCTCAGGAGCTTGGCAAGTGGGCTGAAGCATGCGCACTAAGAGGCACAATGGCGGAGTTTAACTGGTGGCATATGACCTTCCTCTAGGAATGCGAGACTGGTAAGGGAAAAACGCCTCAAGTGAGCATGCGCACGACCTCAGTAAACACCGCGCCTGCGGCCCCTCTCAAGTGCTGGCAGGCCACTGTGTCTGCGGGCAGCCCGCCCCAAGGGAAGCATCCGGGCAGATGGGTTGCGACCACCCGGAAGTGTGCCAACAGATAAGATCCCGAGTCAAAGGTCAAACTGTGCACTTGATCTCTCGAGTCACCCTCCTGGCTCTCTTCCGAGTGTACTGTACTTCCTTTCACTCCTCTCCAAAGCTTTTGAATACACTTTCACTTCCGCTCTGAAACTTGCCTCGGTCTCTCACTCTGCCTTATGTCCCTTGGTCAATTTTTCTCTTCCAGGGCTGCAAGAATTGAGGTTGCTGCAGGTCCATACAGAGTCGCTGCTGCGAACATACTTTGGTGCCGTGTGACTCAGATCCATTCCCCAGCGGTCACACCGTGAACTTTGCTTTAGTCTCGTGGCTTCTCCCTTCCCCTGCCTTTACTCCCATTCAAGGAAGTAATAGTCGGGCTCAATCACCACACAGAAGGTTTTGGCTCTAAAAAAAATTTTTGTTCTGGCTTCAAATAAGCCTGAACTCTTTTTTTCTAAAGTGATCCAAGAGTAAGGATTATGTTTCTCAGAATGCACTGGGTTTTGTATGAGGTCTCTGAGCCAGGACACACCTTTTAAGTGAAATCACACAATCTCAAAGTGTGTTTGTATAGCCCAGTTTCATCTGGAAAAGCCAATACTGCTACACAAGATTTTTTTTTTTTAATTCCAAAGCAGTGAAGTAGTTGGAGCTCAGTAGCCCAGAGATGTGAATTATGCTCTCAACTTCATTATTTTAATGTTTAATTTGAGCACTTTTTTCTTTTGAGACAGAGTCTCACTCTGTCACGCAGGCCTTCACTTCCCAGGCTCAAACAATCCTCCCATCTCAACCTGAGGAGTAGCTGGGACTATGGCCATGTGCCCCAACACCCAGATAATATTTTAATTTTTTTGTAGAGACAAGGCCTCACTGTGTTGCCCAAGTTGGTCTGGAACTCCTGGGCTCAAGTGATCCTCTCATCTCGGCCTTTCAAAGTGCTAGAAATACATGTGTGAGCCGGTGCGCCCAGCCTCAAGCATCTTCATTATGATATGTGTAAATATGTATCTATTTCAGCAAAGAAGAGAACTCATCCAACAGCCCATACCACACAAAGCAAAAATCATGTAATTTTGCTTTTGGCAACATCACTATTGCATTGACTGGAGAGGGCTTGGCACTTCCCATGGAAAGGATGGCAATTTAAAGTAAAATGTTAATGAAAACTTGATCCACTTGTGTTGGAGCCAAGTAGCAAAAGAGGCACTGGAGTTTCCCCTGTCCTGCTGCTAACATCATGGTCTCAAGTCCAGAAACAGTATCTAGAAACACATTTTGACATCCGGCCTGATGTCTTCCTGTAGCATGGCTGGCACCATAAATGCAGAAGAACATCCAGAGGCAGGTCCCTTTACTAACAGCTGTGCCCGCGTTTCAACAGCCACTGGACTGCATTTGTGGAGAGAATCCTGCGGCCAAAATCTCTTTGTGGTAGACAAAAGCACCGAGAGCTTGTTGTGTCGAAATCAGGAAGGATTAAGTCTTGAAAAGACCCCACGGAATCCTTCACAACCATCCTCAGCGAAGGGATATTTGGACTGTGCCCTTGGGTGATTTAGGAAGGGTGAGTAAGAATAATTTGCAGACAGACCAACCACTAACTCTATAGCCTCTTTCTAGAGGAGGTGAAAAAGGCTTCCATTAAAATCCTGTATTTCACATTCTCTAAATATTTGAGCTTCCTGACAGACATTCTTCTCGGAGCTGGGGAGGAAGCTTGACTCAGCTCAGCTTTGTAGGCCCATGAAGTCCCGAGGCACACACCAATGACAGGATACACTTGTGCAGTGTCCCAGGGTCAGGAGAGTTGGAGCAGGTCCAGCTCCTCCACAGCTTGGGGCATGTGGGCAGGGAGCAGAGAGGAAAAGAGTGGGGAAAGCTGGACAAGGACTAATTGAAAGCCAAGGTCGTTACTCTGATTCAGTCATTCCTTCCTGGAAAGAGAGCGGTTTTGTGCTTAACCTCGTGGCCTAAGGTTTCCAGGATATTGCTGGCTCCTGGATCTCTCTGGGGCAGCTTATTTACCAGGCTTCTAGGCCCAGGGACAGAAGGATGTGAGAGGAAATTACTCAAATGGGACACAAAGAGAAACCAAAGGCAAAGCAAACGCTTTTAAAAATGCTGCTCACAGATCCTTCCAGTAGAAATTGTGATCAGTTAAACAGATGCCACATTTTTATTACCCACTACAACTTTAAAGTGTATTTCATGGAGTTTCAGACAATTTAATTTTTTTCCAAAAAGAGTGTCATTTGGAGAATGCCCAAAGGGAGAAAAGCAAATTCATAACTTCTAAAAAACTCAGTTTAACCTTTTGCAAGCCCATCTCTGAATATGCCCAAATGTATGCAAGATCTTCCTTAAAGTTTTCCAGAGTGAGAGGACAAAGTGCCTGTCTACCAGGACAGCCTTCCCAGTTTCCTCCCACACGGTGTTGGCTGGAGCACGTCAAAGCAGACGGTGTTTTAACGTAGCGAGCGCTTTGCCATTCCTTGGCATGCGGTCAGTGACCTGAGAAGCAGAGTCCACACAGATGCAAGTGAGGGTGCCAGGAATGGGAAGAGTGACCTGGAGGACCTCTGTGATGTATTCAATAAAACCAAGGTGAGCAGGGTCTCAGAGAAAGATGGTGGTGTCTCATGGAGGTCTTTCTAAAGAAAAGACCCAATGAATCTCTGAAGATCTCCCTTGGGGACAATGAGGCAGATTTGTACCTTAACCCCAGAGGGCCAAAGTAGGAACAAAAGGGAAACAGGATTTAGCTCCATACAAGGAAGAACATTTTAACTGGATGCCCCAGGAGGCAGTGAACCCCCCTGACCTTGGGCTCCCTCTAGCACGCCCCAGGTGCCGGGAAATCTGTGGAAGGGACTCTTGTGTTGTGTAGACGGCAGAACCAGCCTAGAGTGTCTGCAGTCAGTATTGACTCAGAGAAAGGCAGAGCAGTAAAGGAATATTTCCGCAAGGAAGGAGGCCTTCTGGTATCAGCATTTCGAATTCCCAGCAAAGGCACATTCTGAAAAGGTCATTGCACATAAGCACTGGAACTTCTGAGGGTAGGGCCTTAACTCATTCATTTTTGTGCTCCTCTGTAATAAATGAATGAGTAAGTGAGTGAATGAAAATTGATCTGCTCTTCAAGGAGAGTGATGGGATACTATGTACCCCAAGCCCAGGGGACAAGCTGAGGAGCAGTGCGGGAAGGCTAAGAAAGTATGTTGGGGCAAGATTATGAAGACCCTTAAGTGATAGATGGAAGAATTTGCATTTAATACGGCAAAGTAAGCCTCGGCCTATGCCCCAGCCTAAATGTAGGAAACGGTCGGCTCACACTCCCAAACCTCCCTAGCCCACAGCTCCAATATCCTCTTGCTCACACCCCAAGTCTCCCCCACCTCACATGCTAAATCACCCAAGGGCACACTCCAAATATCCCCTCGCTGAGGATGGTTGTGAAGGATTCCGTGGGGTCTTGTCCAGGATCTTCTCCCCTGAGGCCTTAAGCCAGTAAGGAAAGGGCAAACCCTGCTGTCCCAAGAGCACTCGCTGTGAGTAGGAGAAGGAGCAAAGATAAAACCTTCAACCTCTGAGGAGGGGCAGAGACCACCCTGGCTGGATCCAGCTGATTAGCGGTCTTTTGTCGGGTGGGTGGTGGGGAGGGGACAGAAAACTCTCTTGGGCACAAGAACAGCGTAAAATACACGGCAGTTTGGCTGCCACAAGGAAGAGGGGCAGGATTACTGAGAAAGCTCCAACCTCCAAATCAAGAGACAAACAAGGCCTGCCTAAGACTGAGGCTGAATCCGGACACCAGGACACACCCCTGTCCTTGTCACCATCCTGTTGGTCAGGCTGAGGCACTGAACAACAAGCAGAATCTCCTGTTGGCCTGTTTCCTGCAGAACCAGAGATGATCGGGAATGCTGAATTCTCTGGGTCATCGACTTTCAAGCCTCAAAAGCCGTGTGTGAGTCAGGGACCCTAAAGAGCTCCCCCATCTATTTGAATTTCAGGCCTACAGACATCATCGGTGCTGCAATGAGAGGAGCTGGGAGGAGGGCACTGACATCATCGGTGCTGCAATGAGAGGGGCTGGGAGGAGGGTGTTGACATCAACACATCAAATGAATATGTCAGTCTACAGTTCAATAACAATGGACGAAAACATGGGCAAAGGACATGAATAGAAGTCCAAACAAAGGACCAATCAACACATGAAAAGATGTTCAAGCTCACTCCTAACTAAAGAACTACAAACTAAACAAGCCAACACCATTTTCATCTTTCTGATGGGCAAAGATGGAAAACTCTGATATCACGTTGTGTTGACAACGGCATGAGGAAGCAGACTTCAGAGGCAGAGACTCTTAGTGTGAGTTTGAACTAGTGCAGTCTTTTGAGATGGCAATTTCACACCTATCAAAATGACCAAAGTGCCGTTTCACTCCTCCGCAGTTATCCAACAAATGCACATTGCTAGAGTCCAAAAGTTCATGGAAATGCAGTCAAGCGCCATACAACTATAAGTACATTTCAGTCAACAACAGACTGTCTACATGACAGGGGTCCAAAGAGATCATAATCCTGTATTTTTACTGTTCCCTTTCTATGTTTAGGCATGTTTAGATATGCTAAGACTTACCATTGCATTACAATTGCATGTGATATTCAGTACAGTAACATGCTGTACAGGTTTGTGGTGTAGGAGCAATAGGCAATACCAGACAGTCCAGGTGTCTAATAGGCTATACCATACTGGTTTGTGTAAGTACACTCGATGAACTTGCCTAACAATGCATTTCTCAGAACACATTCCCCTTGTTAAGTGATGCATCTATAAATCTAGAAATATCCATGGCTATTCATCACAGGCACCAACCTGATGAGTCTGTTTCCAAATTGCCAGTGGTATTAATGGAAGGCCCCAGCTTGCCCTAAATACATGGTCAGAGCCACTCTGCCCCAAGCCCAGCCCTGTGTGCAAAGTGACATGGAGTTTTGGTAAAAGTCCCCCTCCAGGACAGCTGGAAAAGGCAAAAGAAAGATCCTGTTTCCTGCATTCTGGAGATGCTTTCTTCTCAAAGGCAACCCCATCAGAGCGTAATCGCCTAGTAGGTTCACTTTGCCTGTGGCCTAGACAGAGCCAATTTATCAAGACAGGAAGATTGCAATAGAGAAAAAGTAATTCACACAGAGCCAGCTGCGTGGGAGACTGGAGTTTTATGATTGCTCAAATCAGTTTTCCAAGCACTTGGGGATCAGAGTTTCTAAGGATAATTTGGTAGGTAGGGGAAGGCCAGTGAGTTGGGAGTTCTGGTCAGTTGAGTTGGAGATGAAATCATAGGGAACTGAAGCTATCCTCTTGTGCTGAGTCAGTTGTTGGGTGGAGGCCACAAGACTAGATGAGCCAGTTTATCAGTCTCGGTGGTGACAGCTGATCCACTGAGTGCAGGATCTGCAAAATGTCTCAATCATTGATCTCAGGTTTTACAATAGTGATGTTATCCCCAACAGAAATTTGGGAAGGTTTAGAATCTTGTAGCCTCCAGCTGCAGGACTCCTAAACCATAATTTCTAATCTTGTGTCTAATTTGTTAGTCCTGCAAAAGCAGCTAGTCCCCAGGCAGAAAGGGGGTTTGTTTTGGGAAAGGGCTGTTACCATCTTTGTTTCAAAGCTAAACCATAAACTATGTTCCTCCCAAAGTTAGTTCAGCCCATGCCCCCAGAATGACCAAGGACAGCCTGGAGGTTAGAAGCAAGATGGAGCCAGTCAGGACGGGTCTCTTTCACTGTCATAATTGTCTCAGTTGTAATTTTTACAAAGGCAGTTTCAATCGTGCAACAGAAAAGTCAACAACAAAGTTCAATCTGACTTCAGGAAAATGTGAAGAATTATTTAGCCCAATGACCTCCAGACTAATAAGAAATCTTACCTTCCAACTAGCAGGTTTTGTTGGAGAAACCGAGTGGAACTACAGAAACTTCAGCCAGCTTCCCCTCTTACTTTTGCTGGGAGGAAACGGGAGACATAGGAGCTCTGACGAGTGCCTTGGGATGCTCTAAAACTGTAATTAAGTCAGCACTGAAAAATTTAAGTACCCAAAGGCTGTGTCTCCATAATAGAGCACTTCTCACAGCTAAATCTCAAACTGTAGCTTTGACTTAACAGAAGTTTTCACCTGAGGCAAAATTAATTGCTAAAAAGTTCTTTTCATTGTTTTAAATAAGATCATGCTAACTTCTTTTCCAGCAATCTGCAATTTCCACTGAAATTTTTTTAAAAAATCTTCTTTGGCGCTCTGTGCTTATAAACTAAATATTAGGCATCTCTAGCTTCTCATGATCTCACCTGGAGATCATACAAGTCAGGAAATGAAACAAATTACTCTCCTGACGAGAATAACAGGTACCCTCCAGGCCTTCGGACTGTAACTACACATGCAGACCAGTTTGGGATGAAGTGTCTAGATGTCCAGACAAGCAGCTAAACCAGATTTCTATCATTTGCTTATTTATTTCCCCAAGTTTTCTTATTTGCATAGACCTAACCTCAGATTTTTACACAGACTCAGAGAATACTATGAATCTTTAAATTCCTAATCATAAGTCCCAATCAATTTCCTTCACAAAAGAAACTTCAACCCTTGTACTTTCTGTGAAGCCAGGCGCCACGCTTAGACGAGAAGAGTAGCTGAGAACATGCATTTGTGCTGTTAACGAGCTGCTGTGACTTTGGACAAATTATTTTATTTCTTTGAACCTTGGTCACCTCATCTGTTATGTGAGTAATAACCATCTTACAAGTGCCCAACAGCAGCTTGAATTACATGAGATCATACAGCATAAAGCGGTGATCAAAGTTCCTGGAAGGTAATCAGGGGCTCAACCAATGTCAGCTGCCAGTGCAATTAGAGGAAGACCTGCCGCTGATGGCTTGTGCCTAGAGAAGTTGCTTCCATCTCTGTCCAATCAGGCCGTGGGGCCAGGTGATCTCCAAGGGCCCCTTCAGAGCTGATGGCTGAGGGGATGTTCGAGCCTCTGGCAGGATTAGCTAAGCAGGTGCTCCTAGCTCCCCACTTCTGGTTTCCATGGTAGGGGAATTTCTGTGAAAACACCAAAGGACTGCCCTTTCCATCTGGGCTGGCTGGGGATGTAGTGAGCTCTCCATCAATGAAGGCATGCGAGGAAACGCTTGACAACCACTTGCTGGGAATATAATAGAAAAGATTCAAACATCAACAAGGGTCAAACTGCAGATTGTGTGGGGAGCTGCTTCCAACCCAAGTCTCCTAAAATTCACATGCTCTAAACTCCCCAAGAGTCCGTCTTTGTCATTAGAACCAGTCACCTAGAAAAGCTGTGAGTCAGTCACTCTGTGCCTGTTGGTCCTTCCAGGCAAAGGTAATATGGCCAGACCCAAGCCAAATGGACCAGGTCAGAAGCTTTCCAAGCGAATCGTTGCCTGTGGCTGGTACACCCTGGAAAGGAACAGGTCAGATGCTTTCCAAAATGAATTACTGGCCGGGTGCGGTGGCTCACACCTGTAATCCCAGCACTTTGCGAGGCCAAGGCAGGTGGATCACCTGAGGTCAGGAGTTCGAGAACAGCCTGACCAACATGGAGAAACCCTGCCTTTGCTAAAAATACAAAATTAGAAGGATGCGGTGGCGCATGCCCGTACTCCAAGCTACTTGGGAGGCTGAGGCGGGAGAATCACTTGAACCCGGGAGGTGAAGGTTGCAGTGAGCCAAGAATGAGCTATTACACTCTAGCCTGGGCGACAAGAGTGAAACTCTGCCTCAAAAAAGAATTACCGCCTGTAGCTGGTACACCCTGGAATTCTTCACCCAGGAATCCAAAAGGAATTAAAGGCCTAGGATGGGGGCCTTGGGGAAAAGAGCCAGCAACCCGCATTGGTAGTGAGAGGCTGAGTGAAATAATGAAACAGTGAGATGTCAGGTAAAAGCCACCTGGAACTGGGTGTTTCGTTCACGAGAGTGACTCCATCTCCTCAGAATGTTAATGACACGTGGACTTCCTTATGTTATTGCCTAGTTTCTGTTAAGGAATGGAACACAGAGTTCTGGGAGAGAAGCAGGAAGACCCATTGCCAGAGGTGATGTCATCAGGTAGAACAAGACACAGCCTCCTTGGTCAAAGTGCCAGCACCAAGGCTGGCTGGAGCAATGGTTGGTGCCACCATCTAATTTTGCTTTGTTGACATGGCTTTGGGAAGGTATCAGCACCTATGGGTCTAGAACCTGTTCATGCCCACGCTGCTTCTATGCAGATGTTTTCTGGCTCTCTGTCCTCCAGGGCCTCCAAGCATTTTGCAAAATGCCCTTAATGAAATGATTTCTCACTGCAAGTATTTCCCAAGGTCGTCTCCTTTCTGCTGACAGGGCAGCAGGCCCAGGATGGCGAGGTGATGTGGTCAGGGTTGCACAGGCATCTCCTCAGCTGACGGCAGTGGAATTTTGAACATCAGAAACAGCAGAATAAATAACTGTACCGCCTTTAAAATAGATGGTCCTGGATTTAAATCCTGCCTACTCTCTGTGTGATCTTAGATGACTTACTTAACCTCTCTGTACCTCAGATTCTCTAACTGTCAAGTGGAGATGAAACTAGAAACCATTTCACAATATTTTGTGAGTATTAAGATGCGCAGTGCTTACAGCAGCAGTACCTGGGCATGGCAGACATGGGAACAGTGGCTGCTACCATCATGGTGCCCACATCATTCAGATGCCTGGCAGTGGCAGGGAAAAGAGTAGCTTTATAAGTGGGAAGGGAAAAGCGCCCTGTCCCTCAAAGGAGGTGTCACTCAAAGGCCAGCCCTGCCTCACCCTCCTGTGAGCCACCCATCTTCCACACTGGCTGCTCTCCTCTCCCCCATCAGACCTCAATAGGGTGGTTTGAGGCCAGCATCTGCCCAGAATGGGGCCATTCCAAAGCAAGCAAGAGGCGAGAGAAGCTGAAGAGGATCTTGGAGCCACTGGCCCCCTGGGAGGAGCAGCAGCGCAAGGCTTTCTATGCTGCTTCCCCTCTTGACAAATGTTCTTGGCTCCTCTGGCTGCTGCCTCTGCCAAGAGCCAGCCTTGGTCTGGGTTGTACATTTTCTCCTGAATAATGACCTAAGCACAGCCTTTCTAGGGATTAATAATGACCGCCGGGAGGGCTGACAGCCCAGAAAACATTGTGCATCATCTCGGCTCTGCTCTTCTCTGGGCAAGAAGATCTCTACCTCCTCTGGGAGATGAAAAGGGCTTTAAGACTACAGGGGCAGCACCTCTGTAACTGTCCTGTGCGGGCTCCCTGAATGCTGATGGGCTCACTGGGCCAGCTGGAGTCGCAGGGCTGAACCCCCAGTGACTACCCCAAGGTCAACTGGTGTTCCGTATGGGCAGGGCAACCAGGCTGGTACAGGGTGCTGGGTGCAGGGGAGGTGGAGGGGAGGGGGATGGGTGTGGGGGACAGGATTCCTGTTCTCAGAGGTAAGGCCGAAGGGGCTGATCAGACAAGGGCACAAGTAGCGTTGAGACAACCTAGGGAGTGAGAAGCACCGCTCAGAGAAGGGGGACACATTGCTTCTAACTGCAGAGGTCTCAGAAGTTTGTACAGAGGAGGTGGAAGGAATCTGGGCTGGGCAGAGCTGGAATCTGCTGGGATGGAGGGGGAGGACTGCAGGCGGCATGAGCGATGTGGCGGGAACATGCTGCGTAGGGAGGCACGGTCCAGGAGGGCTGGAGTGAAGGAGCCTGAAGGGGGTTTGTGTGCAATGGCGCTCAACTCCTAAAATGCCGAGCTAAGCACGGGCTTCTCTAGGAGGGAATAGGGAGAGGCTGGAAGGCTTGGGGCGGCCCTGGATTGGGGAGTGCAGGCCATCTGTTGCCTCCTGATGAGTTCAAGTATGTGCCTCCTTGTCTCTGTGACAGGCCTGGGTTACTGGGTGCCAGGACATCAGGCCTGATGGACCCCGCAGGGTGTGTACCCCCTGCACGACCCCCCAATGTCCTCGAGGGGCCCTGCCCACCCCCGACCTGATCCAGGCACTACAGGCTTTAGGGACAGCTGTGCCGGTGGCTCCCCAGAGGGCCAGAACAGGAAGACCCAGCCCCAGCTTTCCCCTTTCTCCCACATTAAAGGGAGTTGCAAGAAGCAGTTGAACATGAGGTCCCACTTGACAGACTGGTTTAACCAGGCCTCTTTAGCAGACAGTGGCCTTGTCAGCTCACAGGTTCCAATGACGGTTACCATGATGGCTCTGATCTGCAGCAGTGCCGCGCCGTCTCAAGTGCCTCCCTGGCGTCTCTGGGACTCCGGCACTCTGTGTCTGACCCCAGGGTCTGGGGTGAGGCACCCGCCTGTCAGGGGTCAGAGGATCTGCTCAGAGCAGAAGCTGCTCTGATGCTGGGTCAGCAGTTTTCCCTCCACATGGCATCCTCCGGTCACTGTCTGCAAAGGCAGCATCTAGATAGTGCTGGTCACTCTGGTCACTGCTCCTGGCCCTGCCTGCAGCCCCCATGGCCCATATTGCTGGCAGCCCACAAACAATCCCCGCTGCTGGCTCAGAGGGGCTCAGGCTGCAGGCACCACTTGAAAGTTGAATGTGGCTCAGACAGCAGCAGTCCTTGAAATGGCCCTGGGCCCTGGGCTCGAACTCAGGAGGGGAGGGGAGCGCGTTCTGGGGTCTGCAGTGGCCTGCTTGGGAGTGGGAATTCAGTCCAATCCATTTATTTCAACTTAAAGATTTGTTGAGTGCCTATAAGAACCAGGCCCTGTGCTGAGATTAGACATATCCAGAAGCAGATGTAGCCACAAAAAGGCCACCATTCCGAGTTCAGGGGGAAGACAGGGGCATAGCAGATATGACACGAGGCTTCCGCCACACCGTGTCTTCTGTCTGGATTACCCTTCCCTCATCTTTCCACCTAATTAACTTTCCCTACTCCTCCCCCAGCTTGCAGCTCAGTGTGACTTCCTTGGAAAAGTTTTCCCAGCCTTCCACGACCCAAGCAAATCCCCAGTTCTGTCCTCGGTTGGCCCCACATCCCACTCCTTGGCAGCACTGTCCCTCTTGCATTTGACAGTCGCCTGTATGATTCTTTCATTAATGCGTGTCTCCCCAGCTAGGCTGATGCAAGCTCCATGAGGACAGGACAAGGGCCCATTTCCCTCACCACTCTCTGTTGAGTGCTCGGCACAGTGCCTGGCCTAGGAAGAACCCCGTCAATATGTTTTGGGAAAACACACGAGAAAAAGCGTTTAGGACAAGGTCACTGCTAGAATTACGCAGATGGAAAGTTGAGAGCATTTGAAGAGCTGAGGTTGAGAGTGTAGAAAGGTGTCCTGGAGGAGCTTGGTAGAGGAGGAGGAGCTTGACTCTGGCACGTAGAGATGGGATAAGACAGGAAGAGCACACCACAGGACCTTGGAGGTCAGGAAGCAGAGGATGCACCTGGTGACTGGCAGGAGTTTGGTTTGTCTGGAGCGTAGGGACATGAATACACTGCGAAATGAGGTGACATGGGGTGACAAGCCTTGGATGGCAGGCTAGGAGCTGTGTTGTTAGGGGGCTGTGTGGGGCCATTGCTGGCTGGAGAGAGGCTGGACCCGGGAGGACCAGTTCGGAAGCCATGGCAGTTGGCCAGGCAGAAACCGGAGGCGGGGGCTGGGGCTGACGCTGAGAAGCAGTGGAGAAAGAGGCCATGGGCATTTGGCTGAGGAAACAGCTCTGGCTCGTCATCCATCCCTCAGCCAGAATGGGATGGGGAGCAGGGGGCAAGAGTCTACCCCCAGCTAGCTGTGTCCCTGGTGGAGCCTGAGTGGGCCAGAGCACCACTGCCCTCTGAATTCTTGCCCGGCTGGGCTGCAGTGAATTTCCTGCTCCCTCCTTGGCCTATGGGAAGACGAGGTGCTGGGAACCCCTGGACAGCAGGAGCACGTGGCCAGGTTGTGCGGGGTGTCCTCCACTCCCCTCCAGGCCTCCTCTCCACCCTTCTCCACCCGGCCGTGGGCTTTGGGAGGCCATTCCTTGGACTATATCAGCCTGGCTGACTTGCCTTCGAGTTCCATTGGGTTGAGCCATGTGGTATAATAAAAACTATATTAGGTCTCTGTCCTCAGTTTCTGGCACAGAGCTCCTAAAACCCTCGGCATTTCCTGCATGGCAGGAGTGTCTTCTGTTACTCAACACAGCCCCTTCCAACCATTCCGGAGTTCATGCTAATGAGATGATTCAGGGTGGGGCTCCGAGATGGCTTTAGGACGGGACTAGTCACCAGAAAAGATCAAACATGTAATTAAAGGGCGGGGCCTTCAGCCCCATCCCCTGACCTTTGGGGAGGGGAGAGGGGTTAGAGATTGGGTTATGAAACTCCTTAACAGCAATGTGGGGAGCTTCCGGGTTGGTGAACACACTGATGGGAAGACGATGTGCCCAGCCAGGGCCTGCGAGCTCTGGGCCACACCCCTCCTTCCACCAGCTCACTGCCCAGAGCATCTCTCCCATTCACCTGTCCCTGAGAAGCTGGTAAACATAAGTGAAGTATCTTCCTGAGTTCTGTCAGTCATTCTAGCAAATGGTTAACCCTAAGTGGGAAACCCCTGAATTTTCAGCCAAGGAGGACAGAAGTGTGGGTAGCCTGGGAACCTGGAACTCATCTGAAGTAGGGGCCATCTTATGAGACTGACCCCTTAACCCGTGGGGTCTGGGAATTACTGTCAGAATTGAATTGAACTATGGCTGGGCACGGTGGTTCACGCCTGTAATCCCAGCACTTTGGGGGCAGAGATGGGCAGATCAACTGAGGTCAAGAGTTTAAGACTAGCCTGGCCAACATGGTGAAATCTCGTCTCTACTTAAAAACACAAAAATTAGCTGGGTGTGGTGGTGCACATCTGTAGTCCCAGCTACTGAGGAAGCTGAGGCAGGAGAATTGCTTGAACCTGGGAGGCGGAGGTTGCAGTGAGCTGAGATCGTGCCACTGCACTCCAGCCTGGGTGACAAAGGAGGTTCCATTTAAAAAAAAAAAAAATTTGAATTGAACTATTATACACCCAGTTGGTGTCAGAGAATTGGGGAATTACACAACTCGAGGGGAAAAAAACCACACAAGCCATTGGGTAGGTCCAGCAGGAGGTCAGTGGCAGGAGGAAAGTAGGGAAGTAACTCCCTCAGCTTCCTCCTTCGGGTTACTGAAGATTAACTGTATCTCCGTACCAAAGACAGGACTTCTACCCAGTGGCTCTCCCACAGCTACAGCCTCCCACACTCTCCCACTCTCTCCCACAGCTACAGCCCTACCAGAATTCCCAGACCACCCTCCCACACCCTCCCATACTCTCCCACTCTCTCTCCCACACCCTCCCACTCTCTCCCACAGCTACAGCCCTATCAGAATTCCCAGACCACCCTCCCACACTCTCCCACTCTCTCCCACTCTCTCTCTCCCACACCCTCCCACTCTCTCCCACACTCTCCCACACTCTCCCACTCTCTCCCACACTCTCCCACACTCTCCCACACCCTCCCACTCTCTCCCACACTATCCCACACTCTGCCACTCTCTCCCACAGCTACAGCCCTACCAGAATTCCCAGACCACACCTCCCACACTCTCGCACTCTCTCCCACTCTCTCTCTCCCACACCCTCCCACTCTCTCTCACTCTCTCTCCCACACCCTCCCACTCTCTCCCACAGCTACAGCCCTACCAGAATTCCCAGACCACACCTCCCACACTCTCCCACTCTCTCCCACTCTCTCTCCCACACCCTCCCACTCTCTCCCACAGCTACAGCCCTATCAGAATTCCCAGACCACCCTCCCACACCCTCCCATACTCTCCCACTCTCTCCCACAGCTACAGCCCTGTCAGAATTCCCAGACCACCCTCCCACACTCTCCCACTCTCTCCCACACTCTCCCACACTCTCCCACTCTCTCCCACACTCTCCCACACTCTCCCACTCTCTCCCACACTCTATCTCACTCTCTCCCACACTCTCTCCCACACTCTCCCACACTCTCTGACTCTCTCCTACAGCTACAGCCTTATCAGAATTCCCAGACCACCCTCCCACACTCTCCCACTCTCTCCCACTCTCTCCCACACTCTTCCACTCTCTCCCACTCTCTCCCACACTCTATCTCACTCTCTCCCACACTCTCCCACTCTCTCCCACACTCTTCCACTCTCTCCCACTCTCTCCCACTCTCTCCCACACTCTTCCACTCTCTCCCACTCTCTCCCACTCTCTCCCACACTCTATCTCACTCTCTCCCACACTCTCTCCCACACTCTCCCACACTCTCTGACTCTCCTACAGCTACAGCCTTATCAGAATTCCCAGACCACCCTCCCACACTCTCCCACACTCTCCCACTCTCTCCCACACTCTCCCACACTCTCCCACTCTCTCCCACACTCTCCCACTCTCTCCCACACTCTCCCACACTCTCCCACTCTCTCCCACACTCTATCTCACTCTCTCCCACACTCTCCCACTCTCTCCCACACTCTCCCACTCTCTCCCACACTCTCCCACTCTCTCCCACACTCTATCTCACTCTCTCCCACACTCTCCCACACTCTCCCACACTCTCCCACTCTCTCCCACACTCTCCCACTCTCTCCCACAGCTACAGCCCTATCAGAATTCAGACCACCCTCCCACACTCTCCCACTCTCTCCCACAGCTACAGCCCTATCAGAATTCCCAGACCACACCTCCCACACTCTCCCACTCTCCCCCACTCTCTCCCACACTCTCCCATACTCTCCCACTCTCTCCCACTCTCTCCCACTCTCTTCCACTCTCTCCCACTCTCTCCCACTCTCTTCCACTCTCTCCCACTCTCTCCGACTCTCTCCCACTCTCTCCCACACCCTCCCACTCTCTCCCACACTCTCCCACACTCTTCCACAGCTACAGGCCTATCAGAATTCCCAGACCACCCCTCCCACACTTTGCCCCTCCTAACCCTGAGGAGCTTCACCATCCCATGATGATTTTTTTTTTTCTTTTTTCTTTTTTTTTCCAGATAGAGTCTCACTCTGTTGCCCAGGCTGGAGTGCAATGCAGTGGCGCAATCTTGGCTCACTGCAGCTTCTGCCTCCCAGGCTCAAACTGTTCTCCTGCCTGAGTCTCCCGAGCAGCTAGGGCTACAGGTACACACCACATGCCCAGCTAATTGTTGTATTTTTTTGTAGAGACGGGATTTTACCATTTTGTAGAGACGGGATTTCACTGGCCAGGCTGGTCTCAAACTCCTGGCCTGAAGTGATCCACCTGCCTCGGCCTCCCCAAGTATTGGGATTACAGGCGCGAGCCACTGCGCCCAGCTATTTATACATATTTCTCTCTCTACACCTCACTTTGGTTCATCCAGCTCTGTGCATCCACACTCCTGGCTTGGGTGCAGCCCTTGTGCTGATGGATTGGCAACCTTGGCACAAGGATACCCACGCTGATTCCCACTGGGGGCTGGAATCATTTTTTTATCCCCTTTCTTCATTCTGGGCTAGAACAGCAAGACTGGAAGAACTCTAGAAATTAGTTGTTAACCAATCCTTTCCTTTGGAAGGCTGAGAAATTGTAGCTGGGGAGGGGAATGGGCTGCTCAAGGTGACCCCCCCCCCCTCGGTGGAATGGGGTCTCCTGACCTAACTTCAGTCCTCGTTCCATTCCACCAGGAAGGCACTTACCAAGCTCTCATTAAATTGAGTTTTAACATCACTCAGGGTCTCTGGTCAATTTATTTTAGGCCTTTGTGCTCATTTCCATCTGAAGAAATAAATATATACCTACTTAATTTTACTTTTCTCATTTAAGTGTGCTACTGTTTTGAGAGCAACCAGGGAACAAAATTCTGACCCCATTAATGGGTCACATTTTGTTGGTCTTTATAGAGTTTCTTTTTTTTTTTTTTTTCTAACTTCCTTATACACTTTGCCTTATAATTTCACCATTTAGTTTTTACCTCGGGGAGGGCTTAGGGGCCTGGAAGATCTGTTCCCAATCATTAAAATCATTAAGATGATGAACAGCAGCCCCTTGATTCCCCAGTGGGCATATCAGGGTTTCAGGGTGGGGTGAGGTAGGCAGGAAAGTGGAGGAAGGAAGCGGAAGCGAAGAATCAAGGAGAAGAGAGGAGGGAAGGCATCTCTGAGCCGCCCCAGTGCTCTGTGCAACCCCTTTCAAAGCAGACAGCAGGTGCTAAAGGGCTGTGCGGGGCCTCACCTCCTGGCCTGAGGGGGCCCAGGGCTGCTGGGAGGAGTGGGAGAGCTCCTGGAGCTAGAGGAGCCACAGGAGACCATACATTCACCTCCTGGAACCCCGAACACTGCTGGGGAACACATGTGAGGACCCCAAGGCGGGTCTGAAAGGAAGGCGAGGACCCAACTTGGGGCCTGCTGAAAAGTCTGTCCTTCGTTCCCTCCTTCTCTCTCCCACTTTCTAGAATCTCTCATTCATCCAGTTTTTCATATGTTGGCTTCCCAGTCCTTCTCTCATCAATCACTTATTCCATTTATTTTAACTCCGTCTAAAGCCTTTATTTATCCCTCTTTTTCTCTTGACACTCATCTCTATTTGTGTGTCCACGGTGCTGAAAACTGAACGGATAACAAATTGCTTCGATTCGGGCCAGATCCTTCTGCTGAGCTCCTCGGCCTCTGAGGCTGCCTAGAGCAGCGCCTGTATCGACTCTGTTTGTTTTGTCTCACGGTCCCAGCGGCGCTTAATTTTTCATCATGCATTTCTGTCGTCTCCTCAGTTTCCCTGTAAGCATCTTCAGGAACAAGCCCATGGCCCCTGGAGCCCCTTCTCCTCACTGAGTCCCATCCTCAACCCTCCTGCCAGGCCCTGCAGCTGCTCAGGAAATGGGTGTGGGGAGATTAATGCCTCCTCACACCCCCTCGAAGGCTTCTGACCTTCACTGCACAGTGGAATGCTTTCGGCTGGGGTGGTGGCGCAGCCACGGGTGGTTTGAGTTGGCCTTACACTCAGTCACTTCCATCATCCATCCCAAATAAAAAAACACTAAGAAAAAAGAACACTCACTAGCAAATATCAGCTCGAGACAATCACCAGACTCTTACACCTCCTACCGCCATCTTTCTACCTGAGTCTTTCCTCCATAGAGACTGGCCCCTGGTCTGGGAAGATCTTTCCCTCCATTCTCTGACTATTTACACTATTTATGTGTTTGCCTCTGCTGAAAAAAAATCATCTTTCTTTTTTGAGTGATGATGTCCCCAGGCACTAAGCTAGGAGCTAGTGACAGGGAAGATGAGATGACTTCATAGACTTTGTCCTTGAGGAGAAAATGTCAAAGGAGAATGACAAGCATACAAGTAAAAGGAGAATGACACATACAATTAAATAGACATTCATCTTGAAAGGTATTTAATTTTATTTTTTATTCTTTTTTTTAAAGAGAAGAGTTCTATGTTGCCCAAGTTGGTCTCAAACTCCTGAGCTCAAGTGATCCTCCTGCCTCAGCCTCCCAAAGTGCTAGGATTACAGGCATGAGCCACCATGCCTGCCTTAAAATGTATTTTAGCAAGTACATACTGTGTGTCAGGCATCATTACAGGTGTTGGACCACAGCAGAGAACAACAGAAAAGTTCAATAATAGAACAGAACCCTGATAGGGTTTATAGTATTTACCCATTGATAGGGCTCATAGTATTTACCCATTGTTGCAGGTTAGGCTCTTCAAGGAAATGGACTCTGAGATTGGGGTTTAGTGTACAGGATGTTTCTCTTTTTAAAATTTATTTTTAAATTATTATTAATTTTTTTGGTAGAGACAAGGCCTCACTATGTTGCCCAGGTTGGTCTTGAACTTCTGGGCTTAAGCGATCCTCCTGCTTCAGCCTTCCAAAGTGCTGGGTTTAAAAGCATGAGCCACCACACCCAGCCAGCAGAATGTTTCTTAGGCAGTGCTCTTGGGAATACCTTTGGAGAGGAGGGGAAAACCAGATTGGGCAGAGGGGAAAGTCCAGCTGCAGAGCAAACCCAACAACAGAATTGGCCAATCCCACAAGGGCCTGGAACTAAAGTACTCCATATCAGACTTGTCCTTTTTGGGGTCAAAATGACGGATGATGTAGCCTTGGGCAAGGTCGCTCTTTGCAGTTAAGATGATTCCTGAACGGGCTGACAGTTGAAGGCTGTCAACAGAGAGCCCTCCCTGCAGCTGGTGCAATAAGTGCTTCATTACAGGGAGAATTGGGAGATGCACCACTGTGTCCATAGCATCCATAGCATGGAGGAAGGAGGGGATATTCAGAGGATGTTCTTGTACACCAATATCTGTATCTCCTTTTCTTGTTGGGATACTAGTAGACTGACTTTCCAAGAGCTCTTGCATCTAGTGGTGCTATGTGAATAGTTCTTGTCAACAGACACACCCTTACAGGCTTGTCCTAACAACGTCCATGAGCTTCTTCATGATCTCTTTTTCCTCACTTGCCAACCAGTTATCTGAATCCAGCAAAAAGGTTAGTGCCCTACCAGGTACCCACGCCACACAATGGAAGGAGCCTGGATCCCTGAGTGACAACATGGAGCAGAGCTCTCACTTCTCTCACTTCCACTCGAGTCAATCAACATTGCACTGTGACGTGAGGGGGAAAAAAACGTTTATTTTGTATTAATTGTTACGTTCCACTGAGACTTGGCAGCTGTTCGTTTCAGCAATTAGTTTTTTTTGACTGATATAATTATTTCTTGAAGTGGGGCACTTCATTACAAAAACTAAAATACGAAGGCTGAGCAAAAAGGAAAGAGATGTAGTGGGTTAGGTAACTGGAGATCCATGTTATACTCAGACAAAACATTTGGTAAAAACTATTGCTGTGATAACCTGGAAGTCAAAAACACATGCTCTGGGAGAGGAAGATGGAAACGAGTAAACAAGAATGTTACGCTATGTGTTGCTTGCTGTTGGCTGCATTCAGCAATATATTACAAGAAAAACAATAAGCTCAGGAAAGAACTGGTCAATTCACAAGAAGGAATGAGATAAAATGGAGAGAATCCGAAATTTGGGACATGCAGCAATGGGGAAAACATGACCTCTTCTAGAAAACTCTTTCCTCTTTGGCCTTTATTTTTCTACCTCCTCAGATAAAATTAATCTCTGTATTAGTGGAGATCTGCTAACCGTGGTAACAAACAATCCCCTGTGTTTAGTACAATGAAAGTTTCTCTCTCAGACACTGTTCGGTGTCTGAATTTTAAAAGGTTTTGAACAAGGAAGACCCAATGAATCTTTCTTCTCAGCTAAACACAGTGAATCACCCCTGAGGAAAACATCAACTCCTGGATTGTACCTTTCTACCCAAGCCTGATAGCCTCAACATAGCCATCATTATGTTAAGAAAGAATGGCATAAGGAAGCAAACAGAAAGAAGGCAGCATTGAGAATGATGACTCAGAAAAAAATGGGGGTATAATTAATGGCATGTTATGCAATCTGACTGGTATCCTTATAAGAAGAGGAAATTTGGCACAGAGAGTGGCTCAATGAACTTGCACACAGAGGCAGCCTTCTACAGGCCAAGGAGGGGGATCTCAGAAGAAACCAAAACAGGTTGGACACAGTGGCTCACGCCTGTAATCCCAGCACCTTGGGAGGTTGAGTTGGGTGGATCACCTGAGGTCAGGAGTTCAAGACTAGCCTGACCAATAGGGTGAAACCCCATCTCTACTAAAAATACAAAAATTAGCCAGGTTTGGTGGCGGGCACCTATAATCCCAGCTACTTGGGAGGCTGAGACAGGAGAATCACTTGAACCTGGGAGGGGGAGGTTACAGTGAGCCCAGATCATGCCACTGCAGTCCAGCCTGGGCAACAAAGAGTGAAACTCCGTCTCAAAAACAACAAAAACAACAAAAAAGAAACCAAACCTGCTGAGACCTTGATCTTGGACTTCCAGCCTCCAGAGCCGTGAGAATTGACAGGACACAAACAGATTAGAAGCCTCCTAAGTTGTTGAGAGAACCGTGTTGCCAACGAAGCCAGGAGACTGGATGTAAAGGGCTTTGACCATCCCAACACACCCGAAGTTCCTAAATTTGCAGCTAGATGCAGGGACTGGATGGGACTTTGCTTATCCTTCCCAGGGAGGAGAGCCAATGACAGGCTGTGGCAGAGACTGGTAAGTAAGGCTCCTACCCTGGGTTCATGCTACTGCGTGCATCAGTTTTCTAGGGCTGCCATAAAAATACACCACAGACTGGTCCCTTAAAAAATAGGCATTTATTTCCTCACAGCTCTGGAGGCTGGAAGTCCAAGATCAAGGTGTCAGCAGGTTTGGTTTCTTCTGAGACCCCACCTCCTTGGCTTGTAGATGACTCCTGTGTGCAAGTGCATTGAGCCACTCTGTGTGCCAAATTTCCTCTTCTTATGAGGACACCAGTGAGAATGGATAAGGGCCCGCCCCAACAGCCTCATTCTAACTTAATCCCCTCTTGAAATGGCTCTGTCTCTCTATGCAGCGACGTTCTGAAGTACTTAGGGCTAGGATTTTTAACATGTGAATTGAAAGGGACAAAATTCAGCCTTCACATCTAGGTAGGCCACATACTCCACTTCCAGCCTGGGCTCTTTCAAACCACCCATGACACCTTTCATGGTTGCTGCTTCCCTGCCTGTCATGCTGCTGCAGAAAATCCAGGATGAGGCCCTGAGGCTCTGGAAGACAGGCAGGCCATGCCAGGGAAGAAGCCTGGGTCCTGAGTGGATGTACACGGCAGTGCCTTCCCGCAACCCGCCCTGGACAGGGTCTGAGGCAGCAGCGTGCACTGAATGAAGCCCCTGAGACTTCAGGGTTGAATGTCATGGCAGTTGGTAGGTCCCCACTGATACAGACAGGTTTATTTTGGGCATCTTCACCAGGACTCAGCCAGGCTTGCGGTGTGTCAGGGCAGGGAACTGCGTATGTCGGCACCTGGCTTGCATTTTAATAAAAGTTATGACTGGAGTTGCATGGGCTTAAGAAAAAACTTTCAGACACTCAGTGAGAAAATCTGGTATGCATCTTCCCTAACAACATTCTCCAAGTAACAATTTTTTAAAAAAAGATAGAGGCCGGGCATGGCAGCTCACACCTGTAATCCCAGCACTTTGGGAGGCCAAGGCGGGCGGATCACGAAGTCAAGAGATCAAAACCATCCTGGCCAACATGGTGAAACCCTGTCTTTACTAAAAATACAAAAATTAGCCAGGCATGGTGGCGGGTGCCTGTAGTCCCAGCTACTCGGAAGGCTGAGGCAGGAGAATCACTTAAACCAGGGAGGTGGAGGTTACAGTGAGCCGAGATCATGCCACTGCACTCCGGCCTGGCAACAAAGCAAGACTCCATCTCAAAAAAAAAAAAAAAAAAAGAAACGAAAAGAAAGAGAAAGAAAAAAGAAAAGAAAAGAAAGAAAGAACAGCAGCCGTCCTTCCTGCTAGCTGTAGAGGAATCACGCTGAGTCTCTACATTGCTCCCAGTTCCAGACAGGCACCCTTGTGTGTCAAGAGAAAAATATCTAAAAATCTTAAAAGATAATTTTTGAGATTGTGAAGTGCGTGTGTGACGGGGAGTTCCTCGTGTCTGCAGAAGTCTGCTGCCACTTGATTGACGTGGCTTCCGAGGCTGGTTCTGTGGAGAGCCGTCCCGCCCAGGTGCTCAGCCTGAAGTTGATCCGCCCCACGGTTCTGGTTGCAGGGGTCAAGAGTCCACCTCCCTCAAACAATTCTAGTCAAGTGTGCTTTCCAGAAACGGAAATCTTTACTATTTTAGCACCAATAGAAAAATAAACACAAGGCCGGGCGCGGTGGCTCAAGCCTGTAATCCCAGCACTTTGGGAGGCCGAGGTGGGTGGATCACGAGGTCAGGAGATCGAGACCATCCTGGCTAACACGTGAAACCCCGTCTCTACTAAAAAAATACAAAAATTAGCTGGGAGCGGTGGCGGGCGCCTGTAGTCCCAGCTACTTGGGAGGCTGAGGCAGGAGAATGGCGTGAACCCGGGAGGTGGAGCTTGCAGTGAGCTGAGATCCGGCCACTGCACTCCAGCCTGGGGGACAGAGCGAGACTCTGTCTCAAAAAAAAAAAAAAAAAAAAAAAGAAAAATAAACACACATTGCACACGTTTGCCCTCCACCCCCTGCAGAAATAAACACCCCACTAGAGGACCAAATCCGAAGCCAGGCTGAGGGAGATGTCCGGGTTTTGAGGCCGGCCTGGTGCCTCATAGAGGCAGTGTGGCACGAAGGTTAGTCACCTGGACTTTGGCATTAGGCTGTCGGGTCCAGAAACTCTGCTGACCACCAGGTAGCTGCCTGTGGCTTGGGGAAGTTATTTCAGCTCTCTGAGCATCAGATTCTCCATCTATAGACAGACATGGTGATAACAATAACATCACTTCCCACAAAGGGTTATATGTGATGAAACAAAATCATGCATAGAAAACACTTAGCAGGCCGGGCGCAGTGGCTCCCGCCTGGAATCCCAGCACTGTAGAAGGCCAAGGTGGGCGGCTCACACCAAGTCAGGAGATCGTGACCAGCCTGGCCAACATGGTGAAACCCCGTCTCTACTAAAAATACAAAAATTAGCTGGGCATGGTGGCAGGCACCTGTAATCCCAGCTACTAGGGAGGCTGAGGCAGGAGAATCGCTTGAACCCAGGAGGCGGAGTTTGCAGTGAGCCGAGATCGCGCCACTGCACTCCAGCCTGCGCAACAGAGTGAGACTTTGTCTCAAAAAAAAAAAAAAAAAGTAAACAGTTAGCAGAGCCCATAGTGAACACTCAATCAAGATGAGCCATTTTTACCTCCTCCTGCTAAATTTGACTTTCCTTCCTCACTTCAAGAACTTCCAACTTCCCCTTTTGCTTCAGTTGCTGGTGAGCTGTTTGCAGGACTCCTGCGTCCCCTGGGTGTCCTCTGGGTTCTCCTGCCTGCGTCCCTCTCCCTGCTGCCCAGACACCAACACCCAGTGTCCTGCTGAGTGCAGGGTGGAGCGCTGCTGTGTGCCTTCCACCTGGACACCAACCAGTTTCCATTCTGTGAAATTTCCTCTTCTTCCTTGGCTTTCATTTCCGCCCACTGAAAACATTTGTGAGTTATTTTCTTTGTTTAACAAACATTGAGTATGTGTGTAATATAGTTTTGCATTTCTAGCCTAATTGTTACTCTAAACCATCTCTTAACTTCCGTATGTAATGTTTCCTGATTTTAGAGCAACTGTATATATAATTAATCAGTGTACTTTGGATTACTAGTTTTTGATATGCTCTGTATTTGTTAGTCCTTGGAAATCTTGAGGAATGAACTATTATGCTTACATAATATGATAATGACATGGAAATAGGTTTGCTGCAAACATAGGGAAAAGCTGCCCAAGAAGCCCTTGGCTCTTCTGTCTTGGCTCTGGAGGCTCTCGGCCTGGACCCTGTCACCTGCAGACACTGGAATAAGCGTGTTATCCAGCAGACCTCAGTGAGTTTTGGGGGAAGACCCAGAAAAACCCTAGCTGCGTGAGACGGCCCAGCTTTCCCTTTTTCTGGCACTTGCTGGGCCTCTCCTGGCAAAACATCCCAGCCTGGATTCAGCCACCGTCCAGATGCTGAGCCCCACCCCCGAGCCTCTGAAGAGGAGGGCTCCCTGCAAGTTGGCCTGTGCGTTTGCTGAAGGGAAGCAGCTCCTGTCTGCCATGTTACCGGCAGCCCCAGATGACCCCAGCCCTCACGTGTGTTTGAGAAAGCCTTGCCGCTCGTGCAGAAGCCACACAGGGGTCGCTGGGAGTGTGCAGCCTCCAGGTGAGTGTGTGTGTAAGTGGAGTGTCAGGTGGAGTCTCTTCAGCCTCTCTCTCTCTTCTCTCTCTCAAAGATTGTTTGGCTTGGATTCTCACAACACTATCACACGCAATGTCCCAAATGATTCTCAGCACAGCCCAGGGAAGAAGCTTGTGAATCACACGCCAGCTGTGCCAGAGGCCGGAGGCTGCACTCTGCCTCTCATCCCATGGGAAGGGACAGGCCCCCAGGACCACGATCCTGCCTCCTCTCCCTCCAGCCCACGCTTCAAAGAGCTGTGACCTTGTCCTTATGGGCTTTACAGGACCTCGTGGCTCCCTAATGCCTGAGGCCCAAGTCCCTCACTTTTATGTGCGTTGATGGTCTTGCCACCTTCTTTGTTCATTTGTTCATTCATTCATTCAAGAACATTTCCTGAGTTTTCTGGAAGAAAATGGGACACATTGGAAGAACAGATGTCTGGGAACGCTCAGACCAGATCAGTGTGGATAGCGGACTGGGGAGCTGGAGGGTTGCAAAGAAGTCTGACGCAAGGAGATCAGTTAGAAGGGTGTATTAGTCAGGGGTCTCTCAAGGGACAGAACTAATAGGATAGATAGATATATAAAGGAGAGTTTATTAAGTATTAACTCACACGATCACAGGGTCCCACCATAGGCCATCTACTCGCTGAGGAGCAAGAAAAGCCAGTCCGCGTCCCAAAGCTGAAGAACTTGGAGTAGTATTGACCAGTCGCAGAGGGTGTGTCAGTCTAGAGGAGAAAGGGTAAGGTCCTAAAACAAGGTGGCAGCAGAGTGGTCAGCGTGGCTGGGGAAGCACCATGGGTCAAAGTAGCCAAAGCCCTTGGTTTTCAGCCCGTTTTAGAGTCAGATACCTTCCCCCGACTCTTCTGATTACATCCCCCCGCCGCCCCAGGAATGGTTCTGGGGCTCCGCTCAGGCCTGGCGCACACTCCCTCTCTCTGAGGCCCCGTTAGTTATCAACTCTGACTTCCACCAGCCACTCCCAGGGCTTTTTCTACAGACCTCACTGTTTCAACAACAACATTCTTGGGGCCCCTGGTGGCAGTTTGTTGCAAATAAAAAAGATCTGGGTTGCAGATGCATTCCCCAACTATGCCCATCTGCCTCTCAGATACTGCGTTAAACCTACTTCAGGGCCGGGCACAGTGGCTCATGCCTGTAATCCCAGCACTTTGGGAGGCTGAGGTGGGCAGATCAGGAGGTCAGGAGATTGAGACCATCCTGGCTAACACAGTAAAACCCCGTTTCTACTAAAAATACAAAAAGCCGCGCGTGGTGGTGGGCGCCTGTCGTCCCATCTACTCGGGAGGCTGAGGCAGGAGAATGGCGGGAACCCGGGAGGCGGAGCTTGCAGTGAGCTGAGATCCGGCCACTGCACTCAGAAGCCTGGGTGACAGAGCGAGACTCCGTCTCAAAAAACAAACAAACAAACGAACAAAAACAAACAAACAAACAAAAAATCCTACCTCCGAAGCCTGGATGGAAGTGATTCATTTTGCAGAATCCTGGAACTGGGTAATACTGGTTGCTTTTAGGGTCTCCTTTGTTGGCCTATTTTTATTGCACCCCCTATTTTTATTGCTTTCTTGGGGCTTAAGAATCTTGACTCCATCGTCTGGGCGCGGTGGCTCACGCTTGTAATCCTGGCACTTTGGGAGGCTGAGGCAGGCGGATCACAAGGTCAGGAGATTGAGACCATCGTGGCTAACACGGTGAAACCCCATCTCTACTAAAAATACAAAAAAAATTAGCCAGGCGTGGTGGCACACGGCTGTAATCCCAGTTGCTCGGGAGGCTGAGGCAGGAGAATCGCTTGAACCCAAGAGGCGGAGGTTGCAGTGAGCTGAGATCGTGCCATCACACTCCAGCCTGGCGACAGAGTGAGACTCCGTCTCAAAACAGAGTCTTGACTCCATCTTTCCACACAAGCCTCCACTTTATTGGGAAATGTCAATTACTGAATCGATAAAAGAGATGTGTGCTAATTTGCAGAGCATTGTAAGGTAGAACACGGGCTGGTGCTGAATGTTTCAACTGAAATTAATAAGGAAAAAACTAGGTAGAAAATTTAAAAGCCAGGTGCAGTAGCATGTGCCTGTAGTCCCAGATACTCTGGAGGGTGAGGTGGGAGGATCACTTGAGCCCATGGGTTCAAGGCCAGCCTGGGCAACAAAGTGAGACCCCCATCTCTTAGAAAAAAAATTGTATTGAATTTAATAAGAAAAAAAATGCTGGGATGGGCAATGAATAAACTTTGCTGTTTTCAGTTTTTGAGATAAGAAAGGAAATTGAATATGGGAATATCTCAAAACAAGGAGAGTTTCAAAGGTGTGTGGTGCTGGAATAACCATTACTTGCTGCAGCAAAATAGGTTAAACACGGGGTTTGTGCCCCCAAGTTTGAGACGCTTGCCCAGAGGCCGCACCATTGCCTCGCTCCAGCTGACAAGGGCTTTGGAACGCGCAATAGTGAGTCCTGGGCCACACTGGCTTCGAGGCTCATCCGGCCTTGGCAGGGGGGACTAAAGAAGCGAGTAAGGGGAGAAGAAAGGAGCCATTTGGTGGGAAAAGGAAGACTTAAACGCGGTCACCCCCAAACACAGGGAGGGAAATAGAGGGTCTCACTTTCAAGAGTCCTCCCCATTTTCATGAAGTCTATTTTAACATAAAATCAGAGAATCTTAAGCTAAAAAGAGACAGTCAAGGGCGCCTGGTCCAGTCACTACCTAAGAATGTTTGAATTATGTTTGAATCTCTTCCGCCACATCCTTGCCAAAAGGCTCTGTCTTCTGCTCAAGCCCCTCCAGGAACCGATCTCTTGCCACCTCCCAAAGGAGCACAGACATCGTCGGCAACCCTGGGGAAAGCAAAATACTTCATCACGCCTTGTGTTCTGCATCTTTGTACCTCTGCCTGCCCGTCCCAGCGCAGATGAACGGGGCCTCAGAGCACAGAGCAGCTTGCTCTTCCCAGGATGCTGTTTCTGCCATTTCTCCCTCACTCCAACCCCCAAGAATCCTCAGCCTTCCTCACATGGCCCAGTCTTCGGCCTGTCATCACCTGGAAGCAACCTGGCATGTCATTGTCCCTACTACTGAGTGACGCGGAGAGCCTCACCTGACCCTCCTGATAGGACGGGTCTGCACGTAAGAGAGCAAGCTGCTCCCTTTTCCACAGCCGCCATTCCTCTCCTAGGCCCCGGGTGCTCCAGCTGGCTCCTCTCACAGCCGATTGAGCCTGCATCTGGTTGACCAAGACCACAAGCCTTCCTCAGGTGTGCTGACCTTAGCTCCAGGCCCTCTGTCTGGCAGGCTTTGCAGATCCCCGGAGAGGCTTCAGTCATCTTCTAGCCAGAGAGTGCAGAGAAGGGGCCAGTCGGCAGCTCAGTCTGTCCAAGGCAAGAGTCAACGTTGAAGAAGGAACAGAAAGCAGTGGAGGGCCGCCAGCCCCAACCTGGGGAAACAGAGAGAAGGAGAGCGGTGGGGTGCTGGGAAACGCTGCTCACTGGGAGTCAGGACACCTGGGCCCTGCCTCAGCAAGCCTCCCCACCTCCTCTTTCGAACCACTTTTGACTCCCTCCCAGGGAGAAGGAATCTAGCTGCTCCTGTGAACTGATGTCACCACCACAGCAGGACAGGGATGAAGATGGGCCTACAGCTGTGTGTGGCCAGTGGTGGGATTTTTTCATTTCTCTGGCCCCATGGCTTATCACAGTGCCTGGGCCATAGCTGTGCTCAGAATCTATCTTTTCACAAAACAGTGAGTTGCAGGAATGCTGGGACTCGCCGGTGTCCCATGGCCAACAGATAGCAGAGCCAGAACCCGGGTCTTGGCCAGTCTCCCTCTTCTCATGGCCTCAATCCAACTCAAGTCCAAATGGGTCTATGGCAGGTTAGCTCATCCCTGCATATGCCCTGGGATGCATACATAGAACCCGCTCAGTGAGTCCACCCTCACTTCTCATTACTGTGAGCCTCGATGTGTCATTTTAGCATGTGCATGGGGAGACCACCAGGGTGTAAGGAGAACAGGGTGGGCCAAGTGTGGAAACCCAGCAGTTTGTTCTAGGAGGGCACTTGACCTGTGTTTAGCATTGCTTTCTTTCCTCTCGTTTAGAGTAGGGCGGATCCTTTTTAAAATAGAGGCATCCCAAAAATCAGACGCCAAGCTCACTGCCCTGAAGTAAAATCACTGTCCTGTTTACTCAGAGGAACGCTGTAAACTCTGCCTTTGCGGTTGATGGAAGCCATAAGCTTTATACCATAAGGGTTCACAGCTGCTACAGCTCAACCCTCAGCACCTCACCCCACTTTTGAGGGGCCAGTCGCTTGAATGACAATAGGAAAGTTAATTCGTTAAATATGCCCTTTAGTAATTATTATTTTTCCGAATGCCTTTACTGAGGCATTTTGAAAACCACATCTAGATGGTGAGAGGGGGGCGGTGCAGGGGAGCAGGGTTACCTCAAACAATGACACAAAAAGATTTTAAAGATCTCTCCAGGTCCCCCTGCGCAGTCCCACATGCAGCCCTAGGACGCTGGCTGCCACTCACTGGGTGCCGGGCTCCATGGTCAGGGCTCTGCTTCCTATCATGAGTCCTTCCTGCTACCCTTCAGTGACTCCATGAACTGGTCTGTTGCTAGACACGCCTTACAGATGAGGAAACTGAGGCTCAGGGCTCTTCAGTATCATAGCCAGCCTCACATGGGCATTAAGCATGGAGCCAGTATTGAAACTCACTGTTTGACTCCAGAGCCTGTGCCATTCACCACCGCTCTGGAGCTGGGTCCAGAGCACAGGACGCTTTTTGCACGCCTGCAGTCGTTTGGAAGCTATGAGTGGTGTGTGTGTGTGCGTGTGTGTGTGTGTTTTCAAAAATGTGTGTTTTTTAGAAAATGTAAAAACTCAGTTTATTTAATCTGTATTTTGAAAAGTATCAAAAATGAGAAACATGCTTTTTGGTTTTTGTTTTCTTTTTTTTAAGAAACAAAAAAGGCCGGGCATGGTGGCTCACACCTGTAATCCCAGCACTTTGGAAGGTCGAGGCGGGTGGATCACTTGAGGTCAGGAGCTCGAGACCAGCCTGGCCAACATGGTGAAACCCTGTCTCTACTAAAACTACAAAAATTAGCCAGGTGTGGTGGCAGGTGCCTGTAGTCCCAGCTACTTAGGAAGCTAAGGCAGGAGAATTGCTTGAACCCGGGAGGCGGAGCTTGCAGTGAGCCAAGATCGTGCCACTGCACTCCAGCCTGGGCCACAGAGCGGGGCTCCATCTCAAAAGTAAATAAATAAATAACAAAACATTCTAACTTATGCTATGCTTTAGTCTACCCATAAACTCTGTTAATATTTTAGCTTAAAAAGGCATATAACACAGGGGAAACTCAGCAAACTAATGAAAAGCCTAGAAAATGATTAATAACTCAGCTGACTAGCCAAGGGATGCAGGCTCCCAGGAGTTTCTTGGAAACCCAGGCAGGCCGTTTCGTAGCTCTCATGAGCGAGCCTCTCTCACTTGCCAAGCCTTGTGCTGAGTGCTTTAGCAAGTGATTGCACCGAACCTTTACAGTAACTCATTTCTGATGAGAAACTGAAGTCCAGAGAGGGCAGTTGACTTGCCAAAGCTAAGAAATGAAAGAATCGAGATTTGCAGCCAGCCTGTCTGATTCAAGAGCCCAAGTGCTTTCCACCAGACACAATTCACTGCAGTGTCCACAGTCCCCGGATAATTCGGCTGAGAACAAGAGCCAGTGAGTATCATGACCCCTGGGAGAGAACGAGACCAGAGGACAGCTTTAGAAAATATCCCCTTGCCCCATGAAGAAAAATGCCCACGAGGGACTAAGGACCAGCCTTCAGGTCAGCCCTGAGTCCTGTGAGCAGCAGTGAGCAGAGCCAAAAGGGCAGAGGAGATGAGAGAATGAGCAGCAAGGGCAAGGGCAAGAAGGAAGGGAGAGCTGTGAGGTCAGGCAGACGTGGTTCGAATCCCGGTGCCTCCAGGTGCTAGCTGGAGCAGCCTCAGTCAAATTATTTAACACTAAGCCTCAGTTTCCTCATCTATAATTTTTTTTTTTTCTTTTTGAGACGGAGTCTCACTTTTGTCGCCCAGGCTTGAGTGCAATGGCACAACCTTGGCTCACTGCAACCTCCACCTCCCGGGTTCAAGTAATTATCCTGCCTCAGCCTCCAGAGTAGCTGGGATTTAGGCAGCCACCACCACACCTGGCTACTTTTTATCTTTTCAGTAGAGATGATGGGGCTTCACCACGTTGGCCAGGCTGGTCTCAAACTCCTGACCTCAGGTCATCCACCCGCCTCGGCCTCCCAAAGTGCTGGGATTATAGGCGTGAGCCACCATGCCCGGCCTCCTCATCTATAATTTTATAGATGAATTTACCTGAGAGGGCTCTGCAAGGATTAAATGAGATGAGAAGAAGAAAGCCCTTAGCAATGTAGTTTCTATACATTGTACCAGTTCTTATTAATTTTTAGGAAAATGACGAGAGGAAAGGAAAGAGAGAGAACATAGAAGTGTCAGCATGGGGAGGACTGCCTCTACGCCTGCCATCCGAAAGCCTCTGGACTTCCCTGGCCCAGGGCTCTGCAGGACGATGAAAAGATGGCCGCATATTTGTTAATTCTTAATCCTAACTTAGTAAACCAATGCCAGCTGCTGGCTTAGTTCGTGTGGCGACTGGGGGGAGGGGCACCCAGTAACGAGACAAGATCTTCACCCTCCTGGACCTTCCGTCAATCTGGTGGGGGTCATAATGTGTGCACACATGCCACCACCACCACCCGGGCATGGCCATCCCATCGGGCTTGACCTGGAGAAGGAGCAGGCTGGGGATGTCGGAAGCCAGGTGTGCAGCGCTCCACGCTGTCCTCGTGAGAAGGAGCCATGGGGTGGTAAAAGCCCTCGAGTGTTAGTCCCCAAATTCCATTTAGTTCAGTCGTGCGCAGTGAACATATGAATGTCGAGGGTGTCTGACCTTCTGTAAATGAAGAGCATTTCAGGAAAAATCGTGAAGAAAAGGCCACCAGGAAGCCTCTCAGCTTCTTCACATCTTGACACCCACCTTGCACTCTTCCCTGAAGTGGTCATTGTCACCCAATGTCTGCCGAAGCACTGCTGGCCCCCAGAGACGGGCGGCAGGTGAGGGGATGCTTTCCATTCCCAGGGTGAAAGGAGGACGGTCATGCTCCTTTGGTCCCCTTCAGCCTCTTCTGGGGATGCGCCCAGGACCTACCCACACAGGACGCCACCAGACCCAGGGTTTCTGAGGATGGGGTGGGCCCTGGTTGAACATCGTGTCCTGGCACTAAGGGTCGTGCCTTGACAAGGACTCCATCACTCCACTGTTTGAAACAAAGAGCTCTGTTGAGCACAGATACTCACAGCCAAATGTTTTAGGAGGAAAACAAATGTCACCTTCTTTTCTGCTGTGATGTTTCCTATGGGGCTAAGGGTGTGGGGTGCAGGTTTCTCGCTCTGAGGCAGGTTGTGTCCTTGCAGGAACAGGGGCATGCTTATGCGGAAGCTGCCTTTATAAATGGCTCATGGTCGTGGCCCTGGAAGAGCCTGGCGCCTTCCTGCTGTCTGGTCTGGAGAATCCGTCAGGCTGTGCCATGATGCCTGCATCTCAGAATGAGCCGTCTCACCCTAAGTTCCCTCCGCACTGTCTGCTGGGGTGGAAGGCAGGAGCAGCACAGCCTGCGATGGAAGCCTGCCCGTCTGGGGATGGAGGTATGGGAAGACAAGGTTGTGCACTGGCCTCCCCCTTGCAGGGCAGCTTTTGTCCAAGGGCTTCAAAGGTTGCAAGTCCCAGTTATTTTCCAAGCCTACCTTCTTTGAAGAGGTGCCCCAGATCCTGTTAGCATCTCCCCAGCAGATGGGCCCCTTCTCCTGACTCGAGGTGTGATCCAGAACTTCCTGAGTCTCCCACCTCCTCAGGCTCCCGTTGGCAGAAAGGGAAAGAGGCCACTCTAGTTCTATCCTGTGGTCCCCAGAGCAGAAACAGAAGAAGGGCTCAGCATTCAGAGTCCCGAGCTTTCAGATGGGGCCTCAGAGCTCAGTGCCCAGGCCCGCTCTCTGCTTCCAAACACATAGAAAAGTCAGGATGGAGAGACCTTACAGGTGATCTGGCCTATTGCCTCTCACACCCCAGCCAAGCTTCCATCATGACATCCACCCTCTATGCAACACTTCCTAAGTGCCAAGCCCTTTACGGACTGATTTTTTCATGGAATAGTTCACTTAAGCCTCTGGAGCAACATTATAAGCTAGCAGTTATCCATCCTGTTTTCAGATGAGGACAACGGAACTCGGAGACCTTACTGCCTTTGCCTTGTTCAGTGTCACACTGCCCCTACAAAGCATTGTCGAGGATCGGATTCCATAGCCATTTGATTCCAAATTTCACGTTCTCTTTTTGTGCTACCTCTCTGTGCACCCCCCTTACATACTGGTCTAGCATACTTCCACTGATGGAGAACTCACTGCATCCCGAGGCCACCCGCTCTGTCACTGTGCTCTTTACAAAATACTAAAGTCTTTCCGAAGGTCCTACCACCTGGTCCTCATTCTAACTCCTATGAAGTCCCCAAAACCTTAATCCCAGCACTTTGGGAGGCCCAGGCAGGTGGATCACGAGGTCAGGAGATCGAGACCATCCTGGCTAACACAGTGAAACCCTGTCTCTACTAAAAATACAAAAAATTAGCCGGGCGTGGTGGCAGCACCTGTAGTCCCAGCTACTCGGGAGGCTGAGGCAGGAGAATGGTGTGAACCTGGGAAGCGGAGCTTGCCATGAGCCAAGATCACTCCACTGCACTCCAGCCCGGGCGGCAGAGCGAGACTCCCTCTAAAAAAAAAAAACAAAACCTTCTCTGTGTCCTCTGGCCTCCTAGCAGCCTTCCAATGTGTGATGAAGGCTGTCGTTCCCCACAGCTCTTCTGGAGGCTGCCCCGCCTCCTTGCGTCCCCAGCTCCACAGAGGACAGAAATCCACATCCGCTCACTACTCTCATCTGTTGCCTCTAGACATCATTGTCTGTGCCCTCCAGAGAGGGTCCTAGAACAGATCCTACCGCGGGAGACTTGGGAATCTCACGGGCAGCTTGCTTCATGTTTTACAGTGCTATGTTTATTTGCATTACTATACCTACTTTTTAACTATAAATGTAATCCATGAACGTGGTTAAAAATATTCCAAGAGCACAGGTGGATCTGAGGAAAAAGTAAAAATCTCCCCTCATTGTCTTCCAAACCCAGTACCACACCCCAGAAGAAACCTCTGTTGAAAGTTTGTTTTTATTTCTTGTGGTAATTTCTATTATACTTAAAAAAAAAAAAACTGTACACTTTGATTTTCTTGGCTTATCTTTGATTTTTATTTTATTTTTTCAGACAGACTTTTGCTCTTGTCACCCAGGCTGGAGTGCAATGGTGTGATTTCAGCTCACTGCAGCCTCCGCTTCCCAGGTTCAAGTGATTCTCCTGTCTCAGCCCCCCGAGTAGCTGGGACTACAGGTGCATGACACCACCATGCCAGGCTAATTTTTATATTTTTGGTAGAGACAGGGTTTCACCGTGTTGGTCAGGCTGGTCTCGAACTTCTGATCTCAGGCAATCTGCCTGCCGCAGCCTCCCAAAGTGCTGGGATTACAGGCGTGAGCCACCAGGCCTGGCCTTGGTTTATCTTTAGATAGTAACTTTTGACTCCCCTGGAGGATGAGGAATTCAGCGCCCTCACAACACCTCTTTCTCTCCGTGTCTCCACCCAGCGTTATCCTTTATATTGCTCTTTTTAGTTCTTTTAGTGATTACTCCTATTACTTTCAGTAATCTACCTAAAAATCTGCCTTGATTTATTCACTTCACACAGCATTCAGTAACTCCCCTCTGTGAAAGTGGAGGGAATCAGCGAAGCCCTCTTTTTTCTGCCTCTCTCGCACTAACTCGTGATGGTCTAATCATGTTTCATAATTTCAAAGTTTATAACATTTGCACGCTTATTCTGTGGCTATTTAAGTGTTAAAGGTTGAAAACCAATAAACAGCATTGTGAACATATGAACCTTTTTTACTGAAGAGTCAAATAATGTGATCAGACGTAGAGAGAAGAGAGAGAGAAGACGTAGAGAGAAGAGAGAGAGAAGACGTAGAGAGAAGAAAAACTGTAATTCACTCTCATGATCGCTTTGACATTCTAAGGAGGCTCTTCTATGGAGTGAAGAGTCTAGTGGAGTGTGATGGTTCATTTTATGTGTCCACTTGACTGGGCTAAGGGTTACCCAGATAGCTGGTAAAACATTATTTCTGAGTGTGTCTGTGAGGGTGCTTCCAGAGAAGAGATTGGCATTTGAATTGGTAGACGAAGTAAAGATGGCCCTGAGCAACGTGGGTGGGCATCATTTAATCCATTGAGGGCGCAAATAGAACAAAAAGGCAGAGGAAGGGTAATTGACTCCCTCTTCTTCAGCTGGGATGTCCATCTTCTCCTGCCCTGAATCTCAGGCCTTGGGAATTCAGGATTTGCACCAGCAGCACCACCAGGCATTTGACCTCATGGCCTCAGACTGGGAGTCTATACCATCGGATCACCTGGTTCTCAGGCCTTAAGACTACAACTGAGTCGCTGGGTGCAGTGGCTCACGCCTGTAATCCCAGCACTTTGGGAGGCCGAGGTGGGTGGATCACGAGGTCAGGAGATGGAGACCATCCTGGCGAACACGGTGAAACCCCATCTCTACTAAAAATTAAAAAAATTAGCTGGGCGTGGTGGCAGGTGCCTGTAGTCCCAGCTTCTTGGGAGACTGAGGCAGGAGAATGGCATGAACCTGGGAGGCGGAGCTTGCAGCGACAGAGCGAGACTCTGTCTCAAAAAAAAAAAAAAAAAAAAAGACTACAACTGAGTCACACCACTAGCTTTCCTGGTGCTCCAGCTTAGAGATAGCATTTCATGAGACTCTTCAGCCTCTATAATCACATGAGCCAATTTTCATAATCAATCTCCTTTTATGTCTGTCTATCTATCTATCTATCTATCTATCTATCTATCTATCTATCTATTTTATTCCATTGGTTGTGTTTCTCAGGAGAACCTGACTAATACATGGAAACTCTTATTTTTCTTTCCACTTTTTTCACCACTTCTGGGTCAATTCCAGCTGCACGGCTTTTGTTTTTGTTTTTCTGAGATGGAGTCTTGCTCTGTCGTCCAGACTGGAGTGCAATGGCATGATCTCTGCTCACTGCAACCTCTGCCTCCCAGGTTCAAGCGATTCTCCTGCCTCAACCTCCCCAGTAGCTGGGATTATAGGCGCCTGCCGCCATGCCCAGCTAATTTTTGTATTTGTAGTAGAGATGGGGTTTCACCATGTTGATCAGGCTGCCCTTGAACTCCTGACCTCAGGGGATCCAACCGCCTTGGCCTGCCAAAGTGCTGGGATTACAGACGTGAGCCACCGCACCTGGCTTGTTTTTTTTTGTTTGTTTTTTGTTGTTGTCTCTCATGTCATCATCCTTTAAAATTCTTTTTTAGTTTTGCTAGAGTACTTTCTCAGAATTTGTTTTTATTTAAGGGGTATTACTGGTAACTGTGTTAGGCTCCCAAAAGATATTCACACCCTAATCCCTGGAGCCTGTATTAGTTTATGTGGCAAAAAGGAGTCTTTGCAGATATGACTAAGTTAAGGATTTTGAGATAGGGAGATGATCTTGCATTAATCAAGTGGGTCCTAAATACAATCACAAATATCTTTATAAGAAAGAGGTAGATGGTGGTTTCTCACACAGACACAGACGAGAAGGTGATTTGAAAATGGATCAGGAAGAGATTTGAAGATACTGGCCTTAAAGATCGGAGTGGTGAAGCCACAAGCCAAAGAATGCTTGCTCCCAGGAGAGCTGGAAGAGGAAAGGGAGGGTTCTCTCCTGGAACCTCCAGAGGGAGCCTGGCACTGCCTATGCCTGGATTTTGGCCCAAGAATACTAACTTCAGACTTCTGTCCTCCAGGATGATGGGAGAATACATTTCTATTGTTTTAAGCCACCAGGTTTGTGATAATTTGTTACAGCAGCCACAGAAAACACAGTAACATTGTAATTTCTTACACACCTGAAGATGACTTTCTGAGCACTGCCCTCTTATTTCCAATTTGACAGGGTATAAAATTCTATCTCCTATACTAAAGATCATTTTTCTTTAGAATTTTCAGGACATTACACTGTGGACGTCTAGCATCCAGGGTAGCAGATGAAAAGAAATCTCATGTCAGTCTGAATCTTATTATTTTTCAAGATACCTGTTTTTCCCTGCTCTGTAAACTTACATGCTTTTTATCTTTATCCTTAGAGTTCTGTTGTTCCATCAGTGTGTCTTTAGTTCATAAATCCTTGACATCTGTGGACTGTTTCAATCTGAAGACTCCTGCCTTCTTCAGTTCAGGAAATATTTCTTCTATTTGTTTTATGTCCATTTTCTATTAAAACTTTTATTAAACAGATATTGAGCCTTCTAATCTATTTTTTATTTCTCTTGACTTTTCTCTGATATTTTGTCTCTTTGTACTTTTGCTCTACATTTTGGAAATTTCCTTTCCAAATGACCAATTTGGTTCTCAGTCTTGTCGGTTGCATTATTTAGTTTATCCCATTGAATTTTTCATTTCACCAGTCATGCTTTGAATTTCTAGATCTTTGTTTCTTGTTCTTAGACAACTTTTCGCATAGTAGACTACTTTTTTTTTTTTTTTTTTTCCAGAGGGAGTCTCGCTCTGTCCAGACTGGAGTGCAGTAGTGCAATCTCGGCTCACTGCAAACTCTGACTCCCAGATTCAAGTGATTTTCCTGCCTCAGCCTCCCGAGTAGCTGGGACTACAGGTGCCCGCCACCACACCCAGCTAAATTTTGTATTTTTTGTAAAGATGGGGTTTCACCATGTTGGCCAAGATGGTCTCGAACTCCTGACCTTGCGATCCACCCACCCCAGCCTCCCAGAGTGCTGGGATTACAGGCGTGAGCCACCGTGCCTGGCCGTAGTAAACTACTCTTTCATTATGGGTACAACAGCCTCTTGGTCTCTCTGAGGACACTATTTACAATTTTTTTAAATGTTCTTACTAGCTTCTTGAATTATGTCTGATTCTTCCAGGGCTAGCTGGCTTTTTTTATGATTTTACTGTCCCTCAAATGTCAAGAGAAAGTAGGCAGAAGGGTGTGAGTTCAGAAAACACACTTGAATTTCAAAACAGGGGCACATGTACAGTTTGGAAACTATACGTATCCATGAAGAGATAAACATACCCCACAGTTTGAGGAAACTCCAAAGGTGGTTCTGTTGCAAGTCATACCCTACCCCCTACCAACACTCCATCTCCATCCGCACACTTTGAGAATGAGTGGCCCAGATCGGTGATCTGAAAGAACATTGAAATCCACTAGAGAAATTTTAAAAAGCATCTGCGCCTAGGCATCCCTGGGTAAAGTTAGTGCATGCTCAAGACTGTGAATCCCTGGAAGAGACTCTCCCTGAGGCCTGGTCTTTGTAACTGTGGTCCATGGACCAGCAGTGTCGGCATGGCCATGGAATGTGTTTGACATACAGAATCTCAGCCACCTCCCCTGACCAACGTTCCAAATCAGACTCTGCATTTAAAAGAGATGCTCAGAGATTGGTAGGCACATTAAAGATGGCAAGCACTGCTTTATGGGAGGTTATAAAGCAGTGTGGTGTATTTCAAGTGGGATCTCCAGAGCCTGGTAGAGCTGAACTTGAATCCCAACTCTCACTTAACTAATTCACGAGCACTGGTTACGGAGCACTCAGCACAGTGCCTGCCACTGCCAGAGGCTCGACGACATTCTTCCCTCCCTCGGCTACTTCTTCCAAGATTCTTTCTCAGGTCTGAGAGAGTGTGGCTCTTCAGCAGAAATATTTCTCCAATGCCTTCGTTCCTCTCCTATCTGTAAAGCAGTTTATTGATCACACCCTTTGATCTTTCCTCTCCTGGTATCATCATGTTGCTCTCTCTAGCACTGTCTTAAATGGTGGCTTCTGGTCTCACTTGCAAAATTTAATACCGAAATGCTTTTGATATTCAAGCTTCTTTGAAGTCAACTCAATCTGTATTCCAGAGTGAAAAAGACGTTCCGCATCATGGCTCTTCCGCATAGGAATTTGGAGCGTCCGTCGGAAAGACAGCTGTGCTCTCTGCCCTGCTGGTTCCATGTTTCCTGCGAGCTCCCTGGAGCAGCATGGGAAATCAATTCCGCCTCAGATGACACCATCCTGCGGCTGCAATTCATGTTAAGGACACCTGTGATTCAGTACCAGTTCGCTCTTACAGAGCTCACAGCGAACTTCCTCTTGTACTTTGTAACGTGTCCACACTCCCCCAGCCACGCTTGAAGCTTGGGTTCAAGGCAGAGATGTCTGTTTCTGTTTTACAAATGAGGAAGCAACTACAGAGAGGCTGGGACACTTTCCAAAGAAGAAACACACAGGATCTTGATGAGCCTCAGTTTCTTAACCAGATCAGTGTTCCAAGAAAAGGAGAGGAAATCCTGTCTCCAGCAGCTGGTAGCATCAGGTCTGGAGATAGTTAACCAGCCAGCGTCCCCTTCCTGATGATCCAGCACTTCAGGAATCAGCATCTGCAGCTGGTGAAAGCAAATCACCGGGTGACCGTTTCTAGGAAGACTCCTGCCCTCTCTTCCTCTTCCTCTCTCTCTGCTCCCCTCCTCGTGCTAACTCAGGGGAGACTCTCTTTCCCAAGTCACAGACACAGAGCTGGCTTCACACATGGGTACTAATCACTTGTGATAATCGCCCAAGGACCCTGAAAAGGGTCACGCAATGCGTGCTCATCCCAGATCTGCTCTCTCTCTCTCTCTCTGTCTACCTCTGCCTGTCCATGTCTGTCTGTCTGTCCGTCTCTATCTCTCTTCCTCTCTCTCTGACGTACATACACACACATAGTCACAGAAAAACCACCTAGAGCTTCTCTCAGCCGCTTTTGGGTAGGACTAGAGGGCTGTCCCGTTGGCAGAAGAAAAACGGGGAGAAGCCATTGCACCACTGTGTTAGAACCATGTTTCTAAGTCTTTAACATACACACGAATCACGGTGGTGGGGAAGGTCTCGTTCAATGTCCGATTCTGCTTCAGCCCGTGGTGGGGTCTGAAATTCTGTATTTCTAATAAGCTTCCCAGTGGTGCTGAAGCTGCTGGTCTATGGGTCACATGTTGAGTAGCAAGAGATTAGAATGAGCTCCCCGTCCTGTGGGGATCTGCAGGGGCTACAAGAAGAGGCAGAAGTAGCTGGGGAGAGACAGCCTGCGGGATGCTGCCTGTTGAGGATGGATGCCCAGAAGGCCTGTGTCTCTTCGTGATTCTGCCACTATGCCTGCTCCATCAATTCAAAGGATGGATACTGACAAGATACTATTAATTTAATGTATTCGGCAGAATGTATCAGTGAGTCAAAGAAAAAACTCCATGCACATCTCAGTAAGGACTGTTAAGACATTTGATGAAATTTACATCAATTTCTGAAGAAAAGGGAAAAGTATACTCCCTTTATATGATAATATCTCTTCTAAACCAACTTCAAACATAACACCTAATGGCCATTACTAGAAACAATCTTATTAAAGTCAAGGACGGGCAAGAATGTCTCTTAATTAACACTCTTCTAAAATGTGAGACCAAAGCATATAAACCAGAAATAAAAAATGTAGCTATAGAAAAGAAAGAGGAGACACAGTTGTAATTTGCAGATGGTATAATCATCATCCCATAAAACCCAAGACTCATCGGAAGATTCTTGGAATTAATGAAAGAGCTTGATGAAGTAATAGAATACATAAGAAGCATAAAAAGCAATAACTTTCATGCACACGTATCTAGTGATCAGTTCAGGAATATGTGGAAGAAAGTTTCCTTTCACACGTGACAATGAAAATAAGACCAAAATGTAGAAATTAACATTAATTGTTCATTTTAATTTTAATCAGTTAACAATCGGTAAAACATAAAACTTTACAAAGAGCTATAAAAGACTTGGGTATGGTGAGGACACCCATGCTTCCAAATTTTGTTGCTGTTGTCTCTTCTGCTGCACGATTTGTCCTTGTACATTTATGCCTTGAAAAAAATCCTATACGTAGTCTTGAATGTTATGAGTAGCAATCAACTAAGGGTCCCAGATGAAATAAACCATCGTCATTGACTGTATACATGACAACGCGAATCCACCACCAAGAGAAATGAGGAGGGAGAAGAAAAAAGCAGGGGATCAGAGGAAAAGAGAGTGTGGTTTAGGCCATAGGGGGCTTTTGTGGGGGGAGGGGAACATGGGATATTTTTTCTCTTAAATGACATCTTCTAAGACGCTGTGTCTCCTTTGTAAGAATGTATCTCCTTTGCAGGAGTGCAGCTCCTTTGCAAGAGTGTATCTCCTTTGCAAATCAAGCTGACACTAAGTAACAAGAGTCTTGAAAGTATTCCAACTCTTTAACCCAATAATGTCACCATTTGAATCTATCCCAAGGAATAATTTTAAAATCTCAAATAAACCTCATAACAAAGATGTTCTTCAAAACATATTTATGATAATAAAAAAGTTAAGATAATTGAAATGCCCAACAGTGGGGAATGTTTAAGGAGCCTATTATACATCCATTTGGTGAGATACGTTGCACAATCATTGAAAACAATGCTTACCAAATGTGATAAAAACACAGGAAATATTCACATTAAACAAAAAAGCTGCATAAACTTAAACATGTACCATCCTCACAGACATTGAAAAGCTTTGCCTAGAAAAGGAATGAAAGGACCTGCCCCAAAATGTTAACACTGAGTAGTTTTATTTTTCTCTTTTTCTACTTTTCTAAAATGAGCAAGTATTTCCTCTTAAAGTATAAAATCCAGTGGTTTGAGTATATTCAGTCTGTGCAACCACTGCCACCGTCAATTTTAGAACATTTTCATCATCTCAGAAAGAAACCCTATACATTTTAGCTATCACCCTCAGCCCCCAACCCCGTCGGCCCTAAGCAACCACTAAGCTCCGGGTTTCTTTATAGATTTTCTTATTCTGGATATTTGGTATAAATGGAATCACACCATACGTGGCCTTTGGTGACTGGCTTCTTTCTCTTCTTTCAAGGTTCATCCATGTTGAGGCACGTATTAACACTTCACTCCTTTTTATGGCCAAATAATATTCCATTGTATGGATGTACCATATTTTGTTTATCCATTCATCAGTATATAGGCATTTGGGTTATTTCTACCTTTTGTCTATTATGAATAATGCTGCTGTAATCATTCATGTACAAGTTTTTGTCCAAAATGACAAATATTTTCATTTCTCTTGGTCATATCTCTAGGGAATAAAATTGCTAGTTCATATGGTTTCTCTCTGTTTACTCTTTTGAAGAATGGCCAGACTGTTTTCCAAAGTGTGTCCCCCATTTTACATTCCCCCCAATAGTTTATGAGGGTTCCAATTTCTCTACATCCTCCCAACTCTTATTATTATCTGTCATTTTTATTATAGCCTTCCTAGTGGGCATGAAGTGGTATCTCATTGTGGTTTTGGTTTATATGTCCCTGATGGTTAATGACATTGATCATCTTTCAGGTTCTCAATGGCAATTTGTATATTTCCTTTGGAAAAAGAATAAACACTTAGATCATTTGCCTGTTTTTTAATTGGGCTATTTGTCCTTTTATTTTATTATAGAGTTGCAAATATTTCTTCTTGCTTTGATGTTGTTATTTTTTATCGGGCCTTTTTTTTTTTTTTTTTTTTTTTTTTTAGACATTCTTTTGATTTTTTGACAAATCAGAGAGCCCAGGTCAACTTCTCATACACTCTCCAGGTATTTGTTAAGAAACAAAACATGAGCCAAAATGTTGTTCTCTAGGCAGCAACTAATTGTGGCAGACATTTGTCTGTTCTGTGCTTGTTGTTGTTTTCATGGCCCAGCATCTGGAACTCTTCTCGTGTTTGTGAATTTACTACCTTACGAGTCTTTACAGGAAGCAGAGCCCTTCCTCCACGACGGATGCCAAGAAGGCCAGATTTGTGTTTTTTCCAGTCTCCCCTGCAGCTAGAACAGGAGAGCACAGCTTAGACTCAGCCAGTCAGATTCCTACCTGCCCCAGATGTGTGCTAGGATCTGCTGAGGGGAGGTAGGAGGGCTACAAGAAAAACATTGCAGGGATGGCAGGACCTGTGACAGTAACACTGTTCAGAGGGCGGGTAGCAGGGGCAGCAGTGTGAGTACCCAGCGTCACAGGTGCTGGTGGCAGTGGAGTGGCAGCCATGCCAGCTGAGGTTCTGTTTTCCAGTGGATGTGACAGCAGCATCCTGCCAGCCTGGTTCTGAGCTGTGGTTTGGCGTGAACCTGTGTGCTGCTAGCCTTTCTGCTCCAGACCATTTTCTAAGCTCAGTCCTGCATCTTTCCCAGTGATATGGTAAAACATCAAAGATTGGGAAGTTTCTTTTTGTTTTAAGTTAGCATAATTGCTTTTTACCATTGCAATTAAGAAGGGTGACTAGCCAAAGATGATGTTCCTTTTCCTGAGAAATGCCACGTGCAATGGAACACTCAGAATCGAGAGATAACAACCACTTTGGACTGTATTTAGTATGAGAAGCTCAAACAGAGGCTAGGCTTGACTGATTCCCAACAAATATTCTAGTGGTCAAAGTAAGTCCTGCAGGCACCAAAGCACTCCAACCTAGACACAACCTGGGAAAGAATGATTTACTGTTGTACAGAGAAATAGTTTAAACACAGAGAAGCAAAAGAATGTCTTGTCTACGGTAGTACAGATGTATGAATCCAAAATATGGCCCTTACAGCATCAGGAAGTAACCAGTTTCACGGTCCAGCTGGACCAAATGCTGGTATTGACCGGGTGCATTATAGGCAGAACACGTGATTCTCAGGTGGTAGCCAACCTCCACGACAGCACCTAATGATTCTAATGTCCTGGCGTTGAAGCCCTATGTGGTCTCTCTTCTCACCTTGAATCAGAGCTGCTGTGGATAACAAACAGAAATGACAGAAGTTACAGTGCATGGCGTCCAAGGCTAGGTCATAAAAGGTACTGCAGCTTCCTCCTTGGCCTTTGGATGACTCACCCAGCGTGGGGAAAGCTGGCCACCATACTGAGAAGACACTCAAGCAGCCCTGCAGGCTGGAGAGGAACTGAGGTTCCCACCAACAGCCAGTCCCCTCCCCAGCCATGACAGTGAGCCATGCTGGAAATGGGTCCTCCAGCATCAGACAAGCCTGTAGAGGACTGCAGCCCTGCCTGACATCCAATCGCACCCTCTAGAGAGACCCCAAGCAAGAACTGCCCAGCCCAAGCTGCCTCTGCCTTCTGGATCCAGAAAAACCGTGAGAGGTGTTAAAGAATTATTGTTATTTTCAGCCTCTAAAGGTTGGGTGATTTGTTATGCAGAAATGGATACATAATACACCAACTAATCTTCCATCCGGTCCCTCTCTATTTTGGGAAAACTCAATAGATCCCACGGCATGGGCAATGAGAACACTCCAAAACTACTCATTCAGCAACTCGTATAGTTAAGAATGCTGTTTTTCAAGTGTGGTGCATTGCTCTGCAGAACTGGCAGTTTTAAAAATAAAACCAGATTCATTTCTCATAGATATGTTGCTGGTAATGTTCTGGAGAGTTTTTTCTCTTTCTAGAAGGGTTGGAGGTATAGAGAGTGCTTCCTGGTTAGTGCTGGAGATAAGGAATGCTATGAAAAGAGATGGGTACTGGGAGGAATGCCAAATGTAGAAGCCACTGCTTCAATGGTCAGGATTGCAGACCTGTCCGGGACTCAAGTGGTCCCAGATATCCAGGCAGCAGCATGGGTCTCTCTCTCAAGGGCCCTGAATCTGCTCCCATTCCTAAGACACCTCAATTTAATCAAATCCTCTTTAAGCCCATCACAGTGTACTTTAAGCCTGTGCTGTGCAAAGCTCTGAGATGCTTTACAGTGAAAATTATTCACCATCCCCAGCCGAAGAAGCCTCTTTACCCAGAAAAAAATACTTTAAAAACTTCTAAACTCTGACAACACTGCGTATAAAAAAAAAGTCAACCATGATTAAGCATGTTTTATGTTGTACTCCAGTAGCTGTGCCGATTGGCAGGCAGAACTGTAATTAACAATTAGGTCAATCAACAAATATGTATCTGTCTTTAGAAATGGACCAGTTTAGCAATGCTCTAAAATTGCCAAAACATCCTCCTTTACTCAACAACCACACCCCAGCTACCTCACTCCCATACACACCTAATACTTTGTGACTGTTTGCAAAGTAAATATGGCACAATTTTTTTTGAATACAGGATTGAGAGTCTTTCATTCTAACAAGGACTGGATGGGCTGCATCCTTTGGACACGCTCCATAATGTTGGATTTTGCCCCAGACTCCTGCTCCAGGACCCTCTCCCCCCTCCCACTCCACCCACAGGTGCTCCCAGGGTTGCCCTTAGCAAACCAGAAGGTGGTCTAGCTTCATGCCTTTCCCCCAGGACCAGCCTCGGCAAATGGGCACAGCTGCCTCACGCATTTGGCGGCACTCTGACCTTTTCAAGGTACCCCCAGCTGTCTTGCCCAGAGTCGGGTCCTTAACACATTTACAAATAGTCTTCACCAGGATTCTCAAGCTCAGCCCTTTTCTTCCTGAGAAAGAGGAGACTCTCGGGCTTCCGAACCCTCCAGAGCTGCTGATGCATCAAGGACAAGCATTGCCAAAATGTCTCCTGTTGTGCATTTCTCCAACAAGATCCTTTGGAAGTTAAACAGCAAGTTCACTTCAGCCACACCAGTACCCCTCACAGTCACTGGAGAGAAGCCAGGCAGAGTCTCAACAAGGACCAGTCGGGTCCAGTTACACCTTGACTCATTGGACACAATGCTGACCTCTCATCCTTGAGGACTCTGACTCAGTAACCCCAGCTCTCCCTGTCTCCATCCAGAAGGGCGAGTCTAGGTCAGTCCAGCAAATGCCAGTTTACAGAAAGCTGAGAGACCAATTCAGCAAGAGACAATTTGCAGAGCTCAACTTGTCAAGCAAACACACGGCCAAACTTATCTAATTTACTTATTAGAATGTTCAACAGGGCTATTCAGCATCACTAATGGGAACCATTAAATTTTGGTAACTGATGATGAGATACATAGAAAAGTATATTTCAGCAGCAGCAGCAGCAACCAATTTTTTTTTTCTTTTTTTTTTTGAGATGGAGTCTCACTCTGTCTCCCAGACTGGAGGGCAGTGGCGCGATCTCAGCTCACTGCAACCTCTCCCACCCGGGTTCAAGCAATTCTTGTGCCTCAGCTTCACAAGTAGCTGGAATTTATAGGCATGCACCACCACACCCAGCTAATTTTGTATTTGTAGTAGAGACGGGGTTTCACCATGTTGGCCAGGCTGGTCTGGAACTCCTGACCTCAGATGATCCACCTGCCTCAGCCTCCCAAGGTACTGGGATTACAGGCATGAGCCACCATGCCCAGCCGGCTTTTCTAATGAAATTTTTCAGTTGTCACTGATGTTTTGGATGAGATTGTTTAGGCTAATGCTGACTTCCTGAAAACACTTTGAGGTTTAAATTTGGATTATTATCCACCGGAGTAAGTGAGCCCCTGGCCCTGGCCTCTCCAGAACCATTCAGTTTCCAATCACACCCACCCACAAAACATGCCCTCATTTCTGTGCGATCTGCCTCCCTGGTGCCTGTGCCCCTGGGCTCTATCAAGGTGGGCCACGGCAACAGCTGTATCAGCCCCCACAGCTGGCCCTGCTAGGGTCTGGTGGTCTCCAAGGATTGCTGAGAAAACTCCCAAGATGCTGGGCCCCAGCTGGGTCCCCTTGCCAACTCTGGGGGAACTGGGACTGAAAGGCACGGCAGCTTGCCAGACACCTCCCTCGTTACCTCCCATGGTGGAGGCTGAAACGTGGAAAATACTCGTCTTTCCAGCTGCTCCTTCATGCAAGGGTGACCGTGCAACCCAGCCCCGCAGTTAGCAGACAGCCACATGGAGGAGCTCTGTTTAGGGACTTCCGGATGGTGGTATGCAGGGGGATGGTGGCAGTGAGGGTCATCCCCACAGACACCGAAAAGACGGCCTGCATTATCTGTAACGAGTTGAAAACGGCGATAGATCTGTGTGAAGGTCAACCTGCTTTTCTTTCTCACCATGTGCCTGCAATTCTAAATAAGGTCAGTGCTATACCCCTTGTGCCACAGCCCCGACCTGAAGAGCTGCGGAACTAGTGAAGGAGATGAATGCATTTGCAGGGAGAGTGACCACCTTCCCTCCAGTCCGCGCCACCTTCTTCATGACAGCAGCCTTCACAATGACAGCAGTGACGAGGGTGCTCCTCAAGGCTTCAGACCTTCAGAGCCCTAGGACTCATGTTCTGTTTTCTGGCTACACTAACGGAGCTAAGGGAAGGGCCTCTGCTTCCGCTGGTCAGATGCTGACTGGTGCCTGCCATGCCGTCACCATCCTCCCCTCTCATTCGGGCGCTCTCCCTTTCTCCAGGCTCGGGTTCGGGGAGCCTCAGGGCCACTATCTACCGGGCTCCATCAGCAAATCGACTGCACAGCTGATCTGACGGATGTCACATGACTCACACGCAGGCAGGCTCGGTGGGACGAGTCCTAAACTAGGACTCAGGGGACCACCTGGTCTCTGCTGTCTACTAACCGGCTGTGTGACCTTGAATAGGCCACTCCCCCTTTCTAAGCCTCAGTTTCCACAGCAGGAAAACCAGAGGGCCCTTCTCTGGAGAGTTCTTCCCCCCCTGACATTCTCTGTCTCTCACACAGACACACATACACAGACACACACACACACACACAGACACACACACACAGACACAGACACACAGACACACACACAGACACACACACACACAAACACACACAGACACACACACAGACATAGACACAGACACACACAGACACACACCACACACACACACACAGACACAGACACATACACACACACTACACACACACAGACACACACACAGACACACCCCCCACACACGCACACCACACACACACACAGACACACACACAGAGACACACACACACACCACACACGCACACACACACACAGACACACACAGACACACAGACACACACAGACACACACACACAGACACATCTCTGGGTGGGTATGTTTTACAGAAGTACTGGATTGCTTTACATTTTTTCACATGCTCTTAAGTTTTTCAGAAAATAATATCGAGAAGAATTTGTAACTTCTTAGCGATTCACTCAAATGAATCCTTTTTGGGCTTTAGTAGCTTCAGATCACTTCAACAGCCAATGCCAATAATTAAGGCAGAAGCAGTGCAACCTCTTGGAGTTGGCCTATTTCCAGTGGTACAGCCAAATGCAACGGCATTATTTACCCAAATTGTCGGGCAACCAGCATGCACTGGAAGCAGATGCCAGCAGATGCCTTCCCGGACGCCAAGTCCTAGGGATGTTCTAGGGGTTGGCTTAGGCCCTTAGCTTAGGATGGAGGCAGCACCCACTGCATCGACACAATGCTCTGGGGCAATCCACTCCTCAGCAGCCACAGGGAGGATCCAGCCACTGCGGCAGACTGCACTTCAGGGACATCAGAAGTGGAACCCTGGGCTGGGGAGGTGCTTCCAAAGGAAACATCTGGAAGAGGGAGAAAGGATAAAAGACCCGGCATCTAGATTAGGAAAGCAAGGCAGTTCCGGCCACCCAGAATAGTGTGTGCTGCTTGTTTGGAAAATGTGTGATCATTTTCAGAGTCCTGAGGCCCATCAGAGACTTTATGTCCAGCGGTGCCAATGGCCTGGTTCTCAGTTAAGGTAGTGGTCTGAGCTGACATGGTCGGCCTCCTGCTCCAAACACATAGAAATTCTGGGTAAAGTACAGAAAATTAAGTTTCAAAATCTATAACGAAGCCCAGAAGCTAAAAGAGTATCTGTGGATGCTCAAATAAAGAGGAGACTTGCAGTGGTAATCAGGATTGAGCTACACCCTGTGTATGCCTTAGAGGCTGGGTTTAGTTTTCAAGTTATCAAAAATCATATTGAGCTATAGAGATAGTTTATCATTGTGCATCTTTTCAAAATCAGATTAAGATATAATTTACATACAGTAAAATTCACCCTTTTTAGGATAGAATACTGTGAGTTCTGACAAATAAATACAGTCATAGAATTACTACTCCTGTTAAGGCACAGAACAGTTCCATCACCCCGCAACTGCCCTTCTGCCCTTTGTAGCCAATCTCTTCCCCCTCCCCTGGAAACTACTGGTCGATTTTTGCCCTCATATTTCTGCTTTTTCCAGAATTCCAGAGAAATGGAGTCATACGGTGTTTAGAAAGGCTGCAGCTTTAGTTCTCGCCTAGGAAGCGGTACCAAGACCACAGCCTCGCCGACAGCAGGAATACTAGAACCGAGTTCCCCAGCCTCGCCGACAGCAGGAATACTAGAACCAAGTTCCCCAAAGAAAACCAGGAGTCAGGAAAGGGCTCTCCTGTTTAGAAACTGGGGTCAGAAAACTGCTTGCTGGCCTGAATATTAGGCACAAAAATGGGTCACTTACCTTGGGCTGTGAGGGAAATAGTCGCCAACACAATATCTGAACCTCTAGGCTGTATGACACAAAATTATGGACAGGTATCCTCATCGCTACCAGCACGGTGTGGATGTCCCGAGCCTAGAAACTCACATAAATACTGGTCTAGTTACTGTTTACCCTTTAGAGGCAGTTGATGCAATCACCATGTCATTCCAGAGGAACATCTCTGCAATCCAGGCCTATGCAGGACCCCTCAGGAGACAGCTTCACCCACATAATTACAAAGTGCTCAAAGAAATCCAAAGTTCTGAGCAGTAACCAGCAGATTCAACCAGGAAACATGTCAGAAACGAAAAATCGTATGGAAGTCTGAGAGGGACTTTAAAATGACTATACTTGAAATAGTTGAAGAACTTAAAGAAAGAATAGACTGATAAGAGGCCGGGCACAGTGTCTTACCCCCGTAATCCCCACACTTAGGGAGGCTGAGGCAGGCAAATCTCTTGAGGTCAGGAGTTCGAGACTAGCCTGGCCAACATGGTGAAACCCTGTCTCTACTAAAAATACAAAAATTAGCCGGCCGTGGTAGCAGGCACCTGTAATCCCAGCTACTCGGGAGGCTGAGGCAGGAGAATTGCTTGAACCCGGGTGGCGGAGGTTGCAGTGGGTTGAGATCACACCACCACACTCCAGCCTGGGCAACAGAGGAAGACTCCACCTCAAAAAAAAAAAAAAAAAAAAAACAAAAACAAAAAAATGTCAATGTACTTGTGAAGAAGCTCTTGTTTATTGAGCATGTCCCTTTGAAGAAATGACTAAAGAGAGTCATTCCTCAAAGAGGTAGAATCTGGTGGAATGGGGCTTGCTAAGTCCACATTACCCAGGGACCGAGACTCACTCCTCGAATTCTACATTCAAGTAAACTGGCATTCAAGATATGCCAGGTGGATCTGTTAGACAGTGGTGAAATAAATATTTGTTTAGATATATTAAGATAGTTTAAGACTCAGAGATCCCCTCTGAAAGAACTTGAACTAGTCAACAATTCAGAGGGGCAATAGAAAGTGAGCCCAGAAGAAAAGCATGACCAAAAAAAAAAAAAAAAAAAAAAAAAGGCAAGTGTATTAATTTGCTAGGGCTGCCATAGCTAAATACCACAGACCGGGTGGCTTCAACCACGGACAGTTATTTTCCCACAGTTCTGGAGGCTGGATGCCCAGGGTCAAGGTGTCCGCAGGTCTCGTTTCTGAGGACTCTCTTTCTGGCTTGCAGACTCTGGTCTTGTTGCTCTGTCCTCACACGGCCTTTCCCCTCTGTGCACGCATGTGTCTGTGTCCAAATTTCTTCTTCTTACAAAGACATCCATCATATTGGATTAAGGCTCATTCTAAATACCTCACAGTAACTTAATTACATCTTTATTTTAAAGGCCCTATCTCCCAATACAGTTACATTCTGAGGTACTGGGGCTTCGACATATGAATTTTGAAGAAACACAATTCAACTAATAACAATCAGTGTATACAAAGAAATTAGTAAGATCTAAATCAGTATCAAATCATCACTATCACCATCATCTCATCATCATCATCATCAATTTGGGAGATGTAAAATCATGAGGAATTAAAATAATAGAAATAGTAAAAATATGAGCAGTGGAAGGTCGTAAGTAAGAAATTTCGAGTGTATAAAGTTCCTGTTTTTATTCAGGAGAAGGACAAAGATGTTGATTAACTTCAGGCTTCAGCACAACCATTTGGGGAACAGGCTTTGTTCAAAAAGCACAAAGTGAAGTATGCATATTATAAGCTTTAGGAAAATAGTGAAAGACCAGAAACACACGCATAATTTTCAAATCAGTAGAGGGCAAAAGAGGGAAGAAAATCTAATCAATCCCACAGAAAGCCATACAAAAGGAGTGAGAAAGGCAAAAAGAATAATACATGAAGAGTGCAAAATAAGATAGACAAAAATCCACATAATCACAGTAATCACATAAATCTTAAGTGGATTAATTTTTCCTATTAAAAGACTGACACTCAGAGTACACTTCAAATGTCCAGATTATGCAGTTTATAAGAAAGGCACTAAACATAATGACAGAGCTTGAAAATAGACATAAAAAGATACACCAGGTATATCCGTTAGAAAGCTTTGGTTACTGGTCACAGAAAAATCAACTAAATTGGTTAATAATAAAGTAGATTTATTAGTTTAGATGAACAGACATTGCAGAGGCAGGATCAGCTTCAGAGGAGCTTGATTCAGCAACAATCTCATTAAGGACCCAGTGTCTTCCCATCTCTGCTCTCCCTTCCATGGTATCAGATCTATTTTTAGGCTGACTTCCCTTTGGGAGAAAATTGACTGCAGGATTTCTAGGTTTCATCTCACCTATCTCATCAAGAAAATTCAAGGCAATTCTAAAGAACAATAAGAGATGAGGGAACATAGTTTAACCAACAGGATATAAACAATTCTTATAAAGCTATACTAATAAAACTGGGTGATATTTATAGAGCAATAAAAAACAGACCAAATTAATAGACCGGAGAGCTTAGAGACTACATATATATAGATATACATGGTGTTGGGACAATGGCTTTCCGTATAAAATCAGGTTCCTATCTCATAGCATGCACAAAAACAAATTCTAGTTTGGCTAAAGCCTATATATTAAAAATATAACTTTTAAGCTATTAAAAAAAGAATATCTTGATGATGTCAGGTAATAAAAAGCTTTCAAGATATAAGAGAACAAACCATTTAAAAATTAATAGATTTGTCTATATCAAAATCAAAATACTTTATGACAAAAAATGACAGATTAGAAGTTGTTTACAATACAAAATAGCAAAAAGGTAGTCTCTGGAATATATAAAGGCCTTCTACAACTCAATAAGAAAAAGGTGCTCAACCCAACAGAAAGAGAGTAAGAGATTTAAAGGGGTAATTTACAGAAGAGGAAATCTAAGTGGTCATGAATACACGAAAAGACGCTCAACTCGTGAAAGCACTCACAGAAAACAAGTTGAAACCTTCTCATATCATGTCAATCCCCATATTTTAGAAAAAAATTAAAAGTCTGACAATACTAATCTTTGTGAAAATATGAGGGAAATGGGAACTTTCAGAAACACTGCTAATGGGGGATAAATTAGCACAGCCATTTGGGGAATAGCTTTGCAGTTATTATTAACATTGAAAAATGCACACATTTTATGACTGAAAAAATTCCCAAGGCATCAATCCTAGAGAAATTCTTCTATGAGGTTAAGAAGACACCTCAGCCTTGTAATAATGAAAACATTTTTAAACAACCTAAATTTTCATCTAAAGTAAAAGTGGTACATATTAATCAGCAGCAGTGAAAAGCAATGAACTATATCTGCGTATCTTGACATGAACAGATCTTACGAACCCTGTACTGAGTGAAAAAATCAAAGTGACAGATAAATATATAGATAGATAGATAGACAGATATAGATATAGACATAGATATAGAGAGGGAGAGAGGAGAGAGTAAGATATTATTTATTATATAAATTTATTACATAAATTTTTTAAATGCAGAAGACAATACATGATTAGGGACACAATTATATATTATAAGCATTTTTTAAGTGGACAAGAAGGCACATACCAAATTTATGACAATAACTTCCTCTGGAAAGGAAAGGCGGGAAATAGGAATGGGTAGTGATAAAAGTGAGATTCAATTTCATCAGTGACTTTCCTTTTTTAAAGCTCTCTGTGGGATTAATACGATGCTATGTTTTAGTCCATTTTCTGTTGCTTTAATAGAATGCCTGATACTGGGCAATCTATAAAGACCAAAAGGTTATTTGGCTCATGGTCTTGGAGGCTGGGAAGTCCAAGGGCATGGCGCCAGGCCCTGGTGAGGGTTTTCTTGCTCATAATAACCCTGGGGAAGGCATCATACAGCAAGAGAGCAAGCAAGCACGTGTGAAAAAGACCGCAAGAGCGAGCTGAGCTCATTTTACAACAACCCACTCTCGTGAGAAATAACTCCCTCCCGAGAGAACTAATTCACTTCCGTGATAATGGCAGTGATCCATTCAGGAGGGCTCCACTCCTGTGATCCAATGACCTCTTAAATGTCTCACGTCTTAACACTGTTACATTGGCAATTAAGTTTCTAACACATGAAGTTTTGGGGGGCACATTCAAACCAGAGCAGGCTGGGACTTCAAATCTCACCCTACTGAGTTTCTTCCCCTCCTCTGACCTGCTTCTCCCATTGTCTTGCCAGTTTCTCCTGGGAGCACTTCCCTAATCAACCGTGTGCACAGTGAACCTCATCCCAGGGTCTGCTACTAGGGAGCCTGTCCTAAGACAAGAACCAAAGGCACTCAAGTCTCTCCCCCTCACTCCAGTTCTCTGATCCATCTTTGGTAGGCTGGAAAATGACTCCTGCCCTCCCCTGACACACACACAAAATCAATATTCTAATCCTTGTGACCTGTGAATTTTACATTGTGTGGCAAAACAAAGGGGTCTTTGCAGATGTGATTAAGATAAGGATCTTGGGATGGAGGGTTATCTGGATAACCTATCTGGATAGGCACATACATTTATCCTTATAAGAGTGAGGCAGAGGGAGATTTGACCACACACACAGATGAGAAGGTCATGTGAAGATGGATCAGCAAGAAATTCAGAGATGCTGGTTTTGAAGATTGGATTGATGAGGCCACAAACCAAGGAATGCCAGCAACCACCAGAAACCGGAAGAAATAAGAAATAGATTATCCCCTAAAGCCTTCAGAGGAGCATGGCTGTCTATGATTTTGAACTTCCGAGTTCCAGAACTGGGAGAGAATAAGTTTCTGCTAAGCCACCCCGTTTAGGGTAATTTGTTAAAACAGCCACGGGAAACTAACATGCTCTCCTACTAATAAAAGCTTATAATCCTTACACCATGCTTACCATATCCTAGGCCCTGTGCTGAACTTTCACCCTGGCTGTCTCATGTCAGCCTCACAATATCTCTGGGGTAGTTGATGCCCAGGAGCAAAAACTGAGGCTTGAAGAAGTTAAATGACTTGCCCAGGGTGACGCAGAGTCAGGATTCAGACACAGGCAGGCCAACACCAGAGCTATCCTTCTCTACAATACCGTGGTCCCATGTTTCAAGTTGGGAGGGAGGCCCAGCAGGGATGGTTATCACGCAGGGAAGCAGGGGAGGTATGTCCAATCTCTGCTGTATGTCAGGATCCCAGAAAAAGCATTAGAAGCCTGGGCTCAGGTATCTCTCCACCTGCCAGATCCCACCCACCAGTTCCAGAGAGGCAGCCCCAGCACACGTCTCCACGGTGACCGAGCAAGGCAGATGGCTGGGCTGCTGAGCAGACAGAGGGAGCCCAGGGCTTTCTGTGCTCAGGGCCTGCTCAGAGAAGGTTGGTCTGGTCACCCCAAAGAGCCAGTTCACCAAGCACTGGCATCTTCCCACAAGAGAAGAAAAGAAGGACAGAGGGAGGAAAATAAAACAGCCCAAACAGCCCAAATCAGTCCTCCCCCGAGAGCTGCGTTCAACAAGGGACGTTAAATTAAATTCTTGAGGAAACAGGGCTCAGAGGGTAGGAGCATGCCAAGTGGGCCCAGGAACACTTATCACTCTTCGGAACCCAATTAGCCTCCCTTTGGGACACTGGGTTCTTCATTAATCCCTTCTCTGGTTGAAAACGAGGTCTCTATGCTTTGATCCCCTCTGCCTGCCTGCCAGGGCTCCTGGCAGGGAAAAGTCACATCTGCCACTGCTCACACCATTGTGTTAGCTCACAGACCCACGGCTCTACAGTAGCGTAGGCCACGCGGCCAGAAACACTCACCCAGACTTGACCGTGGCCCCAGATACACCCAACATACTCTCTGGGCACCATCAGAGAAAACTCAGACCCAGGCCCTGCCTTGAAAGAACTTGAGATGGAAGAGGGAGAAAAACTTATAGAAAAACCTTTAGGATGGGGCAGACCATGATATGGCCACAGTGCCGCGAAAGCTATCATTTCTCATTGGAGCCTCTACTCTACTGAGCACTGGCCTAATCCCATTTCCCACATGGTCCATAAACATCTTTGGGTCCCTTACTCCACTGGGCCTGTAGCCCTGCCGTCCTGCCCTGATGCAGCTGGAGGCTGGGGGGCTCCAGCCTTCTCCTGAGGACTCCTGTCTAAACGCTTCGCTGCTCTGGAATTCACAGGAGCCCAGGGCATGGGGCCCACCTGGTCTGTTTCCTTCAGGTTGGTGCAGAGCCCCTGTCCTCCCTCGCCTTCTCTCTGCCTTTGCTCCCCCTGCCTCACCTGCAGCTGTCCATGAGCTCTGGTCAGCAAGTCCCAGCTGACCTGGATCTTTCCTTTTTTTCGAGCTAAACAGATATCTGCCTTGCTAATACTGACTGCCTTTCAAAGCATAATTATGATACATTGTGTTAAAATCTCACTCCAGTAAAAAGCAGGGAACAGGGGAGAGGAACGGACTGGCTGAAGAGGACCAACAATCTCTTCCTGTCTCCTGGTGCAGGGAATAAGGGACTGAAGAGGTCATTCTGGGGAAACTGAGGCTTGGAATGGCCCGATAACCTGCCCAAAGCCAGACAGCCTATAACTGGTGGAGCTAAGACCCTGCTGTTGACTTTATTGGCAAGTGGACGAGGATGAGAAGGGAGTTTAGGGTGCATCTGCCAGGTCTGGGCAGAGCCTGCCCCGGTGTGTTCAAGGTTCAGTGTTCAACACCCCCACCCTGGCCCTGTGCAGGACTCCATGGAGAGCCTGGAACCACACCCCAGGAAAACACACAGGAACTCTGAGGGCAGGGCAGGGAGGGCTGCAGAGCTGCCCAGGACACCTTGCCTGACAAGGGCTCCTGCCATGCAGCTCATTTCAGCATAACACCTGCCTACCAGGGCCTGCTCTGCCTGGGGAAGGATATCAGGCCCCATGGAGGATGCACAGCGAAGCCAGCACGTCCCTAACCTCAAGAAGTTCCCAGCCTCCTGAGAGAGACGGCTGTCCCGTGGACTCCTGCACCCATCAGAAGGCCTGCAGGGAGCCATCTGGGGCCGCTTTTCAGCCATTACCTCTATGCTCCAGGCCCATGCTCCAACTGATGATGCTGGAGCTGGGACTCTGCCCGCGGCTCCGCTCTGCCAGCCAGCTCTGTGTAGGCCGTGTAGGATCTGCAGCCCGGGCGCTAGAGCGGCACCACTAGGCTGGTGCAGGAGGCAGGGCTCGCTCTTCCTGTTTGCTCCCTGTCCGCTTCCTGCGAGCTTCCTGTTCCTGGGAGCTATTTCCCTCCCCAGCCAAGAGCGGGCAGCGCCAAACTGGAGCCGCCGCGGAACGCAGCTTGCAGCTTCTCCAACCCTGGCAGAACCAGTTCCATCCCCCTGCGGCCCAAGAGACGCTATCAGAAGCTGGCCCAGACCCCTGCTCAGAGGTCGCGGTCCCAGGCCAGGAGGCCCTTGTCTGAGCTCAGGGCCCCAGCGCCAGCAAGCAGAGAGCCCTCCTCAAGTCTGAGTGTCAGCCCTGCAGGGTCCCTCCACTATGTTTCTAAATGTCCCCTTTCGCTCCTTCAGTCACAGAAATACTAGTAGCTGCTTTCTGCAGTTGCCACTTCTGCTCACCCTGTCAGTCCCTGTCACCCTGATGACTGCGGAGAAGAGTCTGGAGACCAAGATGGACCTCCCAGGACTTACAAAGCAGAGACTTTCATTCCTGCTCTGCTGAGAATCCCCTTCATACCCTGGTTCTCCTGGGCTGGTCCTCATTCCAACCTCAGTTCCTTTTTTTTTTTTTTTTTTTTTTTTTTTTTTTTTGAGATGCAGTCTAGTTCTGTCGCCAGGCTGGAGTGCAGTGGCGCAATCTCAGCTCACTGCAACCTCCACCTCCTGGGTTCAAGCTTTTCTCCTGCCTCAGCCTCCTGAGTAGCTGGGACTACAGGCACATGCTGCCACGCCCAGCTAATTTTTGTATTTTTAGTAGAGAAGGTGTTTCACCATGTTGGCCAGGATGGTCTCCATCTCCTGACCTCGTGATCCGCCCGCCTCAGCCTCCCAAAGTGCTGGAATTACAGGCGTGAGCACCGCACCCAGCCTCAACCTCAGGTCTTTATACAAAACTATCTCTGCCCTCCTTATTGGATGCTGACTGCTACTGGATCGTTAGTGGATAGCTAGCACTTTGATCTCATCCTCAGGATCTCAATGGCCCCCTCTCTCATAACAGTAGTCCTCATTCATAGATCTGCTTCTCCACATGGCCCATCCCTTAGGATTCGACTTCACTGCCCATGGCAGTCCCCTCTGCCCTAACGTGGCCTGAACATGACGTCAGTCCCAGAGGTGGGCCTGTGGCCTAAGGCAGCTGACCACAGCCTTCCCTGGAACCTGTGTACTCTGAGCTCTTTCTCTTCCACAGTCACCAACTAGGGTAATTGAAACTGGGTTGTCTGCAGCGGGGCTTCTCCCTCCCCCAGCCCCCAGCCCAGGTTATCCTGTGTGTAGCAGAAAATAATGGTGACCATTCACAGAGAGAGAGCTGGCTGCATTGAGGCTGCCATCCAGTCATGCCTGAGGTCCACTCCACCCCTGTCTTTCCCAATTTCTGGATCCCAAAGCCTCGCTTTGTGTAGGCAAGTGTGAGCTGGGTTTCTATCATGGTCAACAGAGGGAGTCCTGACTGACGTGGCAACGCCCCCACACCTAGGTCGTCTGGAAGCAAAAGCTGAGTCAGGGCCGGTCTAGTCAGACTCCCTGCCTGCCTCTGCAGCCTCACCACACAGTCTCCGCCGCGCCACAGCTGCTGCCTATAGCTTCCTGCTTAGGCAAGGGCCTTGCCAAGGGCCTAGACACCCAGTCGGGCCTGGCTGAGCCAGGGCCAAGTTGAAGAAGCAAAACCCAAGATGGAACTAAGCAACAAAGGAGTCAAGAATCCAGGCCCCTCCCACCCCAGAGCCCTGGGCATGACGCTGAACCTCAGTCTTCCCCAGCCCACTTGTATGAGGGCGTGTGCAGATGGTAAGTGTTGTGTGACAGTAGCATTATACTCATTCCGCTTCCTTAATGAGCCAGGCTTCTTTTGGAAGTCTCAGGCTTCAAAGGTGAGACATATATAATAGTATATATAAATAGAATGAATATAAATAGGCTGGGCACAGTGGCTCACACCCGTAATCCCAGCACTTTGGGCTGCCGACATGGGTGGATCACCTGAGGTCAGGAGTTCCAGACCAGCCCGGCCAACATGGTGAAACCTCGTCTGTACTGAAACTGCAAAAATTAGTTGGGCGTGGTGTCAGGCACCTGTAATCCCAGCTACTCAGGAGGCTGAGTCAGGAGAATTGCTTGAACCCAGGAGGCGGAGGTTGTGGTAAGCCACGATCATGCCATTGCATTCCAGTCTGGGCGACAAGAGTGAAACTCCGTCTCAAAAAAAAAAAGATATAAATAGATATGAATATAAATAGATATATACATATGCATATGTGCGTGTGTGTCAGACATATAGATAATTCTATACCCCCCAGAACATCTTTCCCATTTCGGCAGGAATCAGGCTCCAGGGACCTCAGAGGCTGTTTAGTCCAACCCACTCCCCTTCCCTCCCTCCTCCCAGATAAGGAACTCAAGGCTTGCCACCAAATCATGTAGTTGGTGACTCGCCACACTGGGAGCAGAATCCAGGCTTCCTCTCTAACACATTAGTGTCTGATTGAATTGAAATTGCACAGAAAGCAGAGGCCTTACAGCTACCACCCTCTGACATCAGTCTAGCAGGTTTCCTGCAAGGCCCTTTCGGGGAGGAGAGAGGCAGCTGAAGGCCCTGGAGTCAATAGGCCTGCGGGGCCGTCCTCTCCGCTGAGGTTTTTTGTATGGGACTTCCCAAGAGAAGAAGCTTCTCCCAAGCATAGTTTCAAAATTCTTCTCTACATCAGACACTCGGAAAAAACACAGCCAAAAGGCTCGGTGTGCTGACCCCAGCCCAGGCCCAGCAGGCAGCATGATGCAGGAAAAGGGGCCTGGCCCCAGCTGGCTGGGTGACCTGGGGCAAGTCGTTCAGCCTCTTTGGGCTTTTGCTTTCCTATCTGCCACATAGCAGGAGAGGGCCTTCTAATTCCCTACCCAACCTCCTGTCCAAAGCTTTTGTCTCCAACTCTCTCATGCCAAGGCACAACCCTGACTCTGCCAGCCCCCTGATCAGGGCCTCCCCAGGCAGCAATAGGACTGTGCCTATCACCGGGTACAAACTTTGTGGAGGTGCTGTGGACGGGGAGTGCCAGGCCTGAGTTTCCCTGGAGAGACACCAATGTGCAGGTACCACACATTTTGACTCCTGTCTTCTAAGTTGTAGACACTGCAGCTCCCAGGATTTGCCAAATCAGCCCGGCTCCCTCCGCCACCCTACTGATTACAGAATGGTCTAGAGACCAAGATGGACCTCCCGGGACTTAAGAAGCAGGACTGTGAGTTCCCTTCACGCCCTGACTCTCCTGTACCTGTGTCCCAATGTCAAGCCTGAGAACCGCAGAAACCCAGGGAGTCAGGGCGGTAGACGAAAGCTCGTGATTTTAGCCTCCTCACTCCCAATCCATTTTCCAGATGAGGAAACTGCCCCAGAGGGGTGGGAGAGACAGAGCAGGATGAGGAACTAGCTCACAGGTTGTCTAGATCAAGTCCCCATCCACTTTATTCCAGGTGTGCCCTTGGGAAATTTACTTCACCCCTTCGAGTGGCAATTTCCACCTCTGTCAAAGTGAAAATAATCCCTTCCCTGTGGGGCTGTTGGAAGGATGGAGGAGGTCAATAAATGTGAAGTGCCTGGAATAGTGCTGGCCAGAGAAACTCGTCACTGTGAGCTCTGTGTGCTCTAACAAACACCCCAAACCTTCAAAGTCTTAACGCAAAAGAAGTTGATCACTCCTGTAACATCCAATGCCAGCATTCCTTACTGGCGGGCTATTCGCCACCTGCGGACCAGGAACTCAGGTTTACCATTTCCTGTGGTTTCCCCACCCCCGAGGACCCAGAAAGCCTCTGTTTGCAGTCAACAGAAGGTGGAAGAGAGAGTGGAGAATTCCCATCAATTCCTAAGCCTCAGCCCAGGGGTATTCCCTGGCACGTGGCTTCCACTCGTACGGCCAAACTCGACACAGAGGAGTGGGGAGATGTAGTGTCTGGCCGAGTGGCCACCTCCCAATAATAAGCTCACCATACGGAAGGGGAGCCCACATTTTTGTAAACAGCTGTCTCTGCAATGACTAACAAACCCTACTGACCTAGTGGCTTCACGTGACACTTACTGGTTCACACTCTCTGAGTCAACAATGTGGGCTGGAACCAGCAGTGGTTTCTCTGCTAGTCTCATCTGGGGTCACTTATGCAGCTCCAGTAAGCGGACAGCCCGGCTGGGCCTGCATGGCCTAGGATGGCCTGACACGCGTGTTCAGCCCTGAGCATGCTGTCAGCCGGGGTGTCTCAGTTCTCCAGCAGCTCGTTCACATGGCAGCAGAAGTCCAAGGCTGCAAGAGCAAGGCACCACAACACTTCCTAAGGCCTAGATTTGGCAACCATGTAGCATCACTTCTGCCACATTCTACTGGTCAAAGCAAGTCACCAGGCAAGTCCAGGTTTAGGAGGAGTAGGGAAACAGGCTCCACCTCTCAAATGAATCTGTGGCCATTTGCAGTCTACACACAGGGTGAAGGAGGAGAAGGATCACCCTCAGAAGACAAGAGGTTGTATTTTACACAGAGCAGACACTCTGTGTCCTCTGCCATGGCTATCTGGTTGTCAGCATTTGAAAAGGAGTGTGGCTGCATCATACATATATGTAACCCATGGAGTCAACGAATCCACTAGGGGAGGAGAGAGAGAGATTATTTAAAGTGTCTTTGGCTGGGTGTGGTGGCTCACGCCTGTAATCTTTGGGAGGCCGAGGTGAGCGGATCACGAGGTCAAGAGATGGAGAGCATCCTGGCCAAGATGGTGAAATCCTGTCTCTACTGAAAATACAAAAATTAGCCAGGCCTGGTGGTGCATGCCTGTAGTCCCAGTTACTTGGGAGGCTGAGGCAGGAGAATCGCTTGAACCCGGGAGGCAGAGGTTGCAGTGAGCCAAGATGGTGCCATTGCACTCCAGCCTAGAGACAGGGTGAGACCCCGTCTCAAAAAAACAAATAAATAAATAAAGGGTGTATTTGATCCCAAGGCATTGACTCCATGCCTCAGCATGGGCATATGATGTGATACAGCAGACACGTCTATGATTCCCCCACCCCAGTCTCATTTACCACATGCCTGTCAGAGAATGAGCACTCGGTTGAGCAGAGTATGATCCTAATGACTAAAGAGACATGTTTTTCATAGTGCATGATCTCCAAATACCTGTCAACGACTTCCTCTGGTGTTCAATCAAAAAACTAACAATTCCAGTGCTGGAGGAAGATCTGGCCAGGATGCACTCCCAGAGAGAGTATGTGTCTGACTCCAGTATTACGCCTTCCTAGGGGATTTTCAAGGGTAAGGTGGACTACACAGGATTCTAACCTAGTGTGCTAAGCTTAGAACCCATCCTTCAGGTTAGCTCAGGCTCCCCTGGAGCACACATCCGTGCCAGCACAGGCGCTCAGTCACTGAGAGGAGTGTGCTTGGTCTTATGCTCGGAGTCGTGGATCTAACCAGTTTGACTGCGATGAATTCCTTTCCTCTCCTGGCCCTGGGAACACTGGCCAACTAGAAAGGCTCTAAAGGGAAGTGACCAGCACAGAAGGGCACAGAGCAGTCTGCAAACCAGGTCATGGGGATGATGGAAACGGCAGGTTTAGCCGGAAAAGAGAGACACAGAGAAGTTAAATATTCACATATTAGACAGAGTCAAACATGCTTGGTCATGTTATTATTCCCTATCCGGAAGCCTGCCGTGCTCTAGAGCAATCCTCCTCCTCCTCCTCTTCCTCCTCCTCCTCCTCTTCCTCCTCCTCCTCCTTTTCCTCCTCCTCCTTTTCCTCCTCCTTCTCTTCCTCCTCCTTCTCTTCCTCCTCCTCCTCCTTTTCCTCCTCTTCCTCCTCCTCTTCCTCCTCCTCCTTTTCCTTCTCTTCCTCCTCCTCCTCCTTTTCCTCCTTTTCCTCCTCTTCCTCCTCCTCTTCCTCCTCTTCCTCCTCCTCCTCGTCCTCCTCTTCCTCCTCCTCCTCGTCCTCCTCCTCCTCCTCCTTTTCTTTCTCTTCCTCCTCCTCCTCCTCTTCCTCCTCCTCCTCCTCTTCCTCCTCCTCCTCCTTTTCCTTCTCTTCCTCCTCCTCCTCCTTTTCCTTCTCTTCCTCCTCCTCCTCTTCCTCCCCCTCCTCCTCTTCCTGCTCCTCTTCCTCCTCCTCCTACTCATCTTCCTTTCTCTGTCTCTGTCTTCCCTCCTTTGCTCCTTAAATTCATTGTTACCAGGTGATCCAATATATAAAAGCTGTGAGTGGTGATGCTCCCTAGGGCAGTTTCGATCTTCGCTTTTAGTGGAAAACACTTCTGTTAGGTGAAACTGAGGCAGGAGAATAGGACCTGGAGGCAAGGAACCTAATTAAAATTTAATAATTATAAAATTTTAAAAACAACTTTTATTACAAATGCACTTCTTAATGAGATAAATGGAGATAAAATGGAGACGAATGGAGCTGGCTTTTTTCCAACTAGGTCATGTATCAGTTGATGAATATGACTTACTGTTTTAATGAGTCAGAGTTGAGCATCAATTTTATACCTATTTTTCTGGTTTTTTAGATGTAGGCATTGAGAAACTCTAGTCATATCAGCAGATGGGAGTGGAAGGAGTTTTGTTCTAAAAATGTCATTTAGTTATCTGAACTACTGACTTATATGCCTGAAAATCATGTAGTAAACTACTATTAATTTTGATGAAAACCAAAAACTGAAAACCATTTGTTTGGCAAAAGGATTGTTACCAGTCTCAAGAGTTATTCTCCTTGTCATCTTCTGGAAGGAAGACCAAAAAATTTCGTTAAGACTTAGGAAATGACTCTTAATCAGACCCATCACTCTTTCCCTAAGAGGCACTTGCCTTAACCCATTATTGTCAGACAAGTTTAGGAAATCTGAATCTATTACTTTAATTAAACTTTTGACAATACAATATTTTGACGAAATGCTTTTATATCATCACTTGCTTTAAATATATTTTCAGAAAACCTAAAACTGCAAATATAGTTAATTCAAATTATGAAAAATATGTCATATAACTTAATTATCAAACCAGTCCTTACTATTAAATCTATCAACCAAATCAGGATTTATGTCAGAAAAAGTCCAGCTTTAGAAACGTGCTAATGGGCATTCTATGGAATACTATAAAACTTAGTAGAAGACAAACTTTGTTAAAAAACTCATAAGGTAGTGTTTTAAAAATGGTTCAAGCTTTACATCACTTTTGTCCAATGTAATATTTAACCTATTTTATAAGCTTTAAAAACAAAATAATAGCTCAATATATGATGACTGACTACTTAATTTATAAAGTTTATAATAATATACTGTGAAGCCAAAATTGCAAGTATTTTAGGAAGCGAGGAATATGATAAAAGCCATACTTCTTTGAATTCTGGTGTTTCGCTTGGGGAGTTAATTAAATAAGAATCAGAAATAATTCAATTAATTTCACTGAATATAATGATCATATTTTACTATGTATCTAATAAAAGAGAAAGATAAATTCCACTAAAACAATTGGTCCACACTTAGCATATTTTAAATGGGAAGTAGAAAATATAAGACATTCTACAAAATGAAATAAGATGAAGATTAACTCTCTCTAGGGCAATTTATAATGTGATTGGATAAAATAACTTTTACCTACTTTATTAAATAATGAGCACAAATAGGAAGGACATCACATAAAAGTTTTATTTGTATACTTTTCATGATAGTCTCAGGAAACAGTACAGTCATATTTGGGGGCTAGAAGAGTTAAAATTCTTAAACAAAAATAGTTATTACTCCCTCTGCCTGATTCTACTGTATTTCTGGATTGAGAATATCCCAGCCTGAGCCCCAATTCCCTATTTCTAAAGCAAGACTTCACCTCTAACAGAAATATGCATAAGACCAGGAAAGGTTTTGTGCTCCAAGGTGTTTTAATGGCTTGATTAGTCCTTAAAAGAGGTCTCCCCAGCCAGGCACGGTGGCTCATGCCTGTAATTCCAGCACTTTGGGAGGCTGAGGTGGATGGATCACCTGAGGTCGGGAGTTCAAGACCACCCTCACCAACATGGAGAAGCCCCATTTCTACTAAAAATACAAAATTAGGTGGGTGTGGTGACACAGGCCTGTAAACCCAGCTAGTCGGGAGGCTGAGGCAGCAGAATCGCTTGAACCCGGGAGGCAGAGGTTGCGGTGAGCCGAGATCGAGCCATTGCACTCCAGCCTGGGCAACAAGATTGAAACTCCGCCTCAAAAAAAAAAAAAAAAAAAAAAAGATCTCCCCTTTGTGTAGCGCCCCAGGGGGGTTCCCTGTCCCTCAAAGGGCAGTGGGTATCTTGCTTTCTCCAGGCAGGGGAAGCGTTAGCATAAACCCAAGTACATCCCAGGGAGATGAGTTTAGGAAAGATCATCATCATGCCTGGGAAGCTGAGAATCAGAGCATGATTCCCTCAGAGCCTGCAGTGCTCAGGGCCCCTTGTTGACCTCTTCCACCTGCAGAGGTCTGCAGCCCTCGCTCTGAACACCACTGCCCTCGGGCACTGGCATCCACACTCTGTCTTCACTGCAGGTTCCAACAGGGTTTGCAGCCCTCGCTCTGAACACCACTGCCCTCGGGCGCCGGCATCCACAATCTCTCTTCACTGCAGGTTCCAATGACTCTCAGTCCAGCTGCCCCCGCCGCCCCACACTTACCCTCGGAGCATCACCCTCTCTGCCTCCCAACCCTCTCATGGAGGAAGGTTGAACATGTTCTCCCTGGACACTGAGGCCTGTGGTGAGGAGGGGCCGCTGGAGAGCAGGAATCCATTCCCATCTTTGGGACACCCCCCGCCCCCCACCGCAGAAGGACCCTTTCCCACCTTCACTGGATTCTCTGGAAATTCTTCAGTCACCATCTCCCATCGCTATTCCCTGAAAAAAAAAAAAAAAAAAAAAAAAAGGAGGGGTGGCATTTTGTCCCTTAAAAAAGGGAGAAGGCTTTCTTTATTTTCTTTATTCCCAGAACAGCAGAAAATCAACATTATTTGGCTTTTTTACTTCCAAGACAGAATTTTGGAGTTTGCCAGGCTGGGCTGCTCGCGTTAATGGCAGCGTGGATCAGGGAAAATGCCAAGAGGCTGAGGTCTGAACACCTGGACTCCAACCCCAACCCCGCACTCATCCACTGTGTGACTTTGAGCAAGTCAGTCCCCCTCTTTGAGCCCTAATTTAAGCCCAAAATGTGACTGTTGATACCTGGCTCCCAGAGTATGGGAGAGGATTCAATGGGAACACACACCTACAGTACCCAGGACAGTTCCCTGGGGTCAGGAGATGCCCTGTGACATCCTTTCCATCCCACTGTCCCTCGTTCTCCAGCTCAGAGTCAGAACCCCTCCAGCCCTCTGGGACAAGCCCAGGGAGCTGCTTCCCTGTTTCCTGTCTCTAACCCTCAATCCCAGCAGACAGATTCAGCCCTCTGGGCTCCCCGTTTTGCAGGCAGTCCCTGCCCCAGCTCCTGCCCCAAAGCCTTCCTCAGACTTCACAGGGTCAGTGTCCTTCCCCTCGGAGCCTGGAGCACTGGGTGTCACACACAAGTGTACACTCTTGCACACACCAGTGCACAACCTCCCCGCAGCAACCCCCTGGGGCTGAAGCCAAACCCAGAGAAAAATGCACAGTACAAAGAAGAAGATGGAGTCCATTTTTCACATTCTTCCAGGGTCCATCAACTTCATGGTGCTCAGATGTGAAAGGAATATGGGGCTCTTTTTCAATCCTACATCTACTTAATTGCCTCAGTTGGGAGAGTAATTAATAAATGATTAATGGGAATGGCTTCTACAAAAATGGAATGATCCCGAGATGTGTTGCAACCTGCTGCCCAGATCGTCTTTAGAGAATTTAGAGTTGCTAATAGCTTCAGGTTGACTCTTCGTTTACATAGCAGATAATGCCCCAGGCAGAGGGACTCTGTCCCCAGAGCCGAGCACTTGACTCACATCAAAGGGAAAAACCAAGCTTAACGTTAAACAACGGGTTCAAAGTGCCAGAGCAGCCCATCTCTAAGCCAGCGTGAGAGCCCCAGCATGCGGGCCTTCCAGGCCAGTGAGAGCCAGGCTTGTGCCCTGATGATCTGAGGCACCTTCTCCCACCGCCCTGGGGATTTAATGGGAGCCAACAAAATGCCACAGAAATTAAAACAGAAATAAAAGGAAGTATAGACCCACAAAGGCAGCAGCGGTTACCTTTGGATGAGATCATAGAGTTGACTTTGAATTGTTTTTAATTGTGCTGTTTTTCTGCACTAAGCTTGCATTATTTCTGGAAATTGTGTAATGTAATGTTTAAAGAATCTGGTACAAGGGATCTAAAAGGCACCTGATTAGATAAAGGCAGGCAGACTGAACACGGATGCTCTGCTCAACCCCTTTTCAGGGTGAAAACATGCTTGGTTCTAAGGTGGGCAGAGGTCATGAGGACCTCACGGCAGGACCAGGTCAGATGACGCCAAGGGAGCGAAACCGTCCCTGAGATCGGTCTGCCACCGCATCCTCTACACCCTCTGCCAGGTCTCCAGCCCTCACGCCCCGGTCCTGCTGGGACTCCCCAGCCCGGCTTTCCCACACGTGCCAGGCCAGGGAATCCACAGCCTAATGTGTTTTCAAAGCCAACAACAGCGCTGCGTCCACTTGAGTGAGCTTAGGAACCGCAGGAAGAAAGGAATCCAGACGTCCAAGAGGTGAAAGGAAAGAAGTGCTTTACTTGACAGAAGGTAGAACACATGCTTCCAGGAGGTGCAGAGCTCTTGACTATTCGAAGCTTCTGCATTTTAATTTCGCTCCAGAAGGCTTTGAACTGCTCTCTGCTGGAAGCAGCACCACCGGTACCCCCTGGGTTTCTACTTCCCTTGCTACTGCCTTAATTTAAGATCAGTTTCCATCCTTCAAAATGTCACCTAAACCTGAAAATGTGTAGAGACACAAAGTAGATGAGGGTGCGAGGGGTGGGTGTAGGAACGGGGATTAATTGTAAATGGGTGGGAGGGATCTTACTGGGGGGTGAAAATGCTCTAAAACTGGTTTCTGGTGTGGTTGTGCCACTCAGTAAGTTACTAAAAGTCATTGAATTATACACTTAAAATGACTGAATTTTATGATCTGTAAAATAGACCTCAATAAAGCTAGTCATAAAAACAAAACAAAAACAAAAACAAAATACCCATTCTTATATAACCTCCTCTCCAAACTCTTCCCAGCTGCCTTCACGCACAGAGCTGATCATGCCCTTCTCAGAGCTCCTGCAGCCCTCTGGGGCTCCCTCCCTAACCTGCGAGATTGGTAGTTGTTCCTGCGTCTCCCATCTAGACCAGGCCCCATCATCTCTGACTGCCCTATGTCTCTGCCCCAGGGTCGCCCAACGTCCTGAAAACCTGTCTGGCCTGAATGAATGGAGAGAGAATGGGGGATGGATTGCACGCTCACTCAACGAGCTCCATTGCCCAGGCCTTCTCAGGTTCCTGGAACTTAACTGGACACACAGACCTATTTCATTCACACCCCCAAGCCACCCCATCCCAGACCCAGTGGGACAGACAAGATCACGTGCTTTGTGACCCAAAACCCAAGGACACTGCTGCATCCAAGCACAGAAGGAAGTCGCCTCAACAAAGCTCTTATACTAAGATATTCATCACCTCATTATTTATAACAGTAACAATGCTGAAAGACCAATAGGGGATTGGTTAAATAAAAGTACCACCATAAGAGGCATTACATAGCGAATTAAAAGGGTATTCCTCAAAACCATTAGAGAGCGTAGCTAGAAATGGAATCACGAGGTCCTGGGGCCTGCCGTTTTAGGGTCCACCAATGGCACACGGGGGCTTCTCCACCTCTTCTCCAGTACTGGCACCGTCAACCAGACTACTTTTAGCCAAGATGGTGGATGGAGATGCTATTTCATTTTTGTTTGAATTGGCATTGCCATGATTCTTAAAGATGTTTCATGTACATATTAACCACTCAGTTTTCTTCTTCTTTCAATAATTTTACAATCACAAAAAACAGATTTGAAAACATATACACTTCAAGCCGCACTCACTTGTCTCACCATCCTGTTTAAGAGAAGAAAGCCTGGACCGGAGCTCACGGTGGCCAGCCACCCCGACACCTCCCTGTTCCGTGGTCTGCCCTTTGGCTCTGATCTCAGTCTCTAGGCCTCTCCCAGGATGACCTTCCACCCTGAAGCTCACACTCTCCTCCCACAACTACAGCCATCCTGAGCCCATCTGCCTGGGAATCCTCCCTACCCAAGAGTTAATGACAGGGAGCGAGTACTCTTCCCAGCCCCGACCCAGCCCCAGGGGACACGGGGCCTCATTCAAGAAATCAAGTTTCCCAGCCTCGACCCAGCTCCAGGGGACACGGGGCCTGATTCAAGAGATCAAGTACAGTAGATGCTTAACAAGGTCGAGAGACTAACTCATTCAATCATTTATTCATTCAACCAAAAAATATTAATTGAACAACATCAATGTGCCAGACACTGAGCTCAGCAGATTGGTGAGTGAGAACCATTACTTGTGGGCCCTCCTGGAGCTCACAGTTCCTTGGAAGAGACAGACATTAAATGTGCAACTCCACAAATTAATGTAAAGTTGCAACCATCACAAAAGCCAAGAGAGGGAGGTGGACAGAATGGTAAGAACTGGTCAGGGAGGGGAGGAAGGATTCCCGAGGAGGTGAGGATTCAGCTGAGAGCTGGAGGAGGCAGAGGCGTGCTTTCCAGCACCATCGGAATCGCCACATTCCCCAAGCCCACCCAGCCCTCTCTGAGAATGCGGGGAGAGCCGAGTGCAGCAAGGCTGCCCAGAGCTGGAACCCCAGACACAAGCCTAGACCCCTCACCCGCCAAAGGGCTGAGCCGGACACACTCACCTCAGAGCCCCAGAAGACCCCGACGGAAGGCTGGCTGTGAGCTAGCTCATTCGGCAGAGCCTGTGTCATGTTTTAAGAGTGCTGTGGGAAAAAAAGAGAAAAAATTCACTGACTGTCCCCCCGACCCCGCCACTTCTTCACCAGACGTCTCATCCCTGGTGAATTTCTGATAATGCCACTGGGTGTTTACAGTTTCCAAATGAGGCAGAAGGGCTGGTTCACTGCAGCCTGGGAGTCAACATAGGAGAAAAGCTGCCATCCCCATCTGTCTCTCAATCTCTCTCTCAAGGTTTATTATAAAATACCTATCTCCCGCCCTTCCTCTGGAGAGTAAATTAGAGCATCCTGTGCGTTGATTTTTAATCACTGACAACCAGCTCACTTCAAGGTCCAGAGTACATATCAGAATGATCTTACATGAAACAGGACATTTTTTCAATGTCCAGGTCCTGCCCCACTGCAACGCAGAAGATGCTGCCTTCCCCTAGCTTTGGCTGGAGAGCGTAGGGGGTGTTAATCTGGCTGGTGATGCGAGGAGAATCCCTTGGAGGAAGCTAGAGTGACATGATGGGTTGATTATTTCAAACAGACATGGTTTCGTGAGACTGCAGGCAAGAGTTAGAAAAGTCTTCTAGATATTTTGGTTTGGAGGCACCACAGAAAGGAAAGGCGAGGTCAGGGTACCTAGGTGGAAGTCCAGGCTCTCCCCAAAACCCCAGGCTCACTGCGGCACCCTGACACGTTACTCCTCTCAAAGTCTTCATTGCATTGTCTGTAATGTAAGGAGTTAGACTAGATTTTCTTCAAAATTTCTTCCAGTTTAATGCCCATGACTCTTGATTAATTTTGATTTTGTTATGCCCCACTTCATACGATTCTTGGTGGCTCACAAAAATAAATTTGGCATAGGACAGGAAAGACGTACACAAAGAAATCGGATGGGAAAGAAGAGTAAAGTGGGGACACTAAAAGAAAATTAGCCTCTAAGCTGCATGAGAAGGTCCTATACACTTTGTTAAAGGTGAGCCAGATTTTTGCTTCTGAGCTTCCTACCAGCCAATGCAAAGAGGAACATGTGATCAGTTTTGAGACCAAGAGCATAGATATGGTAAGAAACGACCAGTTTCCAGGAAAGGATCAACTCTTCTTGGTTCTAAGGCCTGAGACATTTCTCACTTAGGTCTTTAAAGAGAAGGAACGCCGGCATGTTAAGAGCACATTCTCAATAGGATCTTTTCAGGGAACACATTCACCTCTTTATAAGGCCCCTCAATGTGGCCAGTGACATAACTGCAAAAGCAATGTGGTGAAATCAGTTTGACCTGGACCAAAACGGCAATATAGATCTGAAGTTCTCTGGTGGTCTTTGTAAACCGAGGGGAACAGCAGAGTAGCTAGGACAGTATTTCTCAAACCGAGGGGCTAAGGGCTCCTGGGGGTCCCCAGACGTGTTCTTGAGTCAGACAGTGCTGATTGGGAGCAGTTATCCTCAATCACTTTCATGCATATTTCAGTAGAAGCAGAAGAAAAGAAACGGATCTGCCAAAGGGCCACCTGGGCCAGCGGGCCATCTCCATCACAGGGCTAATTTAGTGTGAGTCAATATAAAGGGGCATGATTGTGATGTGGGCCTGCCCCTGCCACCTACCCCCTGCACCTCCATCTGCCACAATCCCTGCTACTCAGTGACGACCGCAGACCCAAGACTTGCGGCCTTGGTCTATGTAAAGCTGCCTTTCTCAGCTCCCAATCGCCCCACAGAGTAAGGCTCAAATTCCTCTGCAGGCTGTTCAGGTCTCTGTGTGATCCGCACCACCTTCACCTCTGGCTTCAACAGGGGTGCTTCTCTATCCTCCCCATCCCTCCCAACATCAAGCCCCTGACCCCTGAATCAAACCATTGCCTTTGCCTTTGTGCAGACATCTTCCAACCTCTGAGTTCCCTTTGTCTCTCTCCCCTCCCAAGTTTCTCTTTTGACTTCCTCCCATCCTCCAAGGTCCAACCCAAAGACCACCAAAGGTAAGCCTTCCCTACTTTCCCAGCAGATGAAATCTCCCTCCCTCCCGAGCACTTGGCCAATGTCACATCCATTGACACAACTCTTGTTTCTGCTGGGCACAGCTGACTCGGTGAAGATGGAGGATGAAGTACAGAGAAGCCTTCAGCCCACAAGGAGAAGTTAGTTTCTTGGGCTTAGATCTGTCTTCCCGGCTTGACAGGGGGCTTCTTGAAGGCAAGAGCCCGGGCTCACAAGCCCCAGCCCTCCTGGGTCTCAGCCCTCCCGCCACATTCCCGCAAGTTCTGCTAATGTCTGCAGAATTCACTTGCAGGAAGGCAGGGTGTGGTGGGGCTGTGTCAGGGGAGGGGATGCCTCGGACACCCAGCAGGTGGTGGGCTTGCTGGCTGGGTGAGCTGGGGCAGGACTTCTAATCCCTTTGTCACAGCAGCGCTGGCCTGGACAGTGGCCAAAGGTGGGAGGGGAGGGCGGCTGCCTCCCCACAGGTGAACACCTGACACACTGTGTGTGCTTATTGGCCTTTCTTGCTGCACCTGTTTATTTAACCAACGTATTCTGATCACAACGCCCATTAAACCTTGTTGACATATTTGAAATTCTGCATTCATGCAACTCAAGCTTCAGCCTTCCATCTGCCAGCTGTATCCTATATTAATTAAAACAGTGGATGAGGTAAACCCAGTTAATCCTCTGGGGGGGGGTTTATTTTTCAAAGGGACACAGTTTCAGCTTACAGGGTGCATCAGTTTGCTTTTCAGAGTTCCAAGTGGGCATTTGTTGTGCACACACTGTGCTGAGAACCTTCTGCTAAGTACAGCATTGTCGCTGAGCACTCCTGAGTACTGAGGAATGAATGTGGGTAGGTGCAGCTATGCATGTGTACAGGAGTGAGCTACACACGGAAGCGTTTAGTGTGAGCCCTTGTGTTCATGTGGGTGCGAGTACCACATCTGCATCCCCTCAACACCCGGTGACGTGCCACCCTCAGCGAATGCACTTGGCACACCAAGTTCCATTTGTTCCTTGTTGTCCTTAAAGCACCAGGGAAGCTGTACTGCTCACATCAATCACTTGAGATTAAAAACCAGAGAGACTTTGTGTTTACTCCGAGCTCCCTGTGATCATCATTACTAGGACCTGTAATTTCCCTCCACGAGAAGCTGGCAGGCTGGGAATACTTTCTTTTGATGGTTGACAGCCCTTCATGGCAGAGCTCAGTTAATTCCTCCCAGGCAAGTTATGTGTCTCACTCTGAGTGACAGTCTGGGACCATGGCAGGCAGGACCCCTGTGCACAAGTCCGCGGGAGAGGTTTCACATGGGAGAGGAAATACGAGGGAAAGGAGCCTCCTGGGACTGTACTGCACGGGGGCCCCAGTGGAAGGAACGAGGCCTGGCAGTTGGGAGTCTGGGGTTGGGTCTGGCCTCAGGCCCACCATGTAATCTTGGAAAATTACCTCGTCTTGGGCTCTGCTTCCTCATTTGCAAAATGAAGAGATTGAATTGCATCATTTCTTAGGTCCCTTGTGTCTTCCAAGCTCTAGGAGTGTGCCAAGAAATGGAGTCGATCTGCTGATTTTGGTGGGAACCACAGACTCCTAAAAATGTTAAGCTGGAGGGAACCTCAGCTCAACTTCTGTGCCTAACCTCCTCATTTCCCAGAAGCAAGTGACTTGTTCAAAGCAAGTCGAGGCAGAAGAAATAGAATATGTATTCTGGGATGGAAACAGAGCCAGCCCAGGTCCCTTGGTGAGGTTTTGAATACATTTCACTTCCAAAAGGCAACCGAGATCACTCCCCCTCCACTTAGGTCAGGACTTGGCTCAGGCCTCGCTCAGCTCCTTCCCAAACCCCTATTCCCTATCTGAGCTCCCCTCCTCCCAGCACCAGGCGTTCACTCCTATGGTAGCAGCTGAAATACTCAGGGTTCCTGGCACACCTAGAGCGGTCCCCAGCCCCCGCAGAGCACTCAGCAGCTTGTTGGAATGGCAGGACATTAAGCCCCACCCTGGAGCTTTCAATCAGACCCCCAGGTGGTCCTTAAGTTTGAGAGCTGCTGTTGCAGGGGCACCTGGGCTCTCCTACTCTAGTCCATTCCCTTCTCCCCAGCTAGACAGCGAGCTTTTTAACGGTAGGTCACGCCGCTCATTCATTTGTGCATCCCAGGGTTTGGAATGGTCCCTGGCACAAAACAGGTGCTCATCAGGTATTGAATGAATACATGAGTGACATGAACCTGTGCAGCCTTCTTGAAGTCTGTGAACGTAGCACCAAAGCTGGGAGGGAAGACCAAGTGTTGATGGAGAGATAAAAGTGAGGGTCTGCGAATCACCTTCTCCCTGCCCTCACTAGAGGCGGGGGTTCAGGACTAGCCTGGTTGGAAGGGACGACTATGACATGAAAAAGCATGAGAAGAGGTAGAAGAGGAGAGAAGGGGAAAATATCAAGGAGATGAAAGATGCCATGATCAGAATGTTTGGGACAGACCTGTGCACCCAGTTCATGTCTACCTCCACTAATCTTACTTTCCTAAAGCAAACGTTCCTTATTTTCAGATGATTCTGAGCAAAGGCGAAGAGCACGATTGTTCAAAATGAGAATCTGAGTTTAGATCCCCGTTCCATTGTGTACATGCTGTGTGATCTCGGGCAAGTGACTGACCCTCTTCCCATGTCTGTTTCCTCATTTCTAAACTAAGGATCGCAAAAGAACCTTCGAAGGGTGCCCTGAGGATTAAATGAGATCATATAATACATTGCTACAGGGCCTGGCACAAAGAAAGGGTTCAATGGATGTGAAATGATCGTAAGTGAAAGCATAAAATCTGACCACTAGCCTGCTGGAGACTGTCCAACCTGGGAGTCTGGCATCCGGCTCAGTTTGCAGGCTCCAAACCTGGGCCTCTGCACCTAACACTTTGGCTTTTCCTCCCATTGGCCCTCTAGGCCTACTCAAAAACTCTTGTCTCCCTGAGCCCCTCAGATTCGTGTGTCTCAGGATGGTTGGGGGTGGGGGTTCTCTCTTGTCTCCAGAACAATGGCATGGCTTGCCCAGGCCATAGAACCCAGTTAACAGCTCCCAGGCCCTCCCAGCCAAATGCCATTGCCTTCATGTTGGCAGCTGACAGAGGTGCAGAGAATGTTTACATCCCTAGATTGGAGAAAGCCTGGCAGCACCAGTCTGGGGTCTCCTGGTGGCCCCCTTGTACTGTTTAGCTGTGTCGAGGATTCTGCAGTCGGGCCACCCACCCACAGTGCAGGGGGAATACGTGAGTGATGCCTCCCTGGAATTGTGCAGCACACAACCTGAGAGATGTATGCAGTGCTCTTGTCCCCAGACCCCACAGCCATTCATGTCATGCTCCCTGTGAATAAGGTAAGGGCTTTAGGAACAGCTTTGCAGTCAGTGGGAACGGGCAGTTTAAAGTAGTTACAGACCTGCTCTTTAGAAACGGTCCCTGCCATTTAAAATTCTTGAAAAAAGAATCTCAATCTCCACCCCAGCCACCTAGGAGAATGAAGAGCTGGGGAAAGGACACAGCAGGAGAAGTTCTAAACTATGCCCTCAGTGTGTCCCTTTCTGGGGACCCTGCCTTCTGGGCATCAGACTGTGGGCGGGTCTGCCATCAGCCACACACGGGGGATGCGTTCTCCTAGACGGTTCCCGGGCAGTGCTGTGAGGGCAGGTGCAGAGAAGTGAGCCCAGCACGGAAGGCACCTGCCAGCATTCGTTCCAAATAACCAGACAATGTGCCCTGAACCCCACCAGCATCGGTGATCTCCAAGAAAATGTTCCCTTTCCCTCCCCACTCTCCCTGTCTCAAGAGGAAGTTTTCCCATTAGAATTTGTGTGACAGTTGAGAAGTTGGAGCTCGTTTATCCTTAATAATGTTACTGAAAAAGACCAGTAATTACATAAGGACTGCAGAAAATCACGTTTAGGTAAATGAGGGGAGGAATGGTTTTTATTACGCTTCCTCGATGAACATGTAATTGCCGGCTATAAAAGCACCTTCCTGACTCACAAAATGACCACCAAAAGTCCTTGTGAGAAGACCGGGCATTTGTGCTCACTTGGCACTCGCTGGGCAGCTGGAGGTATTTGGGGTGAGTTACTCTCCTCGGTCCTCCCGAATTACACTGCTCCATCCTGAGTCAGCTGGAAGGAGGAGTGGGACAGGGGAGAGTTTAAATATGTGGAACACTTCTGTGTGTCAGAACACAACACCCCCCCAACCCCATCTCAGGAGAAGCCTGCCATCCTTCCGGCCCACCGCCAGCGCTGCCTCCTCCCCGGGCCTTTCCGCCAGCCCGGGCTGCGTTCTGGTCCATCTTTCCCGGGAGGAAGAGGGCCCCTAATGCAGAAGAATCTGCCGTGTCCGCCTCTTCCTCCTGGGGTGGACAGCGAGACTACGCTTTCCAGCCTCCCCTTGTAATAAGGTGTGGCCGGGTGACTACGTTCTGGTCCACGGAATTTGGGGGAAGTGATGAGCACCACCTCCAAGCCTGGCTCTACCGCTGACTGGCAGCCCTGTCTCCGATCGCCCACCCACGCACTCCCAGCAGGGAGCAGGGCGGACCCAGAGCAACACTGCTGATCACAACACAGCCAGGTTTCTGCCAGCCCCAAGCATGGCAAGGACCAGTAGGTCTCCCAGGCAAAAGGCAGCCTCCCTGTCTGGCCGTATTTGGGGCTGCCTCACCCTCTCTCATCTTTGAATCTGACAGATATAACTGGAGTCCCCTAAATCCCTGGATGGAACATTCCAGCCCTGGAGTGGGGCCTTGGGCTCCTGGGCAATGAGCTTGGGGTCTCTGAGCTTGTTACCCTGCAGCATGAGTCTTCCCCACTCTCCCCATCATTCTGTTTTACAGGCCAGTATCGTGTCTCCAGCTTCACTTACATGTCTGTTACCAAGAAAGTGTGAAAAATACACAAAGGATGGCTTGGGTAGCTGTAAATAGTTCTGACCCACATCCAACCATCAGCCACAAATCATTTGTGAAAGAATCACAGAATCTCAGAGTCCCTTGAAAACAACAACAACAACAACAAACACCTAAAAAAGTAAAAAGGAAGTTAACTTTTACCGTATCCCTCATTCACCCATTTGCCTGTCTAACATTCAGCTCTGCACTGATGCCAAATACTTCATTTATGAGAAATATTTAGCTCCACGGGCTTCTCCTGCACAACACTTGACTTACACAGTTCATTAAGTCTAAAGAGCTGACTCTTAAATTTCTTTAGGAAAACAAAGGAACCAGAATAGCCAAAGCAAATTTTAAAAAAGAAGAGCAAAGCCAGAGGATGAAGACCCTCAGCTTTCAAGACTTCCTACAGGCCAGGCACCGTGGCTCACACCTGTAATCCCAGCACTACAGGCTGGGCACTGTGGCTCACACCTATCATTCCAGCATTACAGGCCAGGCACAGTGGCTCACACCTGTAATCCCAGCACTTTGAGAGGCTGAAGCGGGAGGATTGCTTGAGCCCAGGAGTTGAAGACCAGCATCAGCAGCATAAGGAGACCCTGTCTCTACAAAAAATACAAAAATTAGCCAGGTGTGTTGGCATGCGCCTGTAGTGCTAGCTATGTGGGAGACTGAGGGGGAAGGAGTACTTGAGCCCGAGAGGCTGAGGCTGCAGTGAGCCCAGTGAACCATGATCACACCACTGTACTCCAGCCACGGCAACAGAGAGAGACACTGTCCAAAAAAGAAAACATAAATAAAAAAAGACTGTCTGTAGCAGACAGTGAGGTATTGGTGAGAGGAGAGGAGAGCCTCAGACCGACTAGGGCAGAAGAGAGACCCCAGAAACAGACACACATACACATCATATCACACATATGATATATATATGGTCACTGACTTTTGAAAAACAAATCATAACACATCATTATCATAGAGCTGGAAATTATTTGTTAAATGCCTGTCTCACTTCATAGGTGGTGTGCCCCAACAGGAGAAACGCATACCTGTTGTGTTCACAGCCAGGTCCTCAGCACTTAATAAGAACAATGCCTGGAACCCACTCGAAGCTCATCAGACATTTTTCAAAGGGAGGAAGGAGGAAGGCTGGGCAGGCAGACTTTCTTGATCCTTCAGGCATGAATGGGCTCCCTCTCCACACTCAGGCTTCTGTCACCCTCCACATAGCCTATTCTTTTGTTCTTCACACATACAAGATGTTACATAATGCTTCATTCACTTTACAACTCTCTGTGCTTCCAAAATGTGGCCTTACCGGTTATGAAGACATGAATATCAAAAGCGAGCGGGTCTTTCCACCCGTGGGCTCGGCAGGAAGGAGGACAGCTTGATTAAGATTTGCTCATCCACTTCAGCTGTGGCTCAATCAGCCCCGAACCTAAAAGAGCTTTTACAGCTCCTTCTGCTCGTCCCCAAACCCCTCCCGTGGGGTCACCTGGCGACGGCCTGGCTGGGCTCAGCTTGTAGACGAGGATATCACAGGTAAGGCGAGGTGGTCTCTTTCCACCGTCCTTGCAGAGAAAGTGCTGGTGTGGGTGGAAAGTTGGAGAAACGGGTTCCTGAAATTGATTTCCACTAAGACATTTTTAGCTGACAAGAACATGAAAATCTGCTTCTTAGAAACAAAAGCTTTTCTTATTGAATTAGAACACGAGATGATTTGTTCACTTTTCATTTTGGTTAAAAAAAAAATTCTGTGTTAACAAAAGAAGCCATCCTGGTCTCAGCCCTGGGCTGTGGATTTTTCCCCTTCCCGGGGAGGACGGGCACCTCCTCTCGCAGGTGGCAGGGCTAACTTCAGGAAGGCCACATTTTCTTCTAGGGCAGAGCAGACTCTGGTTTGCCTGTTGTCTCATGATAATCAAAACACAACCCGCACCTGCAGGACGCATTCCAGCTCTTCCAGAAGCCTTTGCACTTGCTGCTCATTGTTTCACCTGCCTCAGGTGGCGCTTGCCCCAAGCTGGTGCGTGACATTCTTTTCCAGGGACTTCGGGGAACCTGTCCTCCACAGCCTCAGGAGAGGAGAGAGTCTGGACAGAGCCCAAGATGAACCTCGCCCTGCCAGTCCTGTGTCTGGGGCATTTGCCCTGCCCAGGGTGGGATGCTGGCACAGAGTGGGACACAGCAGAGGACGTAGAGAAGGGCTACGGGGGCTGAAGACTGAGCACTGTAGTGGGAGGTACCAGGCCAGGGCATTCCTGACACCAGCTCGCCGTTCTGATGCCAGCTCGCTATGCAGACTTAATTTCATTAACTCTGAGCTTCAGATGCCTCACCTGTAATGTGCAAAAAAAAAAAAAAAAATTAAGCATCTTATTTTTCTTAGTGACCGTATGTAAATGGGTTCAATAAGCTTGGAAGTATAGAGCAGAAATGGACTAAAGATTACAAGTAGTCTTTTCCATCAAATTCTAATAAAGAAGGCATGTAATACACTATATCCATTTCCTATGGCTACTGTAACAAATGACTGTAAAGTAAGTGGCTTACAACAGACATATCCTCTCACATTTCTGGGGGTGTAGTAGGACAAGCCGCAGATAAAACCCCTCAGACACTGAATTAAAGAAGGAAGGACTTTATTCTGCCAGGAGCTTCGGCAAGACTCACGTCTCCAAAAGCCAAGCTCCCCGAGTGAGCAATTCCTGTCCCTTTTAAGGGCTTACAACTCTAAGGCAGTCCGCGTGAGAGGGTCAAGATCGATTGAGCAAGCAGGGGGTACGTGACTGGGGGCTGCAGGCACCGGTAATCAGAACGGAACAGAACAGGACGGGATTTTCACAATGCTTTTCCATACAATGTCTGGAATCTATAGATAACATAACCGGTTAGGTCAGGGGTTGATCTTTGACCAGGCCCAGGACGTAGCGCCGAGCTGTCTGCCTATGGATTTCATTTCTGCCTTTTAGTTTTTACCTCTTCTTTCTTTGAAGGCAGAAACTGGGCATAAGACAATATGAGTGGTGGTCTCCTCCCTTGGAGGGAGAGGTCTGCAGTGAAAGTGTCTGCAGGGCTGTGCTCCCTCTGAAAGCTCTAGGGACAATTTTCCTTGCCACTTCCCATTTCTGATGGCTGTTAGCATTCCTTGGCTTGTGGCTGCACAGCTGCCTCTGTCTTCATGTAGGCTGTCTTCTCCTCTCTGCATCTTCTCCTCCTCTGCTTTTTATAAGGACACTTTATGGAATTTACAGCCCACCTGGATAGTCCAGCCTGATCTCATTTTGAGATTCTTAATTTAATTACATCTTTAAAGACGCTTTTCCAAGTAAGTTCCCACTGACAGGTTCCAGGAGTTAGGAGATGCACACATCTTTTTAGGGGCCATAATATAACCTCCTACACACATACACCCTAAACTCACACCTAGAACCACCACCTCATAGCTGAGTTGGGCTGCTGCCCAGGTGTCATCCACAAAGCACGTTTCATAAGCATCAAATTATATAATCCTCAAAGAGGTCTCAGAGGTAGGGAATTATTTTCCTGTTTGAAATAGGAGGAAACTGAGACCTAGAGGGTGAGTGTTGTACTCAAGATCACACAACCTCTAGGAATTAGAGCTGAGACTTCAACCAAGGCCCATGAGGCAGGAGAGCACAAAACTTGTTTCTCCCTCTAGAGCAAGGGGGATGTTTTATCTGCAAGGAGAAAGTGAGGGGACTCAGCCTGCAGCTGTAGAAGGCTTCATGGAGGTGCTCCTCTTCCTCTCTCATTACCTCCGCACCTCCAAGTCTGCACTCACTTCTGCCCAGCCACCCCTGCATAGAGAAAAGGCACAGGGCTGGGCCTACATCAACCACGGGTCTGTTCTTCCCCGCCCTGTCTGAAGTGAGGGCTCGCACGGCAGGCCACAGGTAACACTCCCTCAAAGAAGGAACAGAGGAATGAATGGTTTGTGTCAATCGCATCACTGGAGGAGGCAGTCAGGCGTCGTGTGCACTGACCCAGATAAAGAAGAGTTTTCTACTCCACTGCCTTCCGATGGATGAACAGAGGAGACAGCGGCCCCTCCCTGAAGACATTCAAGCTGAGTCCAGATGACAGCTCGGCAGGGATGCTGTCAGGGGCTCCTGCCCTGGTGACATGTGGGTCTTGAGGACATATGAAGCTTCTAGAAGTCGTAAGGTCTCCCACCTCGTGGAGGAGGACCCCAGCCACATCCAAGGCAGTATCTTCCTGCTCCATGCAGTGACTTGTGTGGACCTCACTGACAGATACGCACGAAAGACACCGGGCACCTGAACACAGTTTTTGTATGTTAGTTCAGGTGCTCAAAGAGGTAGACACCAAGATGGGTTCAGATGTGCAACAGACGTCTTGGGAAAATGCCTGTGAAGGAGAAAGGAAAGAGCCAGAGACAGTGAGGAGAGCCCTTGGCCACAAGGCAGGTCTGACCTGTAGAGGAGAGTGGGCCAGATGGCAGAGCGGGAGGAAGCGACTCAGGGCCCCCATAGGGGGTCTTGGAGCCAAACTCCCCTGTTGGGGGAGTCCTTGTCTTGCAAAAATAGGCTCATTACAACCCCCTATGCTCAGGCACTGGCTAGGGGCACCCTCAGGAAGGGGGCCTCAGTGGGAACTGGGGGTGACTCCTGACTGAGCCTTCCATCCGTTCTGCTCCCCTCGGCAGGGAATCTGCGCCGCAGTTTCATGGCTGTTACAGGATGAGTCTATTTACAGGAAGGTCAGGGACAAGCCGACTAATAGATGGCGCACACAGAATCAAGACAGTGGTTCCCTTTGGTGAGGGGTGGTTATTGACTGGGAGGAGCTTTCTACGGTGCTGGAAATGTTCTAAGTCTTGACTGGGCGGTGGCTCCATGGGCGTACACACATGTAAGGGTTCATCAAGGTGTACACTTAGGATCTGCACACTTTACTGGACTTATGGATATTCAATACAAATTGTAAAACCTAAGCCTTTACCAGCTCCTTTCTTTCCCGGGGCCACCTACAGTTGTATATCTGAGAACATTTCCTCAATCCGTAGAAAGGCTTTTTGGAGGTGCTAAATGTAGTTTTAGGGACTTTAATTCAGTGTAGAGTCAGGCAGAAGGGGTCCAGTAGTGAGAAAGTGCAGCTTTGTGACTTACTCTCAGATGAGCTGAGACCCTTTGGGCAGCTGAGGGGAGAGAGAAGGCATGGGGGGCCGGAAGGGTACCCAGCAGGTTGGAACAGGGAAATGCTGGGTGACAGTGACCCACAGGGTGGCCAAGGACAGGAGGGAGAAACAATATCCTGGGAGAATCTGCAGTAGGTGGCCCAGCCCGGCTGCCTGCTCCCTGCCCCCAGGTCCCAGAACCAGCCCTTCTGGATAGGTGCCTTTGTCTCCACCCTGGGGCACAGCGGGCAGCCGCTGGCCATGGCCACCGGTACTTCCTCTAGACTCCTCATCGTCCTTATGCTTGGCTGGTTCTCCTAGGTCACTACTTCTGTTCCAGAGGGAGGCAAACACTACGTGGCCTCCATCTAGCCATCAGGAGCCCTGGCATGAGCCTCTCCTCATCAGCCTAGGAGAGTAAGCAAGGGCACTGGTGCAGGGCACCACACGAGAGCCAGACTCCCCACAGCATAGAGAATGACCTGGAGAAGGTGAGTCACCCGCTTCACAGGCTGAAAAAGGCAGTCTCCTCTCTACATGCAAGGGGATAGGGGCATTCTCAAATGGCCATCCCAGAGGGTCCCCAGACCCTGCCCTCCTGATTGTGAGTCCTTTCTTTAGCAAACACTCACTGAGGCCCTGCTATGTGCAACAACACACAGATGGAGCCAGCACAGGCCCTACTCCAGAGCTCAAACATTCAGCACGCACCCTCACACCTGGACTTACTTGGGGCAACATGAAGGTGTGTAAGGCAATCTGTCTCCGCCTTCAAGCAGCTTGCAGTCTGGGCAGGACCAGACACTTGTCTTTACCACAAGATGGGCAGTGGGAGAGGATGGAGGAGGGGGCAGCCGAAGTCTAATGGGGTTCTGAGGAGGTAGAGATGGAGCCAAGGAAGAGCTTCAGGATCAAAGGAGATCAGGGCAGAATTGGGCAGCCAGAAAAGTAAGATTGACCTCAGTTTTCTTGGAGATACTGTCTTGGGGAAAGGCTGAACAATTCAGTCCTATCTTCTCATCAATTACATTGTAATTTCAGAGATACTCATCTTCCCTCCACCCCACCCCGTTTCATACATGGCATCCTAGGCAGTCCCCAGGGTTGGCTGCCCCAGCTCCACAATCCAGGCCCCTTCCCAGCCTGTGCCATGCCTCAGGACAGCCATAGGAGGGGAGAGGTATCTGTCTTCCCCAGCCGGTGCGGTCAACCCAATCTAAGCACACGGTCATGCCAGCCACCTCTCATGCCACCAAAACTCAGGGGCTTGTGGGATTATACATCAAATCTACGTCCATGCCTTGTTTCTCTTCTCAACGCTGGGAATTTCCGTTCTTCACAGATGTATACAGTGAGAAATTTCCATAGGCCCAAGCCAGGGACAATTTAGCTGACCCTTTGATAATGATCGTGGGTTTTATTTTTCCTCCTATCATTATAAGAGAGATATCTGAAAACAGTGCTATATACCACTCACCATTCTGGGAGGCTGGTGAGCATGAGTGGTGACCTGCAGGGTTGCCTTACAAAAACCCATGGCATCACCCGGTCCCCTGTCTCTGTCCTCCCTGGACGTTTGCAGCCTCTCTCAGCTGGCACACCCAGCCATAGCAGGCTAAACAGCTTTACATCTGCAATATCGAAATCCAGCGGCTTTCCACAATGGCTGGCTGCAGCATTCACAGTGACTCAGATCATTTTCAGAGTTTCTAAGTGTGTTCTCTCAGATCAGCCCAAATCTATGCTAGGAAATGATGCAACAGCAAATTGGTCCTATGTTTTACACCAGATGTTTCAACAAGCAAAGAAGAAAGTATACTTAAGAAAATACATGGAAAACACACAATCGCAGAGTTTGCTTTGCCAAGTGGAGCCTCCTAAAGCCTCAGCATCTTTAGGAGGGGGGAATGTTTTCTGAGAAACAGCTAATTCTCCAAGAGGCAACAGCCCAGGATTAAGATAGGATCTCGGGCAGGAAATGAATGGGACATTTCATAAATGTGCTTTTCACTCAGGGGCTGCTTAAAAGGTACAAGTCAAGCTAAGTAGGCCCATGTGATGGCTCCAATTATTGCAATCCTGTGCCTGGTTACACCAGACCTCGGTGCTGTCTCGTCTCCTGATGGTATCTCACACCCAGACTCACTGAGAGAACAGTGCGGTTTTCTGTACCATAATTTCCTCACCAATGCTCCAGGAGGGGATGCCAGGAGCATGGCTGTTGTACTTGGTGTCTCCAGGTTGACTACAAGGGCCTAAGGAAGACCCCTTTGACCAGCCTGGACCGTGCTGGCTTCTTTCTCTAAACTTTTACAGTAGCTGACTCTGCACCTTAAAATGTAGCTCCTAACTGGAAGTCAGAAGGGCTTGAAGGCACTGTGGAGATCACACAACTCACCTCGCCACCCCACTCGTCCATCACACATTCTCTCCTCAATGTTGCCAAGAAGAATTGTGCAAACTCTGAACGCCTGTCAAGATGGGGCACTCACGGCCTCAGCAGGGAGGTCATTTCATCTCAGGTCATTCCATCTTGGTCTTCCAGTTCAGAGCATCTTCACAACACTACCCAAGTATGTCTCCCTGGAGCTTCCACTCATGGCTCATGGTTCTACTTCCGGAAGCCACATGATTCGATTCTATTCGTCTTCCATCTGGCAACTCTTACACAGCCCTGGCCACACAGCTCCTTTTCTTTCTATAATTCCCCTCCAAAAATACCATTGGTTCTTTTCTAATTATTCAGCCATGTTCTCCGATCAGGTGGACCTTACTAGCTTGGCTTTTCCTTCCTTTGTGTTCAAGTTCCACCCCTGCCCTACTTCCTATTCCCACTGTCTTTCTTATCATAAACCCAGCACAGGGTTGAAGACATAGCAGACACCCAGCCAAACCGGAAGCCTCTGCCTACAGCCACGTCGAAGATTGGCTCACATTATTCTGAGGCTCTTCAAGAGGTGTTGGGAAGATTAATCAGCATCTTAGGCATCTATGAAGTGCCCTGAAAGCCTCCGGGGTGTGCAGCAATCACGGACCAAACACAGGCCAATCCCGAGCTGCACGACCCACAGTGGAGAGATGAAACCCTCATTTCAGCTCATAGCAGACCCCCCTTGGCCCTGAGCCTCAGCAGGGAATCCAGACATCAACAATCAATGACCACCTGATGCCTGCTTTCTGACTGCAACTTAGATGGTGAAGGATTCGGGAAATTGCTTAGACTTGAGTCTTGCAAATGAACTCTCACAAGGATATAAAACAGGTGTGGGCAGAGTTTCACAGGATGCCACCGAGGCAGGAGGCCTGAGCCCTGCAGCCAAGCTCCTGAATTTCACCTCTCAGAGGCCGCCAAGAATCTTAGAACCCTGGGATTCCACAAAACGCGGTGTGGACCCACCACCTCAGCTCCTGCTCTGTGCCTTGGATTTGTGGAGGAACTGCAAAATCACCAAACATGCCCTATTCCACATCTCTTGCAAAACCCCATCTTGACAAAAAATACAACAATTAACCAGGAGTGATGGTACGCACTTGTAGTCCCAGGAACTCAGGAGGCTGAGGTGGGAGGATTGCTTGAGCCCAGGAGGTTGAGGCTGCAGTGAGCTGTGAGCTTGCCATGGCACTCCAGCCTGGGTGACAGAGTGAGACCCTGAAAACCAAAAGACAAAAAACCAAAAAACTAGAGAAGGAGCCTCATAAGACTGCAGGGCAGATGGTGGCAGAAAAAGATGACAGCCCCGGGCGGAAAAGGAGGACGTGGCCTCACTGACCAAGAGATGGGAAGGTCCTGCTGAAGCCATGCTGTGACCCTGGAAAGTGGCCACTGGAGACCTCCACTCTCCCTCTTGAGGCTCCCTCCCAGGCTCCAGAGCCCTCTTGGTGTCCCCTCAGTGCCAATTACCTCTCTCCATGGTGCCCTACCCAGGCCTGCCCCAGGGACCACTGCTCTTCCCTGCCTTCCCACGCCCAAGTTAATTCCATTTCCATCCCCTCAGCATCCTCCTCTCTGTAAATTAAACTGATCCATGTAAAAAAGCCTGGGAGGCCCATCACCTCTCAGATAACAAATAGAACTGGGGAGTGGATTTACCTATTTCTTTTAAATAGTCTAATTTATTGGCATATTTGTTCATAATACCTTCTTATTATCTTTGTAATATCTGCAGCATCCCTACTGATGTCTCCTTTTTCACTCCTGATTTGGGTTATTTGAGCCTTCTCTCATGTTTTCTTTAACAGTCTGGCCATAGATGTGTCTATTTTATTAATTTTTGCAGAGATCACACTCATGTTTCTCTATTTCATTATTTATGCTCTTATCTTTATGTTTTCTTCCTTCTATTTTCTTTAAGTTTACTCTTTTGTAATTTTCTGGCTTCTTGGATTGTAGGCTTAGTCATTAATTTTCAGACCATTTTAAGTAACAGCTTTATGAGATATAATTTGCATACTATAAAACTTATTCATTTAACATGTAATACTGCAGAAATCTTGTACATAGGTTGTTTTTTTACATGTGCAAGTTCTTTATTAATTTTAGACACACTCACTTTCTTTATCTGGCTATTATCCCAAGTTCCTAGAACTTTAGTCCTTCTGTTAATTATGTCATCAGACTCTTGTGCTTGATGGATATTTTTCTCATCTTTAATGTAGCTTGTGTATTCTGCAAAACCCTTTCATCCTAGATTACAGAATAGTTCCTCTAAAGTGTTGCTGTATTTCTCTAGGCAAATCAAAAGTATAAGCAGCCTAGGACCCCATTTTTAAGGGGTGGGGTCTTGCAATGTTGCCCAAGCTGAACTCGAACTCCTGGGCTCAAGGGGTCCTCCTGCCCAGCATCCACACCACCCTGCCTGGCTGTATATTAAGGGCTTTGGCTTGGGAGTTTCCTGGACTTCTGGATAGTATAAATTCACATGTAAATCTATATGAAACACAAGCCCTGAGTTTTTATTTCTTGGGGGAGAAATTTCCACTCTGGACCCAAGCAGAGACAGACATGCTTTTTGTTATCTTGCTGTGCCAGTGGACAGGCTTTTCCCGAATCTCTACTTTCCCTGAGGGTGTGGCCATCCAAGAATGCCAGTTGTCAGCCGAAGTTTCCTTCTAGCTCCGTTCCTTCTCCAAATCTCATTTCCTGACCTTGTGTGAGCATGAAAGCCCAAGGCCTTAGGTTGCTGAAACTGATGACATCATGACCACCACCCCCTTGCCACCATCAGTCTCTCCCCACAGTTACCCCAAGAGTAAGCAGCAGCAACTCATTCACTCTCCACTGTAGCTGTTTCTTCCCTCTTTGTTTCTGGTGTCTGGTAATTTTCTTTTCTTGCTTGCATGCTTGGCTACTGTTTACAGTAATTTTTGTTACATTTTATCCAGGTGTTTGTGGCAGAAGGGTTTATGCGTATCCCACATTTCCCAGAGGCTACTTTCTACAGTAATTCACATCAACACTATTTACCCTCCATCTACCACCGTACCTGTTTGGTAGATGCAAGTAACTATTCCTCATTAAAATCATGATATTTTAGAAATGTCATGGTGAGTTTAAGTGGAGAAACTTACAGTGAGTCTAAACTCTTTAAGGGCTAAATTTCAGTTGCTAAAAATCAGGCTAGGATTCTGGTGCCACCTTTTTGTCTTTCCATCTTGCTAAAGGTTCTCATTCTATTCTGGCTAAAGAATGCTATAGATTTATGGATCCTGTATCAGAGCTATTTAATATCTATTCAGAAACAGCCAAGGATGGTATCAATAGTCTCTCATTTTAATGAGAAATGTTTGTTTGTTTGTTTGTTTTGAGATGCAGTCTCGCCCTGTCGCCCAGGCTGGAATGCAGTGGGGCCATCTCAGCTCACTGCAACCTCTGCTTCCGGGGTTCAAGCAATTCCCTGCCCCAGTCTCCCCAGTAGCTGGGATTACAGGCGCCCGCCACCAAGCCCAGCTAATTTTTGTATTTTCAGTAGAGACGGGGTTTCACCATCTTGGCCAGTCTGGTCTTGAACTCCTGACCTTGTGATCCACCCTCCTCGGCCTCCAAAAGTGCTGGGATTATAGGCGTGAGCCACCGTGTCTGACTGTGAGTGGAGTATTTCTGCCCTTCTGTTCTTGATCATTAGACATCACTAAGCCATTTATCAACTTGAGTTTATTATGAACTAAACAGGGTGATAATGCCTTTGATCTTAGAATATCTTTCTTCTATCTCCCTGTGACATGTTGGACTCACGTATTGTTGATATTCCCCTAATTTACTGATGCTGAACTTTGGGAAGGACTTGAGCAAAGTTTGTTATGCCACAGAGTGGTAAAGCCCTGTTCCATAAGGGAATATTTCAGGGCGTTGGGCAGATAATTTATGTCACAAGATGCGACAAGGTAACTAGAAGGTAGAAGGAGACTCCAGGACAAACGTATCCTTATTGGGACTGGAGGTCATGGTCACGTCTGATGCCTCCCATTTCTCCTGACAATGCATCTGCTGCTGGTCATCAAAGAGACGGTTATGGTGATGGAAGTGGTTGAGGGGAGTCACTAAAACTAGAATAGAACTGCGCGATGTTCAATGGTTGTGAATTTTATGATGAGCCTTGTTGAAAAGGTTACCTTTTGAGCCAGGCTGGGGTTTCCATAGCTCCGTCCCAACAAGATGCAAACCTCATGCTGTTGGAACAGCCTTTATTTCCTGTGTTTTATTCCAGGACATGTGGAGTAGCCACGACTCAGTTGGGTTCTGGGGGTGGGTACCAGTCCTGCCATCAGTCAGAGATCTGTGGTGCCTTTGGAGCCAGAATCATACAGGACATCTCCTCTCCCTGTTGCTACCTCCTTTAGGGAGCTACTTCTAAGACATAAGAACTGAATAAAATTCTCTAAAGAGAACAAAACCCAGAGTCAACAAGGACAATGCTGAGCTTAGTAACAAAAAATTTAAAAAGTCATCAGCAAACAAAAAGAGTATGTGTCAAAATGACACTGTTTTTAGCTGGCCCATCACGCCTACTCTAGAGAGATGAGTGCTGAGCTAACTCGCCGGTCAGCACGTGGTGCATCTGCTCCCTCATAATTACTCTCATACTTAGGAGAACTGACCTGGAATGAGAGTGCGGGAACCACATCATCTATTCTGAGTGCACAGCAGTTTTAAGTCCATTCCCTCGGGGAAGCTAAAAGGCAGGTCACTATAATTTGACTAGGATGGCAGTAATTTGATTTTGTTAAGTTCTTTACAATACATAGAATTATAGAATCATAAAACCTCAAGGTTGGAAGGGAACTTAAAGGGCGTTTTGTCTCCCCAATTCAGGGATCTCCTTCACCACATCCCTGCCAGTATGTTACACACACTCTGCTTCAATAGCTGCAGGGATGGAAGCTCGCTTCTCCCTAAGGAAGTATAATGAGACTCTCCCTTCCCCACAAAGAGGCGGAGATTTCCTAGGGAAGACCACAGCTTTTCAAAAACCAAGTGTCCTACAAATGCATAGTGAACCCTTGCAACAGACTCCTCTGCTCCTTCACCACCCCATGGTCCTCCTCTTGGGACTACCCCAAATCTCTTCCCTTTGTCTAAAATCCTGTCCTATCCTTTCTTCCCACCTCTCTCCAGCACTATTTCCCTGTTTACTGAGGAAATCCAGACCATCAGACAAAGGCCATCAGCTTCCCTGCCCTCCTGCCCTCTCTCATCACTCATCTTCACTTGCCCTTATGCCCAGGGAAAGAGTGGCTCTCTTCTTTTCTCAAGGTAAACCTTCCTCTCTTGCTGGGGATCACAGACCTGCTGCCATCTGTTAAATTTGAATGACCAGGCAAATCCTCTTCTCCAACCCTCCTGGATCATTCTTCTTCATCTAGAAACACGTTCAGGCCTTTCCTACACTTAAACGTAGCCTCACTTCACCCTGCTGTTCCTCTCCCGGGCCTCCATCTGGGCTCATTCATCCAATCTTAGTTAACATAAGCTAGGCTACACTGCTATAGCAAACAGTCGCAAATCAAACACAACAAAGGTTGGGTTTGGTTTTCCTCACTTAGGCAAGGTCCGCTGCAGGTCACAGTGACTCTCCAGAGTCTCCTTTCATGCAGGGACCCAGCTGCTTTGTTTGTTTGTTTGTTTAGTTTTGTTTTAGGCAGAGTTTCGCTCTTGTTGCCCAGGCTGGAGTGCAATGGCGCCATCTCAACTCACTGCAACCTCTACCTCCCAGATTCAAGCGATTCTCCTGCCTCAGCCTCCCGAGTAGCTGGGACTACAGGTGTGAACCACCACACCTGCCTAATTTTTGTATTTTTAGTAGAGACAGGGTTTCACCATGTTGGCCAGGCTAGTCTCAAACTCCTGACCTTCGGTAGTGATCTGCCAGCCTTGGCCTCCCAAAGTGCTGGGATTGCAGGCATGAGCCACTGCGCCTGGTCTGCTGACTGCTTTAATCTGATGTCTCCTCCCTTCTCACTGCAAGAACCCCTCCGCTCACACTCACGGCAATAGGAGAAGCGATAACCCCTCCTGACTCCAAGGAGGTAAGAAATGCTTCTCCTGTGTGCCAGAAAGGAGAAAAGAACAGTAAATAACTATCCACTGGAAGGTTCTTACCACACTTTCACCAGCTTCCTGGATACAGATTTAAGGTCTGCTGTCCTGGCTGCCTAGTTCTACCTTCACCCCTGAATCTGGCTTCTGCCCACACCCTAGTGACACTGCTCATTGTCCCACTGACCAGTGGTGAACCCTATGGTCTTGGCTCTTCCTGCTTGAACCACAGGATCTCAGCTTCCTGCAGATTTCCCTCCACTGGGCTGTGCTTTGATGTTCTGCTCTGGGCTTTTCTTGACAGTCACTACAAGAAACCAGAACTCATTTTCCACATTTGCTATGGGATTTCTGTTGAAGAGCTGGTATATATATGCCCCTGTTTTCCTTCAGCAAACTCTAGGTGAAAAATAATTTTAGAATTTAGTGCCGGCAGAAGTACCATCTCTCCTAAGAAAATATGCTTCTATTACATAATGGTCTGCATTTCACTTTTTAGCATGCCTTGCCAAGAAGCTTAGAACTAAACTGGAGAATCAGTTTTAACAGGAATACTTAGTATTTCAGCTAACTTGCTTCCTCTTTTCCTCAGTCTCATCTTACCCCTCCAACCTACTTGAAAAGTACCTTTTCTTCTGAGATCTTTCATTTATTTTCGAAAGTGCTAGGACTACAAAAACATTAAAACAACCTTTCTGACCAGATTGAGGGGATGTGTCTGCAGCATTCCTAACTCTCCAGCAGAGCTGAAGGGTCCCACAGATCCCTGCCAGGCTGAACTAAGTCACACTCTTGTTAGCGAAGGTGGAAGAAGGTGCCCCAGGCAGCAGAAACCCTCAGCTCACGCCCCATCCTTCCAAATTCTCCTGCTGAGCCCAGGGCAGAGGCAGGAGATCCTGAAGAAGGAACAGATTCTGAAACTGTGGCTCTGTGGAACTGTCCCCTTCCAACAGGGGCAGGCCTGGGGACATCAGTGAATGCCTACAACAAGCAGAAGAAACCAGTCTAAGGAGAGAGCCTTTGTCCAAGAGGAGGAGCTGAAGATCAAGGTTTGAGTATCAGGGTTATGCTATCATCACAGAACCAAATGGGATGTTTTCTCTGTGCTCTGGGACAAATTAAACGGCACAAGAATTATAATTGGAAGTTTTGATCAAATTCACCCATTCAGCTGTTCTTTGAAATCTGTTTGACTGCTTGTGTTCCCTCTTGTTTCTGTAATCTGTAATTGCTAATTTCAGAGATTTTCTATTCTATTAGCAAATACAGTGCATAATATTCATTCATTTGAAACTGATGTCTTTTGCTTATATGGCGATAACCCCTTTCTCAAGTCTAATGTTAGATATGTCTCCCTTTATTTTCCTAGTTAACCCCATTAGAAATCTGTTTCACTGGTTTTTTTTTTCCAAGGGATTTGGATTCGTTTATCAATTCTAATATTTTCTGCCTTATTGATTTCTTCATTTTGTCATTGCCAATTCCTTCCTTAAGTCTGTTTTGTTGGGGAGGTAGAGGAAGATTCACCTTTTTAGATGAAGTTGGGGTTAATTTTTATTCTTTTTATCAAACAATATAAACAATTAATGCTATACCATTTCCTCTGAGTACAGTTTGGGTTGTATGCCTTGGGTTTGGATATATAGGTTCTTGTTACTGTGGTTTTACTTGACAAACGGTTTGTTTTCTAGCCACATTGCTTCGTAACTAGAGAAGGGGCCTCCGGGCCTTTTACCTTTTCAAATGTGTGGTGGTTTCCTAACGATTCGGTGTGGTGGGCAGCTCCTGACACCGCTACCTGAGAGCTCCGTCTCCTGAGGTTCAGAGTGCAGATTTATTACTTCCTTTATCATTTTGTTTTGTTTTGCTTTTTTAGACAGAGTTTTGCTCTTGTCACCCAGGCTAGAGTACAATGGTGTGGACTCTGCTTGATGCAACCTCTGCCTCCCAGGTTCAAAAGATTCTCCTGCCTCAGCCTCCCAAGTAGCTGGGACTACAGGTGCCTACCACCACACCCAGCTAATTTTTTGTATTTTTAGTAGAGATGGGGTTTCACTATGTTGGCTAGGCTGGTCTTGAACTCCTGACCTCAAGTGATCCACCTGCCTCGGCCTCCCACAGTGGTGGGATTACAGGCATAAGCCACCGCGCCCGGCCTATTTTATCATTTTTATAATCTAGAGATTCCCTAATCTTTAACTTCTTCATTTATCAATTTATTCCTTTTTCCATTCTCGGATATATTTTTTTAACTTATTGACTATGATACTTGTTTTATCTATTTTGTTTTTTATGAACATAAATATTCAAGACTATAAATTTTCCTATAAACACAACTTAAACTGCATCACCCATATATTATAAAATGTAAGATTTTCCTTAAATTTACATATTTATATATTATTAAAGCCTATATAAAGGTTTTCATTATGTTTATTATATATATTTCATTATTATAACTTACGATCTTTGGAACTTCCAAAATGTGTTAGAATAGTTAAAATTTGGTCTTGTTGGTTTTAATTTTGAATAATAGGCATTTCTGCTTTCTAGGATTATCCATTTGTATTTGTGTTGCATTGAGAAGGAGGAATGTCAATAGTTGCTCTACTTCCTGGAATGTGTTGTGCTTGCTGTTGTGGATTGCAGTAGGGTTTTTATGTTTTTTTAATAGTAAACTATTTTAACTGACAAGTAAGAATTGCATATGCTGATGGTGTACAGCATGATGTTTTGATATCTGTATAGATTGTGGAATGCCTAAATCAAGTTAAGATATGTATTACCTCACATATTATCATTTTATATGGTGAGGACACTTACAATCTAGTCTCTTAGCCATTTTCAAGTATATGACATATTGTTATTAACTACAATCACCATGACATTCAATAGGCTCCTTGAACTTATTCCTCCTGTCTAACTGAAATGTTGTGTTCTGTGACCAGCATCTCCCCAATTCCCCCCATCCACACACACACACACACACACACACACACACACACACACACACACACACTCATTCTCTGTTAACCACCATTTTACTCTGTTTCTATTAGTTTCACTTTTTTAGATTCCACATGTGAAATTGTGCAGTATTTGTCTTTCTGTGCCTGGCTTAGTTCACTTAACATAGTGTCCTCCAGGTTCATCCACGATGTTACAAATGGCAGAATGTCCTTCTTTTTACAGCCAAATAGTATTCAATTGTGAACGTGTACCACATTTTCTTTCTGCGTTCATCTGTTGATGGACATTTGGTTGTTTCGTATCTTGGTTGTTGTGAACAGGGCTGCAACAGACATGGGGGTGCAGGTATCTCTTCCACATACTGATTTCATAGCCTTTGGATACATACCCAGTAGTGGGATTGCTAGTTTTGTTTTCCATTTTTTAACAATATACATACTGTTTTCCACAATGGCTGTACTAATTTACATTCCCACCGACAGTGTACAAGGGTTCCCTTTTCTCCACATCCTTGCCACTTTTATCTTTCTCTTTTTTTTTTTTTTTGAGATGGAGTTTCACTCTTGTTGCCCAGACTAGAGTGCAGTGGCACGACCTTGGCTCACCACAGCCTCCACCTCCCCTGCAACCTCCGCCTCTCGGGTTGAAGCGATTCTCCTGCCTCAGCCTCCCGAGTAGCTGGGATTACCAGCGCCCGCCACCACGCCCGGCTAATTTTTGTTTCTTGGTAGAGACAGGGTTTCACCATGTTGACCTCCCACAACTTCTCTCCCAGGAGCTGTGGGCTGGGACTTGGGCCCTTCTCTTCTGCTTCTCGTTACAGCCCTGACATCCCAGTTTCCCTTCACACCCAGCCCAGTGTAGAGGGCCCTTGTTAAAATGAAACTTTGATTTAATTTTCCAACAGTATGCAAAACGGTGGGCAAGTCACTTCCCTCTCTAGAGAGTTTCCTGATTTAGCAAAAATAATTAATCCCATCCATTTGACCTCAATGTTCTTTTCCTGTTTCCCTCCAATCCAGATGTTCTCAAACCCTGGCGCTGTTTATTCAAGCCATCTGATGAACTTTCAAAAAATACCCATGCCCAAGCCCCCAGACAATTCCATCAGAATGGAGAGGGGAGCACAGGTGATTCTCCTGCAGAGCCAGGCAGAGAACCCCTCTTCTAAGCTCCCCATAAAACTCCGATTCAAAGCCTTAGGCCAGTATCAATTATTTCTTTCTCCAAGCGAGATAATGCAGAGGCATTTTACTGTGTATAATTTGTGAGGCTATCACTTTTACCCCAGGCCATTTTTATGCAGACCAACCCAAGATGAGATGTTCAGGGTTGGGTAGGCAGATCCTTCACCCCGAGTGGTGTGGCAAGCTGGAGGGATGGGGAGGCGGGGCGCCAACTCTGGGGAAGTTTCATGGTAGCTTAGCTCAGTCGTCACAGCGGAAGCCCCAGGTCAGATGAGGGAGGCCCCAGCCCTCCCAAGATGGAGCAAAGCCCTTGGCAGTCAAGTAAGCTGGGCTGGTCCAGGCCCCAGAGCTCAGAGGTGGAAGTAGTTCTAGATTGATGAGTTCAACGGGATGATTTCGTTCTGTGAAATGGAAGCAGCTGGCAAATTGGAGCCCTCTCACAGAGCCTGTCTCTTATAAGTAACGGGAAATGATAAATTTTCCTCAGCAAATCAGAGGGCGCTCCAAGGAACCACAATTTAAAAGTCCACCCAGGCCGGGCGCGGTGGCTCACGCCTGTAATCCCAGAACTTTGGAAGGCCAAGGCGGGTGGATCACTTGAGGCCAGGAGTTTGAGACCAGCCTGGCCAACATGGTGAAACCCCGTCTCTACTAAAAATACAAAAATTAGCCAGGCTATGGTGGCGCACGCCTGTAACCCCCGCTACTCAGGAGGCTGAGGTGGGAGAATCGCTTGAACCCGGGAGGCAGAGGTTGCAGTCAGCCGAGATCATGCCACTGCACTCCAGCCTGGGCAATGAGAGCGAAACTCTGTCTCAAAAAAAAAAAGGATCAATAGAACCAAATCAACTGAAATGAATAAGTCACAAAGGACGTTGCTGGAACATCGAATTATTGCCTGGATTTGGATTTAAAATGTTAAGAGTATTGGAGAGATTTAGAATAACTTTGAGTCCTCCAACGTCCAGCAGAAGGAAGGGTGGGCTACTGTGGGTTGAAGGGTGGGATACTGTGGGTCGAAGGATGGGATACTGTGGGTCGAAGGGTGGGGTACTGTGGGTCGAAGGATGGGCTACTGTGGGTCGAAGGATGGGATACTGTGGGTCGAAGGGTGGGATACTGTGGGTCGAAGGGTGGGATACTGTGGGTCGAAGGGTGGGATACTGTGGGTCGAAGGGTGGGATACTGTGGGTCGAAGGATGGGGTACTGTGGGTCGAAGGGTGGGGTACTGTGGGTCGAAGGGTGGGGTACTGTGGGTCGAAGGGTGGGGTACTGTGGGTCGAAGGATGGGGTACTGTGGGTCGAAGGGTGGGGTACTGTGGGTCGAAGGGTGGGGTACTGTGGGTCGAAGGGTGGGGTACTGTGGGTCGAAGGGTGAGGTACTGTAGGTCAGGAAAAAGGGGGGCTAAGTATGATGATGGTTCTCTGTGCAGTGAGTTTAAGGTGTTTTCGGGCGTCCAGAGCAGACCTCGTCTGCTGGGTGGGGTTTAAGGGAGAGCCATGGCGTGTCTCAAGCAGTGCAGATTAGCAAATGGGCTTTTACTCCGAAGCCACTGGATTTCCCCGAGCTTCAGGAAAGACTCCTGGAAACCCGGCTGTTCTTCAGAATCAAAAAGCCAGAGCCAGACAAGGACAGAGATTTACAGCGGATGTGACAAGTGTCCCAGGTAAGTGACACCCAGGCCCAGACTGGAAGGGTACCAGCATTCTCCCTGTTTGCGGATCCTTGTCAGGGACCTCAGCCACAGGGAACACCTGAGTTTGGCTTCCAAGCCCTTCCCTCCACTCCAGCACTGCCTGCCCAGCCCCAAAGAAGACCCCACTTCTCCTGGAGGGCGGCCAGCCTGCTGGCAGAGACCATCTCCTCCTCTTCCACTCGGGAAGCCAGGGGAGCCTGGCCAGGCCCATCAGCTGGGCCAGAGGGCGGTACTGCGCTGGGGTGCCCTGAGGGAGAAAGGCAGGGCTCCGGTGCCTGTGCAGTGCTGGGCCTCAGCAGGGGCCCGGCCCAGTGTGACTGCAGCGGCCTGAACAGTCAGACTCCCCCGGACATCTCGTACGCGGGCTGATACTTTGAGCTCACTCATTCCAAACCCCTTTGCTGTCCTTCCTCAGGAAGCTTCCTGCTGAAAGATAAATCTGTCTGTGATCAAACAGATTTACATGTATTTACTTTCCTTTCCTCCCAGGAATGAGCCAGCCCGGACAAGTCCAAGAGGAGGATTCCAGGCAGTTAAGATGGTTTCCGGAGAAGCCTGGAATTTCCCTGGAAGCACAAGCGCGGCAGAAAAAGGCAGGGGCTGAGCCAGTCCCGGGACTCCCTGGCAAGTGGGTCACCCCTTAGGGTGGGAAGAGCCCCCGAGCCGTGTGGGGAACCTGACTAGAGGTTGCTGAACCTCTGCTTTCAAAGAGTCTTATGACCCCCGGAGCGTAGAACAATCAGGGAGACCCTTATATCCAAAACCCATTTTCCTTCAAAAAAGTGTGCGGGTGGAGGTAAAGAAAGGAGACCCTGTGTACTTTGGTAACTCTGTGATTTAGCTACAATGTAACTGGGCCTTGGGAACCCAGGCTGAGGTTTCTTATGTGACATCTCCCGGAAAAGCTCTGCTCAATTCCTGAAAAATCCCTTATCAGACACCGACCGGAAACAGGGACTTCCAAGGAAATGGGTGTGGCGGGCACCTGAAGACCATTCCAAAACTCCAAAGATTTTATTTATTTTACTAACTTAGGTGACTTAGACATACAACTTCCTAAAAACAGTGCATTCAGCTTTGTGTTCTTAAGCAAATAAATGAAGAGGCCACCAGAACTAGGGCTGCTGGAAAGGGCAGGGCAGATGCCCCTACACCCACAGCCCCTGGGGGTCACGCCTGTGAGTTCTTGCATATCAGCTTGTGACAGCGTTGTGACCTGTCCCTTTGTCACCTTGCCACCACATCACCCCCCAGGGGTCTGTGCATTTCCTCCAAGCTGCTTCCAGGATAGGATCAGGCATGTGGTACTTGGGTGGGGGGGATGGGAGGGAGGCAAGGAGGTCTGGTTCTGTTCCCGTCCTCCAGCCTCGAGCATGCAACTGCTCTTCTGGGAGCTTGGGTCTCCTCACCCAAAACACGGGGAATTAGAGAAGATGATTTTGTGAGGCTCGAAGGCTCTGTAATCCCCACAGACACGCTCTAAAGGGATCTCCAGTCCAGCATGTCAACCCAAACAGAAGACAACACTGTGGTTACTTGTTCAAATACCTCTTTCTTCTTGTAAACAGTGCACTCCCAATGACGGAGGCCCTCTGATACTCATCACCCAGTAGCTGACAGGTGGCTGGCCTGCGGTACATGATGTTTGGACAGACAAACAAATGACCAGCTGAGACCAAAGTGCGAGCCTCTCTGATTGTAATCCTGTAGCCTGTCTCCTCCGCTGGGCTGCAAGCTCCTCGGGGAGCAAGGAACACATGTGTTCCGCATAGAATCTCCAATCAGAGCTGCGGTGGGTCAGGAAGCATCGGGGTGCCCAGGCTGGTTGTTGAGATATTGACGTACTTCTGTACAGTTGCTGAGCCTGAGAGAATCTCTCCCCTCCCCCGCCGCCAAGCCCAACATCTACCCCAAGGCTTCCTCCCCACGATCCAGCCACTGAAGGGTGGTGCCTGATGTAGCAGGGCTGTCGGACTGTGCTCCAGCACTATGCATGCCTGGTGTCATTCTGATTGGCCAGAGTCCTTGCTATACTGTCGTTAAATGTTGAGTGGTGGACCAGCGCAATGCAGGTGGCGGGGAGGGACAGAGGACTGGGAAGTGCCACCTGTCACCCGGGAATAGCTATATGCAGGCTCTGCTTTCCCAGTGGACTGAGAATGCTCCCAGCAAAGAAGCGGGCAGTGTGTGACCCGAGAAGACATATGCCCAGATCCCTGGCTGGACAGCACCAGGACCTCCGACGACACCTGCAGGCAAACGGGCTGAAACTCAGCCCCTCGGACTTACGAGCCCGGCGACCCCGCCTGTCTAAACCTGCGTTTCCTCTTCTGTACACGAGACAGTTAAACCTACTTTCCAGTTTGCATGAGGACTTGTGTCTAACACGGGCTCTGATCTGTACCCACAGGTAGGGCTTGCCCTCCTGACGAAATCGTATTTGGATAAATCAGGACCTTAACAACGACCAAGCGGCTAAGCAGGTGTGTTCTGTCTGTGCAGATGCATCAAGCCGTATGCTCACGTATACAATTCAGTATGTAGAGTAGACGATGCTCTAATGCTAAAACACCAAATAAATAGTCTTAGGCACCAAAAGTATTATCAATAAGTTAAGGTGCTAAAAAAGAATGGCTGAGCAAAATCTAGAATTTGAGTCCTAGAGAAAGTTCCTGAGACAGGTCTGTTTCAATCCTGAGTTTCCTGTCAGCGGGGGCTGGGAGGATATCAAAACAGTCCTTGATACACGTTTCCTCCTGAAGCTCAGTGTTTAACTGGTGCGTTTTAGCACCAGCAGAGCTGGAAAAATACATCAGTAGAAGCAGCAGGCAGACAGCGGTCAGCAAGCCAGGAGGTCGCAGGCCACAGGCCACACGCCTTGGGCAGACACACCTGCAGATTAAACACTGAGTCAGACTCTGGGTTAATTATGCAGAGATTGATTCCGGCTTGAAAGAGAAAGGGAGAGCTGCCTCACTGCATGCTCAGAGGTTGGCCTTGGCTAAGTGGATCTAACAATTGATTATTTTATTTCTGATCCAGGAAGCGGTGTGATATTGACCTTCAAGGTTCAGAGAAGAGTGTTTAGGACACACAGTGAAACAGACAGCTGCGGTCCAAGCCACAGTGGAATTTCTAGTGTCCTCTGCCCTTCTGGGGCAGGCAAGGGAGGGGTGGAGTGGGGAGATGGCTTCAGGCCTTTCTAATTTAAAAGGACAAGGAGCAGGGGCTGGACGCCTTTCCGTTTCACACCTGCTGCTTCCCACTTCGGGAGTGTTCCTGGGCTTCCCACCTTGCCTGTCTTCAGACGGGCACCTGGGCTTGGGGCTTGGAGAGGCAACCAGTCCCCGAGTTCACCCGAGACAGCTTGTTCCCGTGAGCTTATGTAACACTAGGCCGTCTGGAACTCGGAGTGTGTCCCACCAACAGCACTGAGAGGAGCGCTGATCCACGAAGTCTATGGCCATCCATCTACCCTGAGTCCTGAAAGCTCTGTGGACCTACCACCGCGTTGCCACGAGCACACACTCTGGATCTGAACTTCTCATTTGGTGGACAGTGGGGAGGTGGGGACCCTGTGTCCACCAGTGTTCCCTCAGCATATAGCCACTGAGTGCCTGCTCGGGGCCAGGTCCTTATTTAGGGAAACAGAGAGGGTTGCCTCCTATACCTCAAAGGTCTCAGTTTAGGGCAGAATTCAGGACAGGTTCCAAATACCTACACCCAAGACCAAAAACGGTCCTATTAGGAGAGGTAGATAATGCATGGAGAGGGGATTTCAAGGTGGGGAGGTCACATCCACGTGGGGTGGAAGCAGGGAACTGAAGAGAAACTTGGGAGGATGGGCGGGACTTTGAAAGGCAGGGAGGGGAGGGCATCTGAGGCTGAGGATAGGTGTGAGCAATTTCCTTTTCCCCAGGCTTTGGAAGGGGAACCAGGGAGGAAGGGCAGGCACAGGCCACAGCAAGGCCCTGTGCTGTGCAAAAGATCCTGGTAAAAGGCCAGGCAGTAGGGGGTACGGGAAGAAGGACACAACTCCAAGAGACTCACAGGACACCCAGGTTTCCGAACGCCTGAGGGAGGCAGCAGGAGAAGGCCCCCAGCTCCTGCGCAGGCCCCTCCGCTGTGTGTGGCGGGATGCAGGCCTGGCTCCGTGGGAAAGGCGAACTGAGGCACAGAGTCTCCTTCCGCAGCGCTGAGCAGCAGGGAGTGGGTCTCCAACAGCTCCTCACCGCCTCCTGGCCGGGGCCTGAGAGAAGCCAGCCCAAATCCTCTCCCGGGTCAGAAAATCTCACTGATTAGATCCAGCGGGGATGGAGTCCCAACCTCTCCACGCCACTCAGGACGCGGAGGCTCCGAAGAGAAAGTGCCTGCAAACGCTGCCCTTGGCCTGAGGAGCTTCCTGCAGCCAGGGCCTCACCTCTAAAGGGCAATGAAGTCACCTGTTTTGCTTCATTGTGAAGATTAAGTTAAACCATGTATGTCTGTGGGAGTGAAAAAAAAAGCACCCAACACCCTTGAATCCCTTGCAGGTGGGGTGCGTGGAGGCGCAAAGGTTCTCCTGGCCCTTCCCAGACAGCCCCACACAAACTGGACTCAAATCCAGGAGGAAGCACAGAGGCGGCCTAACCTGGGCCCTCCTCCATCCACGGAGCTGAGGGCCGGAGAGGGAGGGCAACGCGCCCTCCACCACATCCCCCCAGCAGCTCCCTCCTTCCCCAGGGCCCAGCCCTGACACCTCCTGTCCCTATGGGAGCCTGCCCCTGAGGACCCAGAGCCACGCGGGGCCTTCTGTCACAGCCAAGAGGCGTCAGCGAGCTTCCCAGGCTGACTCTGCTTCCTGTGCTTTCCCCACCGCCCCCCGCCAGAAACTGGGGCCCAAATGGCAGCATCCCCGCCCCACAGCGCCCGACGCTGCGAAGCTCTTCCGTAAACCGCCTGGGGAAATGAGGTTGGTGGACTCTGCCTGTCCTTGTCAGGTGTCACCTCCTGCGGCCTCCTCATTCCGCCAGGGCTTCTGGCTCCTTACCCGGGCCCAGAGGCCCCCTTCAGCAGCAGGGATGGGGGCATTCAGAGAAGGACTGGGGCCGGCTAATCCCGGCCTGACGGAGGCCTCCTCTCCCGCTGGCACCAGCCCTGCCCTGAAGATGTGGTCACAGCATCCACACGACGCTGGTGGGTGGGGCACAGCCTGAAGGAGGAGGTAGAGCAAACCCGTGGCCTCGGCTGGGACACAGAACTGTCTGAAGAGCCCCTCGAATCCACATCTGGGGCTCGGGAGCTTCCTCTCGAGGGCACGGGGCTGCCCATGCAGGATTACCCTGTTTTAAGGGAACAGGAGACTGAGGCCAAGCGTGGGGTCCGGAGCCGTCCGAGGTCAGAGAGGTGGTGAGGGGAGAGATGCAACAGGGGACCCGGGAGTAAGGGGGCAGGGCGGAAGCCTGTGCTAAGATGTGGTGGGGAGGCCTCATGAGAGCCTCCTGAGGGTCTGTTCAGTCACCCCAAGAACGTCCGGAACTTGAGTGTCATCTAGCAGCCACCCTGGTGAAGGAACCAAGAACTCGGGGAGAGTCGGAAAGGGGGGCCCACCCAGGGGAGAAAGGAGTCAGCGCCCCTGTTCGGGCTGGTTGCTTTCTGGGCTCCTGAGCCCGGTGGTGTCCCACCCTCCGGGAAAGTCTAAAGCAAGAGGTGCCACCGCCCTCCCTGTCCTGCAGGCTGAGGAGCAGTGACACTATTCAGCAAGATGAGAAACACCGGCAGGAGGTAAGAACTGAGATCTCCTTCCTGTTAGCATCTGACGGGAGGAGGCATGTGCATCCCAGGAGAAAACAACATCTAGAAAGCGGCTGAGCCAGGAGACCCCCAGTGGACTTAGCAAAGGGCAGGGGTTACCCACAGTCCTCCCTAGCACCTCGTCCCCATCCTCCTCCTTCACACCTGGGACTCTCTTCCATGCTGGGGGAAACCTTCAGATGAATTGATTCTCGCTGAGGCTGTGCAGACCTCAGTGCACAGCCCCCAACTACACCCTCTTCCCTCCTGGCAGAGCTCACTCTGGAGCAGCTGAGAGTCCAGCTCCATGTTTTCCCAGGACAGTCAGAAATCAGACCCAGTCAGCCCACCCCCTGCAGGTCCACTCTTTGAATACCAGATGGCTGGGGCAGGAGGAGAAGCCTCCTTAAAGCAAAAAGGAATAAAAGTTGGAGAGACAGTTTGCAGGGAGCCAGAGGCCCACACAGCTGTGGCAGCCACTGCTTGTTAGTCCTGATATTTGTTCCCCACTATCCCACTTAATAGGATATTAAGCTGAGCACATAGATACTCAAGACTACATTTCCCAGCAGATATGGCCACATGTCTAGGATCTAGTCAACAGGTAAATGCAACATTAGGGACTTTTCTTACAGGAAGTGGTCATACCCTTTCCTTCCTTCCTGGTGGCTGGAATGCAGGTGTAATGGCTGGAACTGAAACGGCCATTTTTGACCATGAAGTAATCTTGGGAATTAAGCTATGTTTAGAAAAGACACAAGACAGAAGCATACCGTGTGTCTCTGCCCCCATGGAGCTGCCACACTGGCCTAGCCCACCTACATGTTGAAAGTTTTATGAAAAAAAAATAGCTTTGTATTTTGTTTAAGTTGTTTGCTATTTGGGACAAACTTAATACGAAATAACACACCATTCTTTTGTTGTTTGAAGTAAACTTTTGTTTGATTTTTTTAATAATTAATTTTTAGGCCGGGCACGGTGGCTCAAGCCTGTAATCCCAGCACTTTGGGAGGCCGAGATGGGTGGATCACGAGGTCAGGAGATCGAGACCATCCTGGTTAACACGGAGAAACCCCGTCTCTACTAAGAAATACAAAAAACTAGCCGGGCGAGGTGGCGGCGCCTGTAGTCCCAGCTACTCGGGAGGCTGAGGCAGGAGAATGGCGTGAACCCGGGAGGCGGAGCTTGCAGTGAGCTGAGATCCGGCCACTGCACTCCAGCCTGGGCTACAGAGTGAGACTCCGTCTCAAAAAAAAAAAAAAAAAAAAAAAAAAAAAAATTAATTTTTATTTGCATTTCAATAGTTTGGGGGGTAAAGGTGGTTTTGGATTACATGGGTAAGTTCTTTAGTGGTGATTTCTGAGGTTCTGGTGAACCCATCACCCAAGCAGTGTACACTGCACCCAATATATAGTCTTTTATCCATCATCCCTTCTCCACCTTCCCCTGCCCCAGCCCCGAAGTCGATGTTATCATCCTTATACCTTTGCATCCTCACAGCTTAGCTCCCGCTTATAAGTGAGAACATATGATGTTTGGTTTTCCATTTTTCTGAATTACTTCACTTAGAATAATGGTCTTCAACTCCATCCAGGTTGCAGTGAATGCCATTATTTCATTCCTTCTTATGGCTGTGTAGTATTCCATGGTATATACATACCTTATCCACTCGTTGATTGATGGGCACTCAGGTTGGTTCCATATCTTTACAATTGTGAACTGTGCTGCTCCAAACGTGTGTGCGTGTGTCTTTTTCATATAATGACTTCTTTTCCTCTGGATAGATACCCAGTAGTGGGATTGCTGGATTTCATGAGAGTTCTACTTTTAGTTCTTTAAGTAATCTCCATCTGTTTTCCCTAGTGGTTGTACTAGTTTACTTTCCCACCAGCAGTGTAAAAGTGTTCGCTTTTCACCACATCCATGCCAACATCTGTTGTTTTTGGATTTTTAATTATGGCCATTCTTGCAGGAGTGAGGTGGTGTCTCAAAGTGGTTTAAATTTGCATTTCCCTGATGATGATTAGTGATATTCAGCATTTTTTCGTATCATGGTGGCTGTCTGTCTATCTTCTTTTGAGAACTGTCTATTCATGTCATTTGCCCCCTTTTGGATGGGATTGTTTGTTTGTTTCTTGCTGATTTGTTTGAGTTCCTTGTAGATTCTGGATATTAGGCCTCTGTCAGATGCATAGTTTGCAAGTATTTTCTCCTACTCTGGGGTTGTCTGTTTACTCTGCTGATTATTTATTTTGCTGTGCAGAAGCTTTTCAGTTTAATTAGATTCCATTTATTTATTTATTTTTGTTTTTGTTGCATTTGCTTTTGGGTTCTTAGTCACGAATTATTCGCCTAAGCCAATGTCTAGAAGAGTTTATCCAAGGTTATTAGAGGTTTTTAGAATTTTTATGGTTTCAGGCCTTAGATTTAAGTCTTTAATCCATCTTGAGTTGATTTTTATATAAAGTGAGAGATGAGGATCCAGTTTCATTTTTCTACATGTGGCTTGCCAGTGTTCAAAGATCAGAGCAGAACACACATTTTTAAAGGAACAAATCCAACCTGCTCCAAGAAACACGCCCAGAGCCCTCCAGGCCGACTCAGTCTTTCCCACGCCTCCACGGCTCTCACAGAGGTGGCCATTAGGTGCAGCCAAGGACAGATGGAGTGCTTCTGCTCACAGAGTGCTCTCACATGCAGTATTTTATTCATTTTCAGAACAATCCAAAGTAGGTGTTATTGTCAGCATATAATAAAGTTAGGGGCTGGGCATGGTGGCTCTCACCCATAATCCCAGTACTTTGGGAGGTCAAGGCAAGAGGATGGCTTGAGCCCAGGAGTTTGAGTCCAGCCTGGGCAACACAGTGAGACTTTATCTCTACAAAAAAATAAACAAAATTATCCAGGTGTGGTGGCGTGCATCTGTAGTCCCAGCTACACAGGAGGCTGAGATGGGAGGATAGCTTGAGCCCAGGAGGTTGGGGCTGCAGTGAACCAATTGTGCCACTGCCTGGGAGACAGAGTGAGACCCTGTCACCCCAAATTAAAATATAATATAATAAAAAGCTAAGTACACATTGCCAACTAGCGACATGGTAGCAAGAATGGTAACTGGTTTTCTGGTCTGGACACTCTTCAGCTTGAATCTCAATGATGAATGGCTGGGTCCATCTCTCTTCCTGCCCTGTAAGCTGGGTGAGCGCATCTTAGACTCAATGGGGGCTGATTCAGCTCTGATTCCCCAGGGCTGAGGGCCCCACCCACTGCAGGTGCTATGTAAATTTGTGCTGAATTGATTTGTTGTAACTGCAGCAAGGATTGATTTCTTCTAAGCTGCATTTCTTGGTTTGATATTCTCTTAAAAAGAGAGAAAACTGCAAGGAAAGAAAAGAGTTGTCCTTCCAAGGCTTGGCAGTATAGAAGGGAGTGCTCTGGAGGCCTCAGAGACTGCAACAAACTGCTGAGAACCCAGAGCTGTGGCCGCAGGAGGTAAGTGTGGAAGGGACCCTGCAGCCAGGAGGAGCCTCTGAAACTGGGGGCTCAGAGGTCCAGCGGATTCCACTAGCCCCACTCAGTGGTCGGGGAGACATGAAGAGCTTCAAGGAGGCCAAGAGAAGAGCTGGTTTCATAGCCAGGCTGTTTTGCAAATGTGACTTCACTGAATCTCACAGCATTTCCCTGGGGTTGGATGGCAGGCAACATCATTTTTTTGATGGGGGATGGGGGATGGGGATGGGGAATGTGGGATGGGGGTGGGGAATGGGGGTGGGAATAGGGGATGGGGTAGGGGTGGGGGGTGGGGGATGGGGTGGGGGTGGGGATGGGGGTGAGGAGGTGGGGTAGGGGGATGGGGTGAGGGTGGGGGTGGGGGTGGGGGATGGTGAGGATGGGGGTGGGGGCAGGGATGGGGGTGGCGGTGGGATGGGGGATGGGAACCGAAGAAGGAGAATTGCAGTGAATTCTTGCCTCCCAGCCATGAGGAAAAGCCACTGCCCCAGATGTGCAATGCCCCTGTAGGGAGACAGCCACCTGCCGAGTCTAACTCAGGAGGGAATGAGCCGTCCTCACCCCCACATTCACCCAGCGGCTCTGCACTGGCTTCAGAGGCTTTACGAAGGGGAAAGGGCACCTGTACGTCAGGAAACCAAGTTCTTAAACCCAGCATCACCGGTCGTGGGGCTACTCCACGTTCCTCCCGCCTGAGGCAAAGGCAGAGACGCCCGCATCCAGGTAGAACTTTTGCCTGTAACGTTCATTCTGAATCAAGGTTCTTCCTCAATCTGAAGAGTGCAGACTGTGGGCCTTTCAAAGAAGAGCGGCCCAGAGGTGGCATTTGAGGGAGGGGCTTGTTCACGGAGCTGCACGTCCTGGGGACTCGGAGGTATCTTGGGGAGGGCGCTGGGCCTCACAGGGTGTGGGGCAGGAGACACAGGCCAGTTCATTTAAATCTCAGAAGACAGCGCTCTGCTGGCTTCAGGGTTACAACTGTTGTTGTTATTATTATTATTATTATTTTTTTTTTTTGAGATGGAGTCTCACTCTGCCGCCCAGGCTGGAGTGCAGTGGCCGGATCTCAGCTCACTGCAAGCTCCGCCTCCCGGGTTCACGCCATTCTCCTGCCTCAGCCTCCTGAGTAGCTGGGACTACAGGCGCCCGTCACATCGCCCGGCTAGTTTTTTGTATTTTTAGTAGAGACGGGGTTTCACTGTGTTGGCCAGGATGGTCTCGATCTCCTGGCCTCGTGATCCGCCCGTCTCGGCCTCCCAAAGTGCTGGGATTACGGGCGTGAGCCACCGCGCCCGGCCTATTATTATTATTATTCCAGAGATGCCTTGTCTGTCTGAAAAAGGGCCCACCTAGGGTGAGTGAGTGTTAACGTTCTCTGCTTACAGGTCTGGGCCGGCCTGCCCATCTCTTTGAAATGAGCAGAGCCTCAGGACAGGCATGGACTCTGGAATGGGCTGCCAGACTGGCCCCCTCGCCCCTCTCTGTTCCTGCCCCCACAGCCTGACCAGCCAAGTCCAGAGGCACCACAGAGCTGCCAATCACGTCCTCCAACCCGCTCATTGTCCCTGCTGGCTCAGCCAAGGAAGAGGAAATGGGACCTAAACGCTTCCCAAAATCACCCGTATTCCCATCGCCATCTCTCTTCCTCCCAGATTCTGGTGCCCCGGATTCAGCAGAAGAAAACGTGCTGCCTTCCCATGCAAGTTCGCCGGCACTGGGCCCCCAGGCTCTGTGCCTTAGCTCTCTTTCCCGCGTGCACCGCTTCCTCTGCATGGAAACACCATAAAAATGCGATTGATATTGTTCTTACATGGGCAAGGAAATCCAGGGACTCCACAGAATGTCCGAGGACAGATGTGCAGAGATGGGAATGATGATCTAACAGAGTCCTGTGGAGAGCTGCGTACGTGGCTGTCTCCCGACCCAGGGAGCCTGCCTCCCTCTCTGCTTGCGTGAGGGACAGACTGGGTCCCTCAGGGACTGAGGACCCAGCCTCAGGGTGGCCAAGTGGAGGAGCGCTGTGGGTGGGGAGGAATTGCCCAGGCTCAGAGGCAATAGGAACAGCTGCAGGTCATTCCTGGAAAAGGAGAATGAATCCAAGCCAAGCCAAGCCAAGGCCTCCCCGCTTCCTGGGAGAGGCACAGTGGGTGGAAAGAATGGAGACTTTGCAATCAGAAAGCTCTGGACCACCCCTCAGCTCTCCCACGTGCTAGGGATGTGGCTCTGAGCCAGCCATTTAATTTCTTGAAGCCTTGTGTCCCTCATCTATTGAATGGGCACAATGTCTCCTCCTTTCGTGTTTAAATAACATGATGTGTATCTGGCACGTGGGACTGAGCAGGCCAGTGACTGGGAAATGAACAGAAATGCCCACCACTCCTCCTGGAATGTGGCAAGTTATGTTGAGTGGACCCTCCCTCCATGTAGAAGGCTCTTGGCCATCCTTGAAGATCCATTCCAGATACTCCATCTTTTTTTTTGGAGATGGAATCTTGCTCTGTCACCAGGCTGGAGTGCAGTGGCACGATCTGGGCTCACTGCAACTTCTGCCTCCTGGGTTCAAGCGATTCTCCTGCCTCAGCCTCCCGAGTAGCCGGGACTACAGGCACCCACGACTGCACCAGGCTAATTTTTGTATTTTTGGTAGAGATGGGGTTTCGCCACGTTGGCCAGGCTGGTCTTGATCCCGACCTCGTGATCCGCCCGTCTGGGCCTCCCAAAGTGCTGGGATTACAGGCGTGAGCCACCGTGCCTGGCTGCTCCCTCCATCTTCACAAGGTCCATCTCTCCCTCCAAGGCACTCCTCACACGTAGGATGCTTCTCTCTTACAGTCCATAAAACCAGAAAAGATGAGAGAATTGAAAGGGAGCTCGATTCTGAGATACTCCAGAACAGCAATTCTCTCAAAAGTTTCTGTGGATAAATACATTTGGGATGTGCTAGGTTAAAAATAAGCATGGCCCTCTCCTGTAGGACTGATCAGAGCCTTTAATGCACTGAGGAGCATTGAGAATCCCCAAGAAGGGGAGCCAGTGTGAATGGAGTGTTTCCCAAGCATTTGCCCAGGAAACTTTTTGACCACACAGTAAGTATCCTTTAACATGGGGATACTGGTCTGAGCTCATAATTACTTTACAGATGGGAAACTGAGGCCCAGAGTGGTGAATTAATATCCTCAGAGTCACAGAGGGAGTTAGAGGCAGAGCTGGGGCTGGAACCCAACCCTCCTCCCTTTCAAGGGTCCTAGAAAATGGTGCCAGATGTTTTCCAACAGCTGCTTGGACAAGAGGCGGCAGATACCGGGTGCCCCTGCCTTGCTGCTCCCGGGGAAGTAGGTCGCACACACCACCCCACCGCCATTCTCACCTGTCTCATTCCTGATAGTGCCGGCCCCTCTGCGTCCTGTTGCACTGCTCTCTGCCTCTGTTTCTTATCGGCACCTTCTGTATGACCAGAGCTGTATGCCCAGCTCCTCCCTCAACCTAGCTGCCGGCAGAGCTCCATGAACATGAGGAAACACCAGTCAGTGGAGAAGGAGCCCCATCAGCCTGCAGCGCTGGGGCTAGGGGTGAAAACAGAAGTGGGCAGGGGACAGTTTGGCACCAAAGCCAGCTGCAGACACGAAGAGAATCAAGGCATCCCTTTCCTCTGCAGGGAATGCTCTACTTATTCCAGCAACGTTTAGGTGGGTATGTCGCCCCCCTTCTCAAAGCATGCTGTCCATTTCCTATACTTAGGCAAGAGTGAGCAGACTGATACTGCGTTTCAGCTAAGAATAGGCCTTTGGCTGGCCATGTAAAGTCAGGCCATCCTCATGCTGCTCTGCTGTTTCCCACACTGGGAACATGGTCTTTAGGGTCCAGTGACTGTCAGAAAGGGAAGCAGCCTCCGGCCAATCAATCCATCAGCCATCCATCCAGTCATCCGATCAACCAACCAGACACCAGCCAGCTTCCCATCCGCTCATCTATACAGTCGAGAGAAACATGCAAAGGATTGCGTAAGCAGTGATATGCTGATTAACCACTCGCTCTCCGGAACAAAGAGCCCGGGCTTGTGCCATTTGCCAATTTCCGTGGTGTTACTATGCCCACAATTTTAAGTTACCAACATGACGTTACCAATGTGGGACAGGGAAAAGATGGATAGTAGCACAGTCTTATATAGTATTTCTACCATATACATACAGATAACCTCAAGGGCATAGATAATGGTAAAATGTAGGATGATAATTAAGAATGGATGTATTTTGAATATTGACTACCTTTGTTTTTAGGATCTAGTTAATTGGTGGTTTATCTAATTTAATTATTTCATATTTATTTATTTTTTATTTACTTATTTATTTATTTTCGAGATGGAGTCTCTCTCTGTTTCCCAGGCTGGAGTGCAGTGGCGCGATCTCAGTTCTCTGCAACCTCTGCCTCCCGGGTTCAAGTGATTCTCCTTCCTCAGCCTCCCGAGTAGCTGGGACTGCAGGCGCCCACCATCATGTCTGGCTAATTTTTGTATTTTTAGTAGAGATGGGGTTTCACCATATTTGCCAGGCTGGCCTCAAACTCCTGACCTTGTGATCCGCCCGCCTTGACCTCCCAAAGTGCTGGGATTACAGGCGTGAGCCACCGCAACCAGTCAATTTAATTTTTAATAATAGTTGTTTTGAACAACTGGATCACAGAATTCTTGAAAAATTAATAATCAGCTTTCCCAGTATGAGGTGGCTGCAGATCAAGGTGTATTTGGAACACAAACGAAAAAGTCGTTCTGTACTGGAAGCAGGAGTTGAAAGGGGATCACAGTGAAATAATGACAGTCAACTCCTATAAATCTATACTAGGGAAGGAGACCAGCTTGACTTAGCTATATCTGAAGCACACAGTTTAAAATGATCTTTAATTCTTTTTTAAACACTTTTATTTGAGGTTCCGGGGAACATGTGCAGCTTTGTTATACAGACTCATGTCACGGGGGTTTGCTGTACACATTAGTTCATCACCCAGGTACTAAGCCCAGTATCGAACAGTTATCTTTTCTGCTCCTCTCCCTCCTCCCACCCTCCACCCTCAAGTAGACCCCTGTGTCTGTCATTCCCTTTGTGTCCATGTGTTCTCATCATTTAGCTCCCACTTGTAAGTGAGAACACGCAGTATTTGGTTTTCTGTTCCTGCATTAGTTTGCTAAGGATAATGGCCTCCAGCTCCATCCATGTTTCTGCAAAAGATGTTTCGTTCTTCTGCTTTTGTTTTTGTTTTTGTTTTTTTTGGTTGCATAGTATTCCATGGTGTATATGTACCACATTTGCTTTATCCAATCTGTCACTGATGGTCCTGTGTCTTGGCTATTGTGAATAGTGCTGCAATGAACAGTCAGGTGCATGTGTCTTTAAACTAGAATGATTTCTGTTCCTCTGGGTACACACCCAGTAATGGGATTGCTGGGTCAAATGGAAGCTCTGCTTTAGCACTTGGAAGAATCGTCACCCTGCTTTCCACAATGGTTGGATTACTTTACACTCCCATCAACAGTGTATAAAAGTCCCCTTTTCTCCACAGCCTTGCCAGCATCTGTTCTTTTTTGACTTTTTAATAATAGCTATTCTGACTGCTGTGAGATGGTATCTCACTGTGGTTTTGATTTGCGTTTCTCTAACGATCAGTGATGTTGAACTTTTTTCAAGTGCTGGTTGGCCTACTTTTTTGTTTGTGCTTTTCTTATAAATTCGTTTAAGTTCCTTATAGATGCTGGATATTAGACCTTTGTCAGATGCATAGTTTGCAAACATTTTCTTTCATTCTGTAAACTCTCTGTTTACTCTGTTGATAGTTTCTTTTGCTGTGCAGAAGCTCTTACATTTAACTAGATCCCATTTGTCAAATTTTGTTTTGTTGTGATTGCTTTTGGCATCTTCGCCATGAAATCTTTGCCTGTTCCTATGTCCAGGATGGTATTGCCTCGGTTGTCTTCTCGGGTTTTTATAGTTTGGGGTTTTACATTTACGTCTTTAATCCATCTTGAGCTGATTTTTGTATATGGTATAAGGGAGGGGTCCACTTTCAGTCTTCTGCATATGGCTAGCCAGTTATCCCAGTACCATTTAGTGAATAGGGAGTTCTTTTCCCATTGCTTATTTTTGTCAGCTTTGTTGAAGATCAGATGGTTGTAAATGTGTGGCCTTATTTCTGGGCTCTCTGTTCTATTCCATTGGTCTGTGTCGGTTTTTGTACCAGTAGTATGCTGTTTTGGTGACTGTAGCCCTGTAGCATAGTTTGAAGTTGGGTTTTGTGATGTCTCCAGCTTTCTTCTCTTTGCTTAGGATTGCCTTGACTATTCGGGCCCTTTTTCTGGTTCCATATGAATTTTAAAATACTTTTTTCTAGTTCTGTGAAGAATGTTGTTGGTAGTTTGATAAGAATCGCATTGAATCTACAAATTGCTTTGGGAAGTATGGCCATTTTAGTGATAGTGATTCTTTCTATTCATGAACATAAGATATGTTTCCATTTGTTTGTGTCATCTCTGATTTCTTTGAGCAGTGTTTTGTAATTCTCGTTGTAGAGATCTTTCACCTCCCTGGTTGGCTGTATTCCTAGGTATTTTATTCTTTTTGTGGCGATTGTGAATGGGATTGCCTTTCTCACTTGGCTCTCGGCCTGACTGTTGTTGCTGTATAGGAATGCTTGTGATTTTCGTACGTTCATTTTTTATCCTGAAACTTTGCTGACGTTGTTTATCAGTGGAATGAGCTTTTGGGCTGAGACTATAAGGTTTTCTAGATGTGGAATCCTGTCATCTGCAAACAGGTTTGGTTTGACTTCCCCTCTTCCTATTTGGATGCCCTTTATTTCTTTCTCCTGCCTGATTGCCCTGGCCAGGACTTTCAATATGTTGAATAGGAGAGGTGGGAGAGGGCATGCTTCTCTTCTGCAGGTTTTCAGGGGAAATGCTTCCAGCTTTTCCCCGTTCAGTATGATGTTGGCTGTGGGTTTGTCACATAGATGGCTTTTATTATTTTGAGGTGTGTTCCTTCAATACTAGTTTATTGTGAGTTTCTGACGTGAAGGGATGTTGACTTTTCTGAAAGCCTTTTCTAATCTATGGAGGTAATCATGCAGATTTATCTTCAGTTCATGACATCTTTCATTCTGTTGCATTCATGTACCCTGAATAATTTCAGTCCTATTTTGCTTTCCAGGGTCAACAGTATTCATTTAAGCACCCCCTTCTTCTTGAGCCATTTTCTTCTCTCGGTTCTTCTGGCCCCCTCACTTGCTTGTTCCCCTCTTACTTCAGTCTGCTTTGCTAATTCCTCCTCCTTTTCAGCTCAGTGTCTGAATGTTGGAGTGTTCAGAGTTCGGTCCTCGGCCCTCTTCTCACTATTTACACTCTCTTCTTAAGGATTTCAATTAGTCCAGAGGCTCTAAATGTCATATATCAATGCTTTCTTATTTTTTGTCTAAGTGTCACATAGAAATAATTTTTTAAAAACCCAAACAGTGCTAAAAAGCTTATTTTAAAAAAGCAGCAGTATCTTATCTATCCTCCCCACCCCCTTCAGAAACAATCTCTTTTCATGTGTTTCCTTCCAGGATTTACCTATTTATCTCCATATTTCTGAACAGTATGCATCTCTTGCTACCCTTTTACAATCAATTTTATATAAACATGTGTGTATGTATACATATATATATATATTTTTCTTTTTTTAGATGGAGTCTTGCTCTGTTGCCCAGGCTGGAGTGCAGTGGCATGATCTCGGCTCACTGCAGCCTCTGCCTCCCAGGTTCAATTGATTCTCTGCCTCAGCCTCCCAAGTAGCTGGGATTACAGGTGAATACCACCATGCCCGGCCAATTTTTGTATTTTTAGTAGAGACGGGGTTTTGCCCTGTTGGACAGGCAGGTCTCAAACTCCTGGCCTCATGGGATCTGCCTGCCTCAGCCTCCCAAGGTGCTGGGATTACAGGCGTGAGCCACCGTGCCCAGCCTCAATTTAATATATTATCTGTTAACTTCTTATTATAATAAATAATGATTTGAGATATTTTACATCATCACTTTCCCTCCTTGCACTTCGAGTTTAAAGAAAAAAAATCTGTAGTAGTATTTCATTGATAGGATTAAGTTAATATTTTCACTGATGGGCCCGGCAAATGCATATTCTTTCTTTAAACCTTTTTTTCTGGAGTCATTTATTTTATTTGCTTAGTTTTTTTTTGTTGTTGTTGTTGTTGTTGTTGCTGTTTTACTGTCTGGCTAGCTCTCCCTACACCCTCTAAGGCCTGTCAGTATAGTTATTCGCATGGTCAAGTATATCACTACTTTGTCAGTTCCACTTCCCTCCAAACCCCTCCCACCTCCCGCTCCCGTCTGCACTGCCGCTTTCCCAGCTGCTGCACAGCCAAGCCTTCCCTTCAATTCCCGGCTCCATTAGCCCCCTGCTTCCTGGATCCTGTGCATTCTTTTTTCTTGGTTTACTTCCTCGCAATGGTGACGCTTTCCTCCTGAAACTTTCTGAGAAAGGATAAATGGGAGGCAAATGTTCTAAGAGTTTGTGTGCTGTAAGTGTCTTCATTCTTATCTCACACTTGACTGGAGTTTCTAGGATTTTCTTTCTGTCTGATATTCTTAATTTTCACATTGATTGCATTGAGGTCAGCCTTTTTACCTTCTTTTACTGAGCTTTTTTGTCTTCCAGTTCTAGCAACTTTTCTTACATGATTTATTTGGTACTGTCCTCCAAATTACTTAGAACTTATACTGGGCAGATGTTGAAACTTCTTATTTCTGAAAATATATTTTTCCCCTATTTTTTACTTTTGTCTTTTCCCCTCTCCTTTCTTACAGAATTCCTCTAATTCACCGTTCAACCATGTTATTGATTTTTTTTTTTTTTTTTTTTTTTGAGACGGAGTCTCACTCTGTAGCCCAGGCTGGAGTGCAGTGGCGCGATCTCGGCTCACTGCAAGCTCCGCCTCCCGGGTTCATGCCATTCTCTTGCCTCAGCCTCCCGAGTAGCTGGGACTACAGGCGCCCGCCACCTCGCCCAGCTAATTTTTTGTATTTTTAGTAGAGATGGGGTTTCACTGTGTTAGCCAGGATGGTCTCCATCTCTTGACCTCGTGATCCACCCACCTCGGCCTCCCAAAGTGCTGGGATTACAGGCGTGAGCCACCATGTCCGGCCGAATTTTTAAATTTTATCTATCATTTTTAATTGCCAAGAACATTTGATTAGTCCTGGGTGTTTCTTTTTTTGTAGCCCTTCTTTGTGTTTCACAGATGCAGTACCTCCCCATCTTTTGAGGATCTTCTAATTTATTTTGACATTTTCTTTTTCTCTGAGTGCCTTTTCTCTGATTGTGTGCTTTGAGCTCTATCTTTTGCGTCAGAGGGCTTTCCTCAGATATCTGATGGACTTTATCTGTGCCCTTGTGTCCAAATGCAAACAGGAAACTCTGGATGTGCAGGTGGGATTAGGAGGCGGGTGGGCTTCCGTGCAGGGTGCTCAGGTGGTCAGTTGGTATTTCCATTCAGGACCCTGAAATGTCGCAGCTACAGGTATTATCTGGGCAGTTCAGTTTCTCCAGAGAATAGAAGGAATCTCCTCCAATGGCCTGCTCCAAGACAGAAGCCCAGCTGCTGGGTCCAAGAGCTGGACAGGGAAGGGGCTGGGTGGGGCCTCCAGTCAGTGTGCAGACCCTCACTCAGGTTGTTGTTTTTAGTCAGGGCTTCACTACTGCCCCTCCACCCCCATTCTCGGGGCCTCCTGGTGCATTTTCTCCAGAGAATAAAGTTCCAATCTCCTGCAGGATTGGGGAGAGGGTGCTTATCGGTGGGGACCTCACGGGGACTGCTTCTTAGATTTTCAATGCCCCCGTCCCCTCCCCTGTTTCCAGCCCCCATTTCCCAGGCCTCATTCCCACTCTTCCCAGCTTGTGCCTCCTACTCCCCTTCCATCCCGGCTTCTTTAAGGTGACTTGGCTTCCTTTTTGTGGGCACGCTGTGCCTTGCAGACACCTACATGGGGGCTTTCTCCTCTTTGCCAAGTCATTTCTCACTCCTCTGTCTACCTCCTGTCTTCACCTATTGTGATCTGGGGTCATAAACGTCTTCCCATTTTATCAGACTGGAGTTTTATTTTAGGGTTTCTTTTCTCTTTTATTTTGGGGGTGATTTTCAAGAGAGTGGAAGGCAATGTGTCCCTCACGTAATCATCTTGAAACCATACAACTGACACCCAGATGTGTAGCCCATAACCAGCCCCTCTCCTGGACCCTCCCCTGAATGCCAACAGCCTGCTTGAGGTCTATACTTTGTTGTTGAATAGACACCTCAAGTTTGTCACCAACAGGACACTTGGTGTCTTCCCCTTCACCCCAAATTGCTTCTGTCCACATCTTCCCTATCTCAATAAAAGCATTCCCCAAATTCCTCAAGCCACAACCACTGGCGGAAGTTTGGACTCCCCTCTTTGGCTCATCCCTGGCCTGCCTACAGCCCTATCCCTCAACAAGGCCTGGATGCCCCCACTTCACACACTTCCTGCTTCTTCATTTTGTCCACCTCAATCAGTCACCAACCCAAGCCTCCATCACCTTTTGCTTAAACTATTTTATCACCCCCTACCTGGGCTTTCTGCTGACACTCTTGCGCCCTCCAGCCTACTCTGTACAATGACCACAAATGTCACTTCCCTGCTTCAAACTCTCCAGTGGCTTCCCGGCTTCCCATCACACTTGGGAAAGACCCAACTCCTTCCTGTGGCAATGAGGCCCTCCGTGACCCGCCACCTCTCTCTGACCTCACTTCCTGTGCCTGCTCTCCTCCCTATGTCTCTGACCTCACTTCCTGTGCCTGCTCTCCTCCCTGACCTCACTTCCTGTGCCTGCTCTCCTCCCACGCCTGGGCTACCATGGTCTTCTGGCCGTCCCTCCAACAGGTCCAACTTTTTCCTTCCTTGTGCCTTTGTTCTCGCTGTTCCCTCTGCCTGGAATCCTCTCCCCTAGACCTCACATGGCTGCTTCCTTCGCTTTTTTTTTTTTTTTTTTGAGACAGAGTCTTGTTCTGTCACCCAGGCTAGAGTGCAACGGGCCGTGATCTCAGCTCACTGAAACCTCCACCTCCTGGTTCAAGTGATTCTCCTGCCTCAGCCTCCCGAGTAGCTGAGATTACAGGCACCCGCCACCATGCACAGCTAATTTTTGTATTTTTAGCAGAGACAGAGTTTTGCCATATTGGCCAGGCTGGTCTTGAGCTCCTGACCTCAGTTGATCTGCCCACCTCGGCCTCCCAAAGTGCTGGGATTACAGGCGTGAGCCACCGTGCCCGGCCCCCTTCTTCTCACTTTTAAGCTTGTTTACTTATTTGTTATCCATCTCTTCCCACTAGAAGATAAGCCCCCGAGGTCAGGACCATGTCCACCTTGATCCCTTTGTATCTCCGGCACCTAGAACAGTATTGGAGACACAGTGTCAGGAAGTATTTATTCTTCCTGAATGATAGAATAGTTGGAAGCCATAAGTCTTTTGCTCTAGTGCCAGCTTTACCACTTGCAAGCTAGGCAAGTGTAAGTAACTTTACCTGCGAGCCTCAGTTTCCCCTGCATGCACAATGGGGATAATAGTTTCTTTCCTTTCCATCTGGGGTGGCTGGGCACACGGTTGTAAGGTGAAATGAACCTTGTGAAATGAAAGTGAAGACCCTTCGTAAGTGCCTGTTTGTGAACTGCAAGGGCCTGTGGACTCATGAGGGCAGGAGAGTTGCTTCCGTCTTTACCACTTTCCCCCCAGTCCCCGCTTACCCCAAGGGAACCTGGGCGTGAAAGGAGGACTCCAGGGGAAAGGGCACCTGAAATTAATAACCTTATTTCAGAGTGAAAGTCCCACTGCCATTTGCACAGCAAGAAGCAGGAGAGTAGCAGCTCTTGGCAGGCAAGCACTCCGTGTCTGAGGCTGGGGAGATCCTGCGCAGGCCCTGGCTGAGCAGCGAGGTGGCCCAGGCTCTGCAACCTGAACCCACATGGAGTCAGACCACGACTCAGGACTCCACGGATTATACTGACTCAGAGTCAAGAGGGCTGCAGCGCTTGTTGATGGCATCTTTTTAAAATCATTATTTCAGAGACAAAGCTTGCTTTGTTGCCCAGGCTGGAGTGCAGTGGCACCATCACAGCTCACTACTGCCTCAAAGTCCTGGACTCAAAGGATCCTCCCACCTCCACCTCTTGAGTAGTTGGGGCTACAGGTGCACGCCACCACAACTGGCTAATGTTTCTTTTTTTTTTTTCACTCTTTGTAGAGATGGGTATTGCTATCTTGCCCAGGATGGTCTTGAAATCCTGGGCTCAAGCTATTTTCCCACCTTGGCACCCCAAAGTACTAGGATTACGCGCGTGAGCCACTGCACCCAGCCTGTGTGTATGTGTGTCTGTGTGTGTGTGTTTTTAGAAAAAGAAATCACAGCACCTTCTGGCACAGGTCAGTGTTATCTCAGCTGGGTCAGGACAGTTCCTTCAGTATTTAGGTAAGGCCGTCAATCTTCCTTTTTAAAAATGCTGCCTGCAATTTTAAAAAAAGGATGCTGTGTTTTGCTTGCTAAGGCTCCTTTGATTAATCCCCTTCGCTTCTCAGGGTTTTAGCCCAACCATGAATGTGTGGTTCGATCTGGAAACTGTCCAGCACGCACATCAAACCAAGAGGGCCCTTCCTGGGTGCCAGCGTTTCCACCAAGCCATGTTTTCACATTGGCTTCAGGACAGGTGCTGTGGGTGCCCCTTCCCCGAGGCACCTCCCACTCTCCCGTGTCTCTGTTTGTCTTTGGGATGCTCAGGGCGGCTTTCTGTGGTGCTTTTTTAGGAAACTGAGGTTGCCATGTGGAAAGGGGAAAAGGGAGAACGATGAATGTGGTGATTCTCCTAAGGGCCCAGTCCTGCCGGGGTTCAGAGGGTGCTCTCCTTCCTGGAAGCAGGCCAAGCCTCCGAAGCTGGGACCTGAACATGCGCAGGAGCAGAGAGTCACTGTTCCTCAATGGAGTTGGCTGTGGAGACCAGGAGGGAAATGGGCTTGGAAGTCCAGAATCCCAGGGCTCTCAGCACACCCAGGTCAGGCCCCGCAGGCCCTCGTCTGTTGCTCAATTTTCATCCCATTTCCTTTCCTCACGAGCTCGCATGGCCTCTGCTTGCACACCCCCAGGGATAGGGCGCTCACTCCTTCTCTAAGCATCTCCTGCCCTATCTGCCTGCCCTTCAGGACCATCCAGCTAGGCTCTGCGGAGCAGGGGTAATAGAACATTTGAGGGTGTCCCCAATCAGATAAAGGGAATTTTTTTTTTTTTTTTTTTTTTTTAGATAGAGTCTCGCTCTGTCATCCAGGCTGGAGTGCAGCAGCATGATCTCAGCTCACTGCAATCTCTGCCTCCTGGGTTCAAGCAATTCTGCCTCAGCCTCCCAAGTAGCTGGGACTATAGGCGCCCACCACCATGCCCAGCTAATTTTTTTTTTGTATTTTTAGTAGAGACAGGGTTTTAGTATATTGGCCAGGCTGGTCTTGAACTCCTGACCTCGTGATTCACCTGCCTCGGCTTCCCAAAGTGCTGGGATTACAGGCACGAGCCACTGCACCTGGCCAGATAAAGAGAATTTTATGGCAAAATAATTGCTGCAGAGACTGTCATGTCCCAGGAATCTATTAAGCTGGAGAAGAGGACAAATGTAAACACAGGATATTAATTCAGTGGGGACACAGAGGGCCCTTTCCTGCCAGGAATGTTCATTTCTGAGCCTCCACCCTCAGTCTGCCCTGAGGCCAAGTCCTCCCAGAGGTGCAACCCATTCAAACGCCAGGCCCCAGGACCCGCATCAGCCTCTTGTGGCATCCAACGACATGGAGTCCAGCAAAGTGAAATTTAAAACGTCCGTCTGTATCTGTGTGCCTTGGAAAAGAGCGAGGGTCCTATTCATAACCCCGGTCACAAGCGTCACCATCTCTCGAACTCTCAGCCTCTCACTCAGGACTCCTGTGAAACAGGCCCTAAGCACCTTTCTCCTCTCCCGTGTCATCCAGCCGCACGGCCTTCTGTCAAAAGGGCCCTGGACTTCTGCTTCTTCCGCAGGCCAAGCCAGAAAACACAGGCTGCTCCTAGACAGAGGCCCCAGCATCTGTCCCCGGCCCTCGCCTCCTTCACCCACCTGGGGACCCACAGCTCCTTGCTCAGGATGACAGCTTTTTCTTACAAGAAGCCCTGGACAAGAAAAATTGTCCACCAACTTGCAGAGGGAGGCTCAGGGTATCACAGGTGACAGGAGGGTCACCCAGCTCCAGCTGAGGGGGCAGGGAGGCTTCCTCTCCGTCGAGCTCTGTCCTCACAGAGGAGCAGAGGTGAAAGGAAGAAAGTGGTGAGGAGCAGGGCACGTGCTCCAGCAGAGCCACGGGAGGCTCTGGGCACAAGCACAGAGCCTGGGCCATCCCTTGCTTCATCCCCATGGGTGGATAGACAGACTCAAAGTTAGCTCTTCCCACGACAGCTCGTTCACACAGACCTGAGTCCGGAGGCGCTCTCTGTACTTCGTGTAATCCCCACTTTCTTGTCTTTTGGTACCAAGAGATTCCAACCAAAGGCTTCAATCCCCTGGCAGGTCTAAAAGCCTGAGAGTCATGGGCCAGGAGCCCCAGCCTGAGAAGGCCCCATCCTGTCTCACCCGAACTGTGCCAGGACCCTTCCCCTTTTCCACACACTGTGCCGGGACCCCTCCCCTTTTCCACACACTGTGCCGGGACCCCTCCCCTTTTCCACACGGGACGACTCCCTAGAACGTGAGGATGCTCACTTTGCTTTTAAAACTTTGTCCCCACCTAGGCCTTGAAGTATAGACTCTGGCACAACCCCTTTCTGCTACAAAGGAGGCAAGTGAGGGCTAGAGATGGGACTAACTTGTCTGGGTCACACAGCAAGTCTGTGACAGGGCGAGGATGATAATCCTAGGGGCAGAGTCCACCCAGGGCCTGGATGGAACCGAGCCCACATTTCCTCTCTAGGGTTCAGGTCATAGCCTCATTCCCAGAAAATGGTAGCTCCCTGTGTAGAGTTGGGACTCTAGCATGTGCCACAGAGAGGCTCAGAGAGGCCAAGTATGTTCCTAAAGGCCACACAGCCACGCTTTGTCACCCGGGGCATGCATCACCCTCAGTGTGGATCCATGGGGACTCCTCTCTGGGCACCTACCCGCAGCAGTGAGACAGACTCACTGCATGGGAAGTTCTGTCAGGATGAGGACTGATTTGCCCTCTTCACTGCTGTGACCCCAGGATCTAGCCCATGCAGGGGCTTGGTCAGCCGAGATCGTGCCACTGCACTCCAGCCTGGGTGACAGAGCAAGACTCTGTCTCAAACAAAACAAAACAAAACAAACAAAACCTACAACAGGTGCAAATGAACAAAGTCACAGATACTAACTTGTGTCCCCTCCTGAAAGCCCATATTCTTTTCATGGAGTTCTTCTGACTGCCCCCTGCACACGATAACCAATGGCCTCACCCCGACGGAGGCTCACCACTTTGGCATCAGCCCCGGTAAGGGGAAAAGGTGCTGCCTCTGGGTCTGCAGGGCTCTTCACCTCTGGAGAGCTCCTCATCCGTCTGGAAGGTGGCTGAGGTCCTGCCTCCTCCTGCCGAGCCGCAGCCCTACAGCCTGTCGGTGTGCCCAGGGCCACTCACAGATCCCCTGTGGGCCACTGGGCCCTGCCAGGATCCACACGTGGAGGGAAGGGACGGAAGAATAGGGTCTTATTCCCTACAAACAGCAGGTGACCCTCCCTGGTGTTGCCATTGGGACCAGCTAGCACCACTGGGGCACGCTGGACTGGGACAGTCTGGGCAGTGTCACCACGGAGAGGTGGCTGATCTGCACAGGCAGCCTGGCCTGCGCTGTCACCCAGGGAAGGGTGCCAGGGAACCTGGAAGAGGGCAGAGTGGAGGCAGGACATGCCCAGAGCTGAAAGCCTTTGAGGAGAAAGAACCAAGAGTAGACTAGAGGGCAGCCAGGGCGGGAGCTGCAGGAGGGCGCGCTGTGGGCCATGGGGCCTGCAGGGGCAGGGCTCCGGGAGGGGTGCTGCTGTGCCATCAGACCCTGCTTCAGGATGGAGGCCTTGTTCCCCGACAAGGGTTGGAAGCTGATGGCAGGGAGCAGAGTCCTCAGGAGTGACCCTGGCTGAAGAGAGCTGCCTTGCCCAAGGCAATGCCCTTATCTGGGGTAGCCCATGCCCATTGGTGGGACAGGTGAGGGTTGAAGGGTTGATGCCCACTGCTGGGCATCAACCCAGGGCTTCTGTGCGAGGCCACCCTGGCTCTGGAGCTCTGCGTGGGACTGGCTGAGGCCTTTGTCGTGACTGCCGTGGAGCTCAACATCTCCCTGCCTGATCCTGTTCCCTCCCCCCCAACAGAGCACTTCCCAGGACTCCCCTCCCACACAGAGCACTTCCCAGGACCCCTCCCCCACAGAGCACTTCCCAGGACTCCCCCCCCCACAGAGCACTTCCCAGGACTCCTCCCCCACAGAGCACTTCCCAGGACCCCTCCCCCACAGAGCACTTCCCAGGACTCCCCCCCCACAGAGCACTTCCCAGGACCCCTCCCCCACAGAGCACTTCCCAGGATTCCTCCCCCACAGAGCACTTCCCAGGACTCCTCCCCCACAGAGCACTTCCCAGGACTCCCCCCCACAGAGCACTTCCCAGGACCCCTCCCACACAGAGCACTTCCCAGGACTCCCCCCCCCACAGAGCACTTCCCAGGACTCCTCCCCCACAGAGCACTTCCCAGGACTCCCCCCCCACAGAGCACTTCCCAGGACCCCTCCCACACAGAGCACTTCCCAGGACTCCCCCCCCACAGAGCACTTCCCAGGACTCCTCCCCCACAGAGCACTTCCCAGGACTCCCCCCCCACAGAACACTTCCCAGGACTCCCCCCCCACAGAACACTTCCCAGGACTCCCCCCCCACAGAGCACTTCCCAGGATTCCCCCCCCACAGAACACTTCCCAGGACTCCCCCCCCACAGAGCACTTCCCAGGACTCCCCCCCCACAGAGCACTTCCCAGGACTCCCCCCCCACAGAACACTTCCCAGGACTCCCCCCCCACAGAGCACTTCCCAGGATTCCTCCCCCACAGAGCACTTCCCAGGACTCCCCCCCCACAGAGCACTTCCCAGGACTCCCCTCCCACACAGAGCACTTCCCAGGACCCCTCCCACACAGAGCACTTCCCAGGACCCCTCCCCCACAGAACACTTCCCAGGACTCCTCCCCCACAGAACACTTCCCAGGACTCCCCCCCCACAGAGCACTTCCCAGGACTCCTCCCCCACAGAGCACTTCCCAGGACTCCCCCCCCACAGAGCACTTCCCAGGACTCCTCCCCCACAGAGCACTTCCCAGGACTCCCCCCCCACAGAGCACTTCCCAGGACTCCCCTCCCACACAGAGCACTTCCCAGGACCCCTCCCACACAGAGCACTTCCCAGGACCCCTCCCCCACAGAACACTTCCCAGGACTCCTCCCCCACAGAACACTTCCCAGGACTCCCCCCCCACAGAGCACTTCCCAGGACTCCTCCCCCACAGAGCACTTCCCAGGACTCCCCCCCCACAGAGCACTTCCCAGGACTCCTCCCCCACAGAGCACTTCCCAGGACTCCCCCCCCCACAGAGCACTTCCCAGGACCCCTCCCCCACAGAGCACTTCCCAGGACCCCTCCCCCACAGAGCACTTCCCAGGATTCCTCCCCCACAGAATGCTTCCCAGGACTCCTCCCCCACAGAGCACTTCCCAGGATTCCTCCCCCACAGAGCACTTCCCAGGACTCCTCCCCCACAGAGCACTTCCCAGGACTCCCCCCCACAGAGCACTTCCCAGGATTCCTCCCCCACAGAGCACTTCCCAGGACTCCCCCCCCCAGAGCACTTCCCAGGACTCCCCTCCCACACAGAGCACTTCCCAGGACCCCTCCCACATAGAGCACTTCCCAGGACCCCTCCCCCACAGAACACTTCCCAGGACTCCTCCCCCACAGAACACTTCCCAGGACTCCCCCCCCACAGAGCACTTACCAGGACTCCTCCCCCACAGAGCACTTCCCAGGACTCCCCCCCCACAGAGCACTTCCCAGGACTCCTCCCCCACAGAGCACTTCTCAGGACTCCCCCCCCCACAGAGCACTTCCCAGGACCCCTCCCCCACAGAGCACTTCCCAGGACCCCTCCCCCACAGAGCACTTCCCAGGATTCCTCCCCCACAGAACACTTCCCAGGACTCCTCCCCCACAGAGCACTTCCCAGGATTCCTCCCCCACAGAGCACTTCCCAGGACTCCTCCCCCACAGAGCACTTCCCAGGACTCCCCCCCACAGAGCACTTCCCAGGATTCCTCCCCCACAGAGCACTTCCCAGGACTCCCCCCCCCAGAGCACTTCCCAGGACTCCCCTCCCACACAGAGCACTTCCCAGGACCCCTCCCCCACAGAACACTTCCCAGGACCCCTCCCCCACAGAGCACTTCCCAGGACCCCTCCCCCACAGAACACTTCCCAGGACCCCTCCCCCACAGAGCACTTCCCAGGACTCCTCCCCCACAGAGCACTTCCCAGGACTCCCCCCCCCCACAGAGCACTTCCCAGGACTCCCCCCCCCCAGAGCACTTCCCAGGACTCCCCTCCCACACAGAGCACTTCCCAGGACCCCTCCCCCACAGAACACTTCCCAGGACTCCTCCCCCACAGAACACTTCCCAGGACTCCCCCCCCAGAGCACTTCCCAGGACCCCTCCCCCACAGAGCACTTCCCAGGACTCCCCCCCCACAGAGCACTTCCCAGGACTCCCCCCCCACAGAGCACTTCCCAGGACTCCTCCCCCACAGAGCACTTCCCAGGACCCCTCCCCCCACAGAGCACTTCCCAGGACTCCTCCCCCACAGAGCACTTCCCAGGACTCCCCCCCCACAGAGCACTTCCCAGGACTCCCCCCCCCCCAGAGCACTTCCCAGGACTCCCCTCCCACACAGAGCACTTCCCAGGACCCCTCCCCCCCACAGAGCACTTCCCAGGAAGCCTCTTGCTCATGAATCTCCATCTCCCGGTCCAGTCCATGTCCTAGGAACAGCAGAAACCCAGCAGGGAGAGGCAGCCGTGGTGTGGGACTGCAGTACAAGGGGTCTGGGTGCCAGGGAGATAGGGGGAGTCCCCGCTGAGGAGTTTCAAGGCCTGTGGGGCAGGAGGATCCTGGGGCCCCTGGGGAAGGAGGCTGAGCTGGGGAAGGAGGCTGAGCTGGGGAAGGAGGCTGAGCTGGGGAAGGAGGCTGAGCTGGGGAAAGAGGCTGGAAGGGGAGAGGCTGCCGTGGCTTCTTGGTTTGGAGAGAAGGTGAATTTTCCTAAAAGGAGGGACAGGATGAGATGGATCTAAGCTTACCCTGAAGCCGCCTGCCCGTGACCATAACCAGGCACTTAGAGTTTTCAGTGCACGTGCCCACCTGGCCTTGGAAGATTACAGCTGGTCGTGTCGCTCTCTGTCGCTCAGACAGAAGAGGATTATGCGCCTCCCTGACAACATGCCTTGAGAGCACAGAAATTCACAGACACCCAGCAGGCACTCAGCCCTCTCAGCCCTCAGGCTTGTGCCTGTGTCAAGCCATTCTGGGCCTTGGGAAGTGCCAGGGCCGGGCTGGGTAGGCAGAAGAGCTTCCTGGTTTTGCCTGAGGTGAGGGAGAGAGGCTTTTCCTGAGAGAAGGTGGCGGTGCCCAGTGACAGGATGGGTGAGGGTTGAAGGCCTCACTCCTGGCCTTCACCCCACGGCCACCCTAGCTCTGGGGCTCTGTGTGGGATTGGTCGAGGCTTAATGGACGAACGCCAGGCTCCATCCATGAGACGGCTCGAGCGTGGGGTCGGATGGCCATGGCACTCCCCTGGCAGGACTTCACGTCACAGGGCTCTGAGGAAGCTCAGCCATGGCCGTGTCTGCCCTGGCAGCTCCCTGCGGCACCGGGTCGGGCTGGGGTGTGAGGGAGGGAGGTATGTCTAGAGACTCGAAAGTTCTTTGCTATGAGTTATCTCACCTGCTACTCACAGCAGTCCTGGGAAGGCGGCCAGATCAGGAGCTGGTTAAATTCTCCCCGCTCACAGAGGTGCGCCCGCTGGCCGCAGTCAGGCGGTGAGGACAGGCCAGAAGCCAGGGCCCCTGCCTCCCTGTCCAGCCTCCTTCCACAGCGGCGTAGGCCACTCATGCGGAGGCAGCTCTGACGCGGGCCACACGCGCTGGAGGGCTTCAGTGTATCTTGGATCACAACGTGTCAATGCAAAGAGACACGTGAACAAGAGCACCGTGGTGGAGAGAAAGTGGGGGCTCATGCCGGTGACTGTAGGGGTGGGGGCCAGGTCTCGGGGGAGTAGCTGGCACCACTTAGTCAAAAATGAAGTATCTGCATAGCTTATGATCTGGAGGTTTTGTTCCTGGATATGCAACACGAATTCTCATCGGGTCTGTAAGGAGCAAGGACAGGGATGCTCACGCAGAGTTACTGGGGTGGGGGTGTGGTCCCAGGCTCCACAGGTATCCATCAGTGCACAGTGAGCCCGTTGGAATGGTTGTCTGCTTGGGGGATGGGAGAGGACTGTGGGAATAAAAGGGAATGAAAAATGAAGCGAGAGGCCCCTACAGAACACAGTGGCGAGCGTGGGTCCTGAAGTGAGGGGGAACTTGTCTTGCTCCATAAGGTCCGCAGGCTCCATGCTCACGTGGTCCCGCACAGGCCTGAGCAGCAGCGGGCAGATGGCTGAGGTGCGGGCTGGAGCAAAGCCCTGCATTTCAGGAAGGGAGGCTGGAGGGCAGCCAGCTTTGGAGATGTGCAAAGGCCCCTCCGCTCTGAGGCTCCACGGATGAATGGCCTTCAGCGAGGCTGCTGAGTGTGTCTGCGTGGTGGGACACCTCTTCCCCCTCAGAATGGGGGTGCCAGTGGAGATGCTCTGAGCTGAGCCAGCCTCAATTAAACCGGCCTTCCCTTCACTCTAGAAGGTGTTTTGTTCTTTGCAAGCTCCTTGGGGAGTGGCTGGCTAGTCCGCTCAACATGCCCTGCAGGGCAGCTCAACCTTGTCTCCCCGGCTGAAGACTGGGCACTTCCCAAGGTGAGATCGGTGGGACATGGGACTTTCTGCTGGGGGGGACCCTTTGGAAGGTGGTCACATAGCTGAACGGAACAAGATGTTAGTGGGCATAGCTGTCAATGGGTCATAAGCAGAGAGGTGAGGGCTCCCGGGGTACGGCTGATTCTCTCTGGATTTTAAATGCGCCTCTAGAGTTGGTCTGCATCCCTCACTGTGCCTATGGAGAATGCGGGAGGAGGGAAGTGTGTAATGTGTATTTTGAGAGAGTTTTAGTCTGCATGGTCATGTCATGAATCCTAAGTGGGTGAATGATGAGTTGAGGTCTGGCAGTTTCACATCTGATCTGAACTCTCTTCTGTACCCACCTGTGAACCCCAATGGATGCATTTGAAACAAGTGTTTCCCCAAACAGCTAGGGGCAGGGATACTGCCCAGGGATCTGGTTCAATCCCTTAGCTCCTTGTTTTTACAGATGAGGAAACTGAGGCCCAGAAAAGGTTTATCCGAGGACTCGTGACAGGTTAGCTTTGAGCTGAGGCAGCCCTGCCCCCACCTCCTGGACACACCCAGCAAGTTACCCGTGGACTCCTGACAGGTTCACTGTGAGCTGAGGTAGCCCCCGACCTACTGGCTTCTGCGGATGGTGCAGCTAACAAAAACTGGACAGCTTACAAGCATGCATCTGTTCATCCATGGGGTTACGGAGATGCTACCGACACATTTCATGAGCTCCAAAATGGCTGTAATTTATTATTTAAAAAGAATATTCTAAGTAATAATGGTTAGAATTCCCTTACATCTGTATCATTTCACAGTTTACCAAGCCCTTACACATCTTTTCCTCCTTCCGCACTCCTTTAAGGAGCTCTTACGAGTGTCTAGAACTAGGGAAAGAGGTGGCCTTGCCTGTCCAAGATGGCCAGGTAGTGAGGGCAGGATGTGGACCCAAAGCCAGGCCTTTGTCTCTGGTGTGAGGCTGTCTCTACTACACCACCTGCGTGCTTGGAAATTTCTGCTCCCTGCCAACCTCCAGATTTAGCCCAGCCCCTGGGCCTCCCATATTAAGACCAGCCAGGAAGTGTTAAAATTAGCAGAGGTCTGGCCTCTAGTCAAAGCAGGTGCCAAGTCACAGCTGCACTTACTACCTTAACCTACAAACTCCTGGTGTGCTCTAG